>NC_041384.1:107388042-107438733 GCF_002162155.2 Triticum dicoccoides | reverse complement strand
TGACTTAAACGGAACAGGATTAAAGCTGAAACCAGCTTAAGCTAGGTTAAGTGGTGCGTCCACGCGTCTATAGCATCGTTGTCATTCTGCTCACGGCTCCTGCTTTTCCAGAGATGAAGCAGCTGTGACACGTACTGTTTGATATAAGTCGGAGACCATTTCTTGGAATTGAACACTCGGTCGTTTCGGGCGTGCCAGGAGGTGACAGCGGTGGCGGCAAAGAGAAGGTGGAACTTGCTTGTGGCTGGCCAGCGTTGTTCAGCTTGCTCGATAAAATTGATGAGGTCCAGAGAACTGAAGGCAAGATCAGTCAGGCCGAACACATTCCAGATTGCCGAGGCCGGATAGCAACGTAGAACCAGGTGCGATGCAGATTCTGGAGCAGGGCAGATATCACAATCCTGGCTTGACACAATCGAGGACCAATGTTTCTTCATCATGTTATCCCGAGTATTCAAGCGACCCCAGAACAGCGGCCATAAGAATACACGGTGCTTTAGGGGGATGATTCGGTCCCAAACCCAAGAACTATATGCACAAGCCATACCTCTGAAGGTGAGCAGCTCATAGGCGTGAGCTACATTGATGGGCTTGTTATTGATGGCAGAAAGCCTGGTGTCTGGGCGTTGAGACGATGTCGTGGTAGAAGCCAGGAGGGAGTGAAGGAGCTGGAGATCGTTGTTGGCAGTGGCTGACAGGTTGGGGTGAAGCTGGAGGTGCCAAGAACCTTGAGGGCATTGAGAGGCCGCGGAACAGTCCTTGTCTCTTGCAAAGGTCTACAAAGTAGGCAGAGCAAAGCTTAGACGTCCGAGTGGAAGCCAACAGTCATGCCAGAAAGAGATTGATCTCCCAGGGCCCAAAGAGCACTTTGAAGATGCTAGAATCATGGGGATGGATTGCTTAAAACCATTCCAGATGGCGGTGTCGTGCGCACAGTTTGTCCTTGGTATAGAGTTGTGGCAATATTGTTGGGCGAACCATTGATAGCAAGGGACGTTTGAGTGTTGGAGGACCCGAGCAGCAAACTTGGTTAGCAGGGCTTGATTGTGTGCCGAAAGATCCCTAACACCCAGGCCACTAGCAGACCGTGCCATGGTGACGAAGTGCCAGGCAACTAAACAGTGGCCCCCATTTGCTGTGTTCGTGCCTTGCCAGAGAAACGATCTCAACAAGCCCTCTAGCTTGTGTAAGGATTCCTTCGGCCAGCGGAAGCATGTCATGAGGTAGCTGGGGATGCTGGCCAGTATCAAATTAATCAGTGTGAGTCTGCCGCCCCAAGACAAGAGAGTAGCTAGCCAGCCCGATAATCGCTTGTCAACCTTATGAATGACATGTAGCAGTAGATCGCGCCGAAACTTGTGCAGAGATAGGGCAAGCCAAGGTAAGTGCAAGGGAAGCTGGAAGCCGGGCATCCAAATATGAAAACAATCGCATCGGTGGTAGAGCTGTCAATGCATATCGGGATGAGCGTGCTCTTGTGGTAGTTGATCTATAGCCCAGAGAAAGCAGAGATATCAGACATGACATGTTTGATGATGGTGGCTTGCTCCATGCTGCCATGGAAGAGGATTAAGGTGTCATCGGCGTATTGCAGAACTGGGAACAAACTGTCCGAAACGAGGGGGTGAATCAAACCGCCATCTTGAAAAGCAGAGCAGCAGAGACGTTGTAGAACATCAGCCACTAAAATGAATAGGTATGGCGATATGGAATCGCCCTATCTGAAGCCTCGCTTATTAGCAAAAGGGTCACCCAGCTCCCCATTCAACAAGACGCGAGAGGTTGCCGTGGACAGCAAGCATTGAACCCAACTGATCCAACACTGAGGGAAGCCTCGGGTAGACAAAATGCTGAGAAGGCAAGACCAACTGACAGAGTCAAAAGCTTTTTGAAAATCCAACTTGAGGGCCACCACGGGCAACTTCCTTTTATGTGCTGTTTGGATCATGTTTGCAGCCAGAGCAAAGTTCTCTACAATGGCTCGACCCTTGATGAAGCCAGATTGTAGGGAGTGAATTAAGCCAGGGATTTGAGTTTGAAGCCTCCTGGTTAGTATCTTGCTAGCAAGTTTGGGCACACTGTGTATAATAGAGATTGGCCTGAAGTCCTTGAGCTCGAGTGGGGTTTCCTTCTTGGGCAGAAGGGAAATGTGAGACAGGTTAATGCCAGACAGGTCGAGCTCATTTTGATAGAGCTGGGAGAAGAAAAGTTGCAAGTCTGCCTTGAGAACGTTGTGGAATGCTTTGAAGAACTCGTTGGTGAAGCCATCTGGGCCAGGGGTGCGGTTGTTCAGTGAATGACTGATAGCTTCAACTATTTCCTCCCAGGTGAATTCCCTTGCTAGGCACGATAAGTCGACATGCTCATAGAGTTGATCAATATGAACTGTAGGTATCGAAGGGGAAGGCTGACCCAGGAGAGCAGAGTAGTACTCGGTTGCCAGCTGAAGCTTGTGTTTGTTGTCAAAAAACTCAACTCCATCTTTTACGAGGACTCTGACCTTATTCCGCCTGGCATGGCCATTAGCAGCAGCGTGGAAGAAACTGCAGTTCTCATCTCCAGAAACACACCAGCGGAGTTTAGCCCTCCGTCTCCAAGAAGCAGTTTGCCACAAAATAAGCAACTCGGATTTGTCCGCAGCAAAAGTTCTCAGTGTCCTTTCTAGCAGCGATAGAGATCGTCATTCCTCGATGGCGTCAAGATAGAGCACCACATTCTTATTATTGGAAATGAGCAGATCCAAGCTGGCTCTGGTTCGCTGCCATGTAACATCCCAAATTTTCAATTTGGATGTTTATAATTAGATCATTCATATGCATCCATGATTTATGCATTTCTGCCCCATTTGTATTATTTGATTTTGATCCAAGGAACTTTGAGCAACTCAAGGACCAAAAGAGAGAGTTGGAAGTTTCCCTAAAAACCAATTTTGAATTTTTTTTTGAAGTTGGGAGTTTGGATCAAATTTGGTTTCACAAAAAAAATTCATTTCCATTATATCAAAAATAAAATAAAGAGAGAAGATAAAACGACTTTTTCAAAATCAGAAAAGAAAATATTGGAAATTGAATTTGGAACCAAAAATATATTTGTTGAGTTTTATTTGCAATTTTGTTTTATTAGTTTAGCAAAAATGTTTATTTTTAAAAAATTTGCATTTTAGGGCGGATAAATGTTCACAAGGTCATATATAAAACAATATTATTATGTGAACATTTTTCTTCAGATCTAAATAATAATTCTGAGAGAGCGAACAATTTATTTATTGATTATATAGTCTAATATTGATTTTAGTTAAGATTTCTCTCTGTCAGCCTATCTAGCCCATCTATCTATTTTTTTCTCCTTTGCCCTTGGCCCAACTTCTCCCACTAAGGCCCATATCTTCCAGCCCAACCGATGGCCATCTTCCTCCTCTCATCGTTACAGGAACATGAACAGAGAACAACAGCGATGGACGCCTGTACCTCGATCCCTCCCTTCCTCTCCCTCTCCCAACTCAATAACTGCCGGAACCGGTTCCCCTTACCTCCCTCGACCCCTCCCATCCCCTGGTGCGCCTCCTAGACAGCCATAATGGCCACCACGAACGCTTCATACTGCAGCCATTAAACACATTAATTCCGGCAACGCCCCACTCTCCTCTGGCTTCCCCTGACCCTCTATAAAAGCCCACGGAGACGACCAAGTTCCCCTCGTCCGAAGCCCTCTCCTTCTGGAGCTTTCCCCCTCTCTAACCTCGCCAATTGCTCGTCGGAGTTTGTGTATTCCGGCGGCTTCTCCACTGCGCCAGGAGACGAGAACTATCCCGTCGCACTGCTGCTCGGATTTGCCTCATCGTCCTCTACACTGTCCTGCACACATCCTTCGCCGAAGCACACCGGATCCACCATCTTCCTCATCTCCGGCGACAAGTCCGGTGAGCACCCAGCCAACCAATCAGAAAGTGCCACTTGTCATCTGGCCGAATTTATTTCTCTTTTTCCAGTATTTTTCCAATCTCAGATTCTATATCAATTCTTGGTTCTAGTATATCTTTTATTCTACAGATCCGATTTAGTTGATTCTTTTTCCTACTGCTTCATAAAAATATCCTCTATCCAGAGAACCGAACGAAAAATATTTTTGAAAATTTTAAAATTTGAATTCAAACAGATCTGAATTCAAACTTCGTTAGGCCGTAACTCGAGTTTCGTAACTCCGTTTTAGGTGATTTTTTTTGCAAATCGAAGCTCGTAACGTGTACTTTCTGTTAAAACCAAAACCATTTATTTTTTGCTGTAAAAAATTACGTTCTGTACAAAAACATTATTTGGTTGTTTTTGAAGTTTTCCGAAGTCCTCTCTTTGTTTTATTTTTGATTCTTCGCTTGTATGCTTATGTATGTTATTGCTTGCTTACGCTAGATCATCTGGAATGCGAGGCTTGCTACTACGAATCTTTAGAGTTCAATGATCGTTAGCAAGGCAAGTTCACACTTTGATCATACTTTTCAATACCCAGTTTTTACTATGCATTAGTTTCACCCTCAAGATTGCATTAGTAGGATTGGGAACATGTGGTTATGCTTTGTAGTTCATGTGGTAGGAACCTATGACCTTTGATCACCCCGGGAATATTCGTTATATCATATATTGCTTAGCCATGCTCGTAGACGGGGATTGGTATGTGTGATTCATGCAAGTTGCGGGAGATAATAACTTTGGGACAACATAAGGTGGCAACTTTAATACACATCTGGGTGGATTGTTTGGGGCACGTGGAGAAACCAGTGCTTGCCCAAGGGGAATCCCGGAGTACCCGTGTGATTACCCTAGGTCCGCCATCCAGGCTCAAAGGGATCATAAGATATTTCATGCCTAGAAACTTCCGTGTGCAGCCACAAGCCATTATGGGCTCTGGCATAGTTGAGTAAGTTGTGTGACCTCTTTCCGTGGTAGACTAGCTGATGTAGGGGAAAGTAGGTGTACCGGTCTACCCAAGGTTAAGGGGAAACGCTTCTGAAAGGCTATGTCTCGATCTTCCGATTATGGAGGCGGTCGAGTCTCCTCTGCAGAGTGTACAAACTAATCATGATTAGCCGTGTCCCCGGTTACGGACATCTTGAGTATCTAGAAGTGAATTATTAGTTGATCTCATCACTCTTTTTAATGAAATTATTGGGTTACTAATAACTTGGGAATTTTGGGATTGAGTTGGAGGAACCTTCTCAATAATGGCATTTTAATTTAGTAGTAAAAAAAATATTCCTTTGTTGTAGGGTAAAATTAGCTTTATGCAAAATAAAACTTAGAGCCTCCACCAGCTAAATTTTGCATATAGAGATAATCTTTTCATTTATTATTATTCTATGGTGTGAAATTGCCAGCATATTCCATGTGCTGACCTACACGGTTGCAACATCTCATGTTGCAGACTTTTCTGACGAGGATTAAAGGTGCGATAGGTCGTTGTTCTGCACTCAGTTTGCCGTGGAGTTGGATGGACTCATTTACCTTTGAAGCTTCCGCAGTTATTTTTATTTTAGATAGCCTTTGGCCATATTATTGTAATAAATACTCTTTTGAGAATCTCGATGTAAGAAAGTGTGATTGAACTCTGTTATAATTCTTTGAGTATTGTGTGTGTCAGCATACCGATCCAGGGATGACACTTAAGCACAGAGACTTCGGTCCATTTTGGGTCAGGTCGCTACAAGCCATCGACGCAAGGCAGCATGGATGCATCTCATCTTCAGGTTTATGAGAGAAGCAGCCGAGTGGATTGGTCTGGTACTTTGTTCCCAGCTGTTTTGGATGATGGAACGCGTTTCCTCCATGTATAGCCAGTGATTTTCCATTCTGAAAAGCTTGCTTTTAACCTGGGTGTTGCCAAACTAGACCAAAAGAGGAACATGGTCTGAGGTGATCGACGGAACAACCATAGTTGAAGTTTGGGCGAAGGATAGCAACCAACTGGTGTTGATGAGCACTCTGTCTAGCCGAAACATAGTAGGATCCTCACGCTTGTTAGACCAGGTGAACTTATGGTTGCAAATATCCACATCATCTAGCCCATGAGATCGAATCCAATCATTAAACAAGTCCATCATAGCCCAGTTGACTCGACCGCGTGATTTCTCTTCTGTGAACCGATACATGTTGAAATCGCCAAGAACAATCCATGGCTCAGATATCAAAGTAGCTGCATTGTTGATCTCTTCAAAGAAAAAGTGCCGCTCTTGATGAATGAAGGGAGCATAGACAGTGGTGACCACAAAAATTGACTCAGACGCTGTTGAAGAGAACCAGACCGTAAGATGGTATCTGTGTGAGGCAATGACCTGCCCAGAGAAGGCAGAAGTGTCCCACGCAACCAGAATGCCGCCTGAGGAGCCTGTGGAAGGCATGATCGCTTGGTTGTCGAGGTAAGCAGGAAGAAAACTCCTCAACTTGAAGGTCGAAGCTGATTCTAGCTTTGTCTCCTGAAAACAAGCAATGCTAGGCCGACAGGAAGTTAGAACATCGCGAACCAAAGAACACTTATTCACGTCACCCAGGCCTCTAACATTCCAATCAAGAAGCTTCATAGATCATGGTGAAAACTGCCCATGCATGAAAGAAAAAAGAGCAAGGCATATGCATGATCAGCAGAATGCAAGAGGCAGTAACATAAAGGGGATAACATTGATGCAACAGCGGTCTTACAACTTGGTCTAACACAAGACTGACCAACACGTACAAACTGACAGAGACATAGACCGAAAAATAGAAACAAGAACGACTCTGGGACGAACACTAATGCAGGGATAAGCATAGAAGGGGCCGGCAGGCCCAGAGAGCAACAGAAGCATAACTGATAAACCTCTAAACATCTGATCCAGAACGAGCCCCCATGGAAGAAGCGGATGAGCTGTCCGAGTGGCCAGAGCGGCCAGCACCGGTGGTCGAGGAGGATGATGCTTGAGCGAGGATGGCGTCCATGTTGAGGTCGCAACACTTGGCGACTTGCTTGAGCTTGCTCCTAGTCATGGGCGCGGGGGTGCTACCGAACTGGAGATCCAGCAGCTTGGCAACCGGCACCACCTTGGTCTTCTTCCTGCTGCGGGAGGCACCAGAGTTGGGTCACCGGCTAGAGCCACCGTGGTTGGAGCCGGAGGTCGCCGCCTTGCGCTTGGAAGTGCGCTCGACAGAGCCAACGCGCTCCCCATCGTACATCTCCCTGATGCGAGGGCTGTGGCGCATAGCAGAGGGCAGCGCGTTCAGATCTTGGACAGCAAGGGCGACAGCAGAGTCGTGGCCTGCCTACTGAAGGCCCAATCCAGCCGCCTCCAAGGGCTGAACAGCGGGGCCAGCGTCAGAGCCGACCGCGGGCGCATGGGGGATCGGTTCTCCGGAGGGGGGAACAACCCCGAGCCCCAGATCCATGCCTGCCATGGCCCCGACAGGGGGAGGAGGTGGGGAGGCGAGCTGAAGCGGGGCTGCAGGGCAATCGAAAAGTCGAAGAGTGGGCGGGAACGGGCGGAGATCATCGGACCTTGGCTCTGGCGGCGGAGTGCGGCAGGAGCAGAAAGTGGTGGAGACATGAGGGGGGAGCAAGGAGCACGCTCCGTGGAGCAGGTTGGTGTTGGCTACAGGGGATCGGTCGCAGCTGAGTAGGCCGTCCCCCAAGGTAGGGGCGTGCTTGAGCGGCCTAGGACAAATGGGCCGGGTGGCAAGCACCTGGTGGGCCTGGACACGCGCGTAGGCTGGGAAGTAGGCCTCAGCAGGGAAAATGGTGCCTCCAACAGCGGAGAGAGGTGGGCCGACGGTGGGCAGAAGCCCATGTGGCACAATAGGCTTGGGGGTGCATATTATCAACTGATGGAAGGAGGGGAAGGGTGCGCGGGCACATGAGGCCAGCCTCATCCTGTGGCCAGAATTTGAACAGAAGGGAGCGGCAGCTTTCCCGCACCAAGGTATCAGATCGCAGGTCGAAGCAGGGGAAGAAGCCATCATCCAGAGCAATCGCTCGCACCTAGATGGCGCCCTTGGCAACCCGACAGTTGCTAAGCTGAAGCTCGAAGGAGAACGACATGGCTTCCGGGTCGAAGGAGACTGCTGCACTTGGTCAGGCGCATGCCGCCGCAAGGAGGGAAGAGCGGAGGCAGCCCCGTTGCTCATCCTCGTGGGCGAGCTGCTCGATTGTAGGGAGGGAGAAAGGGGCCCCCACGATGAGCTTGGGCTTGTAGGAGATCTTCAGCATGGCCATGAAGTCTTAGTCCGAAGCGATTTGAGGCTGAAGGAAGGTGCGGTAGGCTCGAGTGGTCATGTCGTCATCCTTGACCTAGCCACCCGACGCCGCATTGGGCCCCCGAGGCAGACCGAGGTCCTGGCGAGGAAGGGTCCTAGGGAGTGCATGGCCAGCACCGGAACCCCCTCCCCCACCGTGGCGACGCGCGGAGGGGGGTTGCGGAGGCGCAGTCGGGGACCCAAGCGACCGGGCCACGTCCCAAATCTCGTTGATCAGCACATCGGCATACGTGCCGGCGCCATCGAAGTGATGGAAGGCTATGTGGTGAGGGATGTGCTGCAAGGCTTCGACCTTGGCGAGGACGAAGATGTCGGCAAAGTCGTTGCCATGCAGGCAAGCATGCTCCACCCGCAGCAGACCCGCGAAGCTGGCAACAGAGGCGGCGACACCTCGCCTGTTCCAAAGCTCGAGGGGCAGCTTTTCCAGCGGCAGGCTGACGACGTGGTGATAGGAGAAGGAGAAGGCGTTATCTCCCACTTCACGCGGGAGAATACGGACCGTGTGCGAGATGACATAGATTGGGCTCGCACGGAGGGCCGAATACGGACCGTGTGCGAGCCGACATAGATTGGGCTCGCACGGAGGGCCGCGGCCTGCTCCTCCTCACGCTGGAACACGACGAAGGCCGTGCCCACCGCAGAGTCAGCAAAGCACACGGCGGCGATCCTAAGTCGCTGCCGGAACACACGCCGGAGCCACGGCAGAAAGTTGGATTTGGGGCGAGATGTTGACGAGGCAAACAAGGGTGTTCTGGTCAGAGACGAGGGGAAAGTGGACGTCCAGCAAGGTGGGTGTTGGAAATATGCCCTAGAGGCAATAATAAATTGATTATTATTATATTTCCTTGTTCATGATAATCGTTTATTATCCATGCTAGAATTGTATTGATAGGAAACTCAGATACATGTGTGGATACATAGACAACACCATGTCCCTAGTAAGCCTCTAGTTGACTAGCTTGTTGATCAATAGATGGTTACGGTTTCCTGGCCATGGACATTGGATGTCATTGATAACGGGATCACATCATTAGGAGAATGATGTGATGGACAAAGACCCAATCCTAAGCCTAGCACAAGATCATGTAGTTCGTATGCTAAAGCTTCTCTAATGTCAAGTATCATTTCCTTAGACCATGAGATTGTGCAACTCCCGGATACCGTAGGAGTGCTTTGGGTGTGCCAAACGTCACAACGTAACTGGGTGGCTATAAAGGTACACTACAGGTATCTCCGAAAGTGTCTGTTGGGTTGGCACGAATCGAGACTGGGATTTGTCACTCCATGTAAACGGAGAGGTATCTCTGGGCCCACTCGGTAGGACATCATCATAATGTGCACAATGTGATCAAGGAGTTGATCACGGGATGATGTGTTATAGAACGAGTAAAGAGACTTGCCGGTAACGATATTGAACAAGGTATCGGGATACCGACGATCGAATCTCGGGCAAGTATCGTACCGATAGACAAAGGGAATTGTATACGGGATTGGTTAAGTCCTTGACATCGTGGTTCATCCGATGAGATCATCGTGGAACATGTGGGAGCCAACATGGGTATCCAAATCCCACTGTTGGTTCTTGACCGGAGAGTCATCTCGGTCATGTCTGCATGTCTCCCGAACCCGTAGGGTCTACACACTTAAGGTTCGGTGACGCTAGGGTTGTAGGGATATGTATATGCAGTAACCCGAATGTTGTTCGGAGTCCTAGATGAGATCCCGGACGTCACAAGGAGTTCCGGAATGGTCCGGAGGTAAAGAATTATATATAGGAAGTGCTATTTCGGCCATCGGGACAAGTTTCAGGGTCACCGGTGTTGTACCGGGACCACCGGAAGGGTCCCGGGGGTCCACCGGGTGGGGCCACCTATCCCGGAGGGCCCCATGGGCTGAAGTGGGAAGGGATCCAGCCCGAAGTGGGCTGGGGCGCCACTTCCCCCTAGGGCCCATGCGCCTAGGGTGGGGGAAACCCTAAAGGAAGAGTCCTAGAAGGGGAAGGCACCTCCTAGGTACCTTGGGGGGGGGGAGGGACTCCTCCCTTGGCCGCACCCCCCCTAGGAGATTGGATCTCCTAGGGCCGGCGCCCTCCCCTAGGCTCCCTATATATAGTAAAGGAAGGAGGGCCTCTCAACACACGCCTTGGTGCCTCCCTCTCCCTCTCCAACACCTCCTCCTCCTCCATAGAGCTTGGCGAAGCCCTGCCGGAGTACTGCAGCTCCATCACCACCACGCCGTCGTGCTGCTGTTGGAGCCATCTTCCTCAACCTCTCCTTCCCCCTTGCTGGATCAAGAAGGAGGAGACGTCGCTGCTCCGTATGTGTGTTGAACGCGGAGGTGTCGTCCGTTCGGCGCTAGGATCATCGGTGATTTGGATCGCGACGAGTACGACTCCATCAACCCCGTTCTCTTGAACGCTTCCGCGCGCGATCTACAAGGGTATGTAGATCCACTCCTCCCTCGTTGCTAGATGACTCCATAGATAGATCTTGGTGACACGTAGGAAAATTTTGAATTTATGCTACGTTCCCCAACAGTGGCATCATGAGCTAGGTCTATGCGTAGTTTCTATGCACGAGTAGAACACAAAGTAGTTGTGGGCGTTGATTTTGTTCAATATGCTTACCGTTACTAGTCCAATCTTGATTCGGTGGCATTGTGGGATGAAGCGGCCCGGACCGACCTTACACGTACTCTTACGTGAGACTGGTTCCACCGACTGACATGCACTAGTTGCATAAGGTGGCTAGCGGGTGTCTGTCTCTCCCACTTTAGTCGGATCGGATTCGATGAAAAGGGTCCTTATGAAGGGTAAATAGCAATTGGCATATCACGTTGTGGTCTTTGCGTAGGTAAGAAACGTTCTTACTAGAAACCCATAGCAGCCACGTAAAACATGCAAACAACAATTAGAGGACGTCTAACTTGTTTTTGCAGGGTATGCTATGTGATGTGATATGGCCAAAAGGATGTGATGAATGATATATGTGATGTATGAGATTGATCATGTTCTTGTAATAGGAATCACGACTTGCATGTCGATGAGTATGACAATCGGCAGGAGCCATAGGAGTTGTCTTAATTTATTTATGACCTGCGTGTCAACATAAACGTCATGTAATTACTTTACTTTATTGCTAACCATTAGCTGTAGTAGTAAAAGTAATAGTTGACGAGACAACTTCATGAAGACACGATGATAGAGATCATGATGATGGAGATCATGGTGTCATGCCGGTGACGATGATGATCATGGAGCCCCAAGATGGAGATCAAAGGAGCTATATGATATTGGACATATCATGTCACTATTATTTGATTGCATGTGATGTTTATCATGTTTTTGCATCTTGTTTACTTAGAACGACAGTAGTAAATAAGATGATCCCTCACTAAAATTTCAAGAAGGTGTTCCCCCTAACTGTGCACCGTTGCGAAAGTTCGTCATTTCGAAGCACCACGTGATGATCGGGTGTGATAGATTCTTACGTTCACATACAACGGGTGTAAGCCAGATTTACACATGCGAAACACTTAGGTTGACTTGACGAGCCTAGCATGTACAGACATGGCCTCAGAACACAAGAGACCGAAAGGTCGAGCATGAGTCGTATGGTAGATACGATCAACATGAAGATGTTCACCGATGTTGACTAGTCCGTCTCACGTGATGATCAGACACGGCCTAGTTGACTCGGATCATGTAATCACTTAGATGACTAGAGGGATGTCTATCTGAGTGGGAGTTCATAAGATGAACTTAATTATCCTGAACATAGTCAAAAGGTCTTCGCAAATTATGTCGTAGCTCGCGCTTCAGTTCTACTGTTTAGATATGTTCCTAGAGAAAATTTAGTTGAAAGTTGATAGTAGCAATTATGCGGACTAGGTCCGTAAACTGAGGTTTGTCCTCATTGCTTCATAGAAGGATTATGTCCTTAATGCACCGCTCAGTGTGCTGAACCTCGAACGTCGTCTGTGGATGTTGCGAACATCTGACATACACATTTTGATAACTACGTGATAGTTCAGTTAAACGGTTTAGAATTGAGGCACCGAAGACGGTTTTTGAAACGTCGCGAAACATATGAGATGTTTCGAGGGTTGAAATTGGGATTTCAGGCTCATGCCCACGTCAAGAGGTATAAGACCTCCGACGATTTTCTTAGCCTGCAAACTAAGGGAGAAAAGCTCAATTGTTGAACTTGTGCTCAGATTGTCTGAGTACAACAATCATTTGAATCAAGTGGGAGTTGATCTTCCAAATGAGATAGTGATGTTTCTCCAAAGTCATTACCACCAAGTTGCTAGAGCTTCGTGATGAACTATAATGTATCGGGGACATATATGATGATCCTTGAGATATTCACGATGATTGACACCACAAAAGTAGAAATCAAAAAGGAGCATCAATTGTTGATGGTTTGTGAAACCACTAGTTTCAAGGAGGGCAAGGGCAAAAGGGACACTTCATGAAACGGCAATTCAGCTGCTGCTCTAGTGAAGAAACCCAAGGTTGAACCCAAACCCGAGACTGAGTGCTTCTGTAATAAGGGGAACAGCCACTGGAGCAGAATTACCCTAGATACTTGGTAGATGAGAAGGCTGGCAAGGTCGATAGAAGTATATTGGATATACATTGTGTTGATGTGTACTTTACTAGTACTCCTAGTAGCACCAGGGTATTAGATACTGGTTCGGTTGCTAAGTGTTAGTAACTCGAAACAAAAGGCTACGGAATAAACGGATACTAGCTAAAGGTGAGCTGACGATATGTGTTGGAAGTGTTTCCAGGGTTGATATGATCAAGCATCGCACGCTCCCTCTACCATCGAGATTGGTATTAAAACCTAAATAATTGTTATTTGGTGTTTGCGTTGAGCATAGACATGATTGGATTATGTCTATCGCAATATGGTTATTCATTTAAAGAGAATAATGGTTACTCTGTTTATTTGAATAATACCTTCAAATGGTCTTACACCTGAAATGAATGGTTTATTGAATCTCGATCGTAGTGATACACATGTTCATGCCAAAAGATAGTAATGATAGTACCATCTACTTGTGGCACTGCCACTTAAGTCATATCGGTATAAAACGCATGAAGAAGCTCCATGATTGATGGATCTTTGGGCTCACTCGTTTTTGAAAGGTTTGAGACATGCGAACCATGTCTATTGGTGTATATGCATGAAGAAACTCCATGCAAATGGACCGTTTGGACTCACTTGATTTTGAATCACTTGAGACATGCAAATCATACCACATGGGCAAGATGACTGAAAGCCTCGTTTTCAGTAAAATGGAACTAGAAAGCAACTTGTTGGAAGTAATACACTTTGATGTGTGCAGTCCAATGAGTGCTGAGGCGTGTAGTGGACATCGTTATGTTCTTACTTCACAGATGGTTTGAGTAGATGTTGAGTACATTTACTTGATGAATCACGAGTCTCAATTATTGAAAGGTTCAAGTAATTTCAGGGTGAAGTTGAAAGATCGTCGTGACAAGAGGATAAAAGATCTATGATATGATCATAGAGATGAATATCTGAATTACGAGTTTGGCACAGAATTAAGAAATTGTGGAAATTGTTTCACAACTAATACAGCCTGGAACACCGTAGTGTGATGTCCGAACATCATAACTGCACCCTATTGGATATGATGCATACCATGATGTCTCTTGTCGAATTACCACGATAGTTTATGGGTTAGTCATTAAAGACAACCACATTCACTTTAAATAGGGCACCACGTAATTCTGATGAGACGACACCGTATGAACTATGGTTTAGGGAAACCTAAGCTGTCATTTCTTAAAAGTTTGGGGCTGCGACGCTTATGTGAAAAAGTTTCAGGCTGATAAGCTCGAACCCAAAGCGGATAAATGCATCTTCATAGGACACCCAGAACAGTTGGGTATACCTCCTGTCTCAGATTCGAAAGCAATAAGAGATTGTTTGTAGAATCGGGTTCTTTCTCGAGGAAAAGTTTCTCTCGAAAGAATTGAGTGGGAGGATGGTGGAGACTTGATGAGGTTATTGAACCGTCTCTTCAACTAGTGTGTGGGAGGGCACAAGAAGTTTTTCCTGTGGCACCTACACCAATTGAAGTGGAAGCTTATGATAGTGATCATGAAACTTCAGATCAAGTCACTACCAAACCTCGTGGGATGACAAGGATGCGTACTACTTCAGAGTGGTACGTAATCCTGTCTTGGAAGTCATGTTGCTAGACAACAATGAACCTACGAGCTATGGAGAAGCGATGGTGGGCCTGGATTCCAAAATGGCTCGAGGCCATATAATCCGAGAAAGGATCCATGTATGAAAACAAAGTGTAGACTTTGGCAGAACAACTCAATGGTCGTAAGGCTGTTGAGTGCAGATGGATTTTAAAAGGAAGACGGACAATGATGGTAAATGTCACCATTAAGAAAGCTTGACTTGTCGTTAAGATGTTTTCCGACAAGTTCAAAGAGTTGACTACGATGAGACTTTCTCACTCGTAGCGATGCTAAGAGTCTGTTGGAATTATATTAGCGATTACTGCATTATTTATGAAATCTTGCAAATAGGATGTCAAAACATTGTTTCCTCGATGATTTTCTTGAGGAAAGGTTGTATGTGATACAACCGGAAGGTTTTGTCAATCCTGAAAGATGCTAATAAGTATGCAAAGCTCCAGCAATCCTTCTAGGGACTGGAGTAAGCATCTCGAAGTTGGAATGTATGCTTTGATGATGATCAAAGATTTTGGGTTTATACAAAGTTTATGAGAAACTTGTATTTCCAAAGAAGTGAGTGGGAGCACTATAGAATTTCTAATAAATATATGTTGTTGACATATTGTTGATCAGAAATGATGTTGAATTTCTGGAAAGCATATAGGGTTATTTGGAAAGTGTTTTTCAATGGAAAGCCTGGATTAAGCTACTTGAACATTGAGCATCAAGATCTATAAGGATAGATCAAAACGCTTAATGGTACTTTCAAATGAGCACATACCTTGACATGATCTTGAAGGTGTTCAAGATGGATCAGTCAAAGAAGGAGTTCTTGCCTGAGTTGTAAGGTATGAAGTTAAGACTTAAAGCTCGACCACGGCACAAGAAAGAGGAAGGACGAAGGTCGTCCCCTATGCTTTTATCATAGGCTCTCTACAGTATGCTATGCTGTGTACCACACCTGAAGTGTGCCTTGCCATGAGTTAGTCAAGGGGTACAAGAGTGATCCAAGAATGGATCACAGGACAACGGTCAAAGTTATCCTTAGTAACTAGTGGACTAAGGAATTTTCTCGATTATGGAGGTGGTAAAAGAGTTCGTCGTAAAGGGTTACGCTGATGCAAACTTTGACACTAATCCAGATTATTCTGAGTAGTAAACTGGATTCGTATAGTAGAACAGTTATTTGGAATAGCTCCAAATATAGCGTAGTAGCTGCATCTACAAGATGACATAGAGATTTGCGAAGTACATACGGATCTGAAAGATTCAGACCCGTTGACTATAACATCTCTCACAAGCATAACATGTTCAAACCCAGAACTCATCGAGTGTTAATCACATGGTAATGTGAACTAGATTATTGACTCTAGTAAACTCTTTGGGTGTTAGTCACATGGGGATGTGACCTTGAGTGTTAATCACATATCGATGTGAACTGGATTATTGACTCTAGTGCAAGTGGGAGACTGTTGGAAATATGCCCTAGAGGCAATAATAAATTGATTATTATTATATTTCCTTGTTCATGATAATCGTTTATTATCCATGCTAGAATTGTATTGATAGGAAACTCAGATACATGTGTGGATACATAGACAACACCATGTCCCTAGTAAGCCTCTAGTTGACTAGCTCGTTGATCAATAGATGGTTACGGTTTCCTGACCATGGACATTGGATGTCATTGATAACGGGATCACATCATTAGGAGAATGATGTGATGGACAAAGACCCAATCCTAAGCCTAGCATAAGATCATGTAGTTCGTATGCTAAAGCTTCTCTAATGTCAAGTATCATTTCCTTAGACCATGAGATTGTGCAACTCCCGGATACCGTAGGAGTGCTTTGGGTGTGCCAAACGTCACAACGTAACTGGGTGGCTATAAAGGTACACTACAGGTATCTCCGAAAGTGTCTGTTGGGTTCGCACGAATCGAGACTGGGATTTGTCACTCCGTGTAAACGGAGAGGTATCTCTGGGCCCACTCGGTAGGACATCATCATAATGTGCACAATGTGATCAAGGAGTTGATCACGGGATGATGTGTTACGGAACAAGTAAAGAGACTTGCCGGTAACGAGATTGAACAAGGTATCGGGATACCGACGATCGAATCTCGGGCAAGTATCGTACCGATAGACAAAGGGAATTGTATACGGGATTGATTAAGTCCTTGACATCGTGGTTCATCCGATGAGATCATCGTGGAACATGTGGGAGCCAACATGGCTATCCAGATCCCGCTGTTGGTTATTGACCGGAGAGTCATCTCGGTCATGTCTGCATGTCTCCCGAACCCGTAAGGTCTACACACTTAAGGTTCAGTGACGCTAGGGTTGTAGGGATATGTATATGCAGTAACCCGAATGTTGTTCGGAGTCCCGGATGAGATCCCGGACGTCACGAGGAGTTCCGGAATGGTCTGGAGGTAAAGAATTATATATAGGAAGTGCTATTTCGGCCATCGGGACAAGTTTCGGGGTCACCGGTATTGTACCGGGACCATCGGAAGGGTCCCGGGGGTCCACCGGGTGGGGCCACCTATCCCGGAGGGCCCCATGGGCTGAAGTGGGAAGGGAACCAGCCCAAAGTGGGCTGGGGCACCACTTCCCCCTAGGGCCCATGCGCCTAGGGTGGGGGAAAACCCTAAAGGAAGAGTCCTAGAAGGGGAAGGCACCTCCTAGGTACCTTGGGGGGGGGGAGGGACTCCTCCCTTGGCCGCACCCCCCCTAGGAGATTGGATCTCCTAGGGCCGGCGCCCCCCTAGGCTCCCTATATATAGTAGAGGAAGGAGGGCCTCCCAACACACGCCTTGGTGCCTCCCTCTCCCTCTCCAACACCTCCTCCTCCTCCATAGAGCTTGGCGAAGCCCTGCCGGAGTACTGCAGCTCCACCACCACCACGCCGTCTTGCTGTTGTTGGAGCCATCTTCCTCAACCTCTCCTTCCCCCTTGCTGGATCAAGAAGGAGGAGACGTCGCTGCTCCGTATGTGTGTTGAACGCGGAGGTGCCGTCCGTTCGGCGCTAGGATCATCGTTGATTTGGATCACGACGAGTACGACTCCATCAACCCCGTTCTCTTGAACGCTTCCGCGCGCGATCTACAAGGGTATGTAGATCCACTCCTCCCTCGTTGCTAGATGACTCCATAGATAGATCTTGGTGACACGTAGGAAAATTTTGAATTTATGCTACGTTCCCCAACAGTGGGACGGCCTCGGATCACAGGCTCCATAGGGTCGGCGGTGGCTAGGTTGGATGGGTCAGGGCAGAAGGGGATGATGGCGAGCGAAGGGGAGGAAGCTGGAGCTGTGATAGGAGGAGTGGTGGGCGACGAGGGGAGGGGGCTGGTATTAGTAGAAGCGTAGTGGTGCTTAGGGTTAGACGGGTAGACGCGCATGCTGCATTGGAAGCTGAGGTGGCCAATCCGCCGGCATAGCCAGCAGACAGCAGGATCCCGACAATCGCGTCGTCTATGGTTGTAGGAGAGGCAGTGGAAGCAGCGCCGGTGAAGGTCAGCAGGTTTACCATATCTAAAAAGGCAATTTGCTACGGCCCGCGAGGCGTATAATGACTCCGGCAACACCGAGTCACGCGAGAGCATGGCGTTCCGATAGGTTGCATGGCGCAGCGGGAATGGACTATCGATTAGGGCGGCGTGCGAGCTGGCAGGGGAGGCAGGGGGTGACGTCTACTACACAACCTTCTTCTTGTAGACGTTGTTGGGCCTTCAAGTGCAGAGGTTTGTAGGACAGTAGCAAATTTCCCTCAAGTGGATGACCTAAGGTTTATCAATCCGTAGGAGGCGTAGGATGAAGATGGTCTCTCTCAAGCACCCCTACAACCAAATAACAAAGAGTCTCTTGTGTCCCCAACACACCCAATACAATGGTAAATTGTATAGGTGCACTAGTTCGGCGAAGAGATGGTGATACAAGTGGTATATGGATAGTAGATAAAGGTTTTTGTAATCTGAAAATATAAAAACAGCAAGGTAACTAATGATAAAAGTGAGCGTAAACGGTATTGCAATGCTAGGAAACAAGGCCTAGGGTTCATACTTTCACTAGTGCAAGTCCTCTCAACAATAATAACATAATTGGATCACATCACTATACCTCAACATGCAACAAAGAGTCACTCCAAAGTCACTAATAGCAGAGAACGAACGAAGAGATTATGGTAGGGTACGAAACCACCTCAAAGTTATTCTTTCCAATCAATCTGTTGGGCTATTCCTATAAGTGTCACAAACAGCCCTAGAGTTCGTACTAGAATAACACCTTAAGACACAAATCAACCAAAACCCTATTGTCACCTAGATACTCCAATGTCACCTCAAGTATCCGTGGGTATGATTGTACGATATGCGTCACACAATCTCATATTCATCTATTCAACCAACACATAGAACCTCAAAAAGTGCCCCAAAGTTCTACCAGAGAATCACGACGAAAACGTGTGCCAGCCCCTATGCATAGGTTCATGGCAGAAACCCGCAAGTTGATCACCAAAACATACATCAAGTGAATCACGTGATATCCCATTGTCACCACAGATACACACGGCAAGACATACATCAAGTGTTCTCAAATCTTTAAAGACTCAATCTGATAAGATTACTTCAAAGGAGAAACTCAATTCATTACAAGAGAGAAGAGGGGGAGGAGAAACATAAGATCCAACTATAATAGCAAAGCTCGCGATACATCAAGATCGTGCCAAATCAAGAACACAAGAGAGAGAGAGATCAAACACATAGCTACTGGTACATACCCTCAGCCCCGAGGGAGAACTACTCCCTCCTCGTCGTGGAGAGCACCGGGATGATGAAGATGGCCACCGGAGAAGAATTGCCCCCTTCGGTAGGGTGCCGGAACGGGTCTAGATTGGCTTTTGGTGGCTACGGAGGCTTCTGGCGGCGGAACTCCCGATCTATTGTGCTCCTGGATGTTTTTAGGGTATATGGAGATATATAGGCGGAAGAAGTACGTCAGGGGGCCACGAGGGGCTCACGAGGGTGGAGGGCGCGCCCCCTGCCTCGTGGCCTCCTCGCAGATCCCCCGATGTGCACTCCAAGTCTTCTGGGCTTGTTTCCTTCCAAAAATGAGTTTCGTGAAGTTTCAGGTCAATTGGACTTCGTTTGATTTTCCTTTTCTTCGAAACCCTAAAACAGGGTAAAACCAGAAAGTGGCACTGGGCTCTGGGTTAATAGGTTAGTCCCAAAAAATGATATAAAAGTGTATAATAAAACCCATAAACATTCAAAATAGTAGATAATATAGCATGGAGGAATCAAAAATTATAGATACGTTGGAGACGTATCAGCATCCCCAAGCTTAATTCCTGCTCGTCCTCGAGTAGGTAAATGATAAAAAACAGATTTTTTGATGCGGAGTGCTACTTGGCATAATTTTAATGTAATTCTTCTTATTTGTGGTATGAATATTCAGATCTGAAAGATTCAAGACAAAAGTTCATATTGACATAAAAATAATAATACTTCAAGCATACTAACTAAGCAATCACGTCTTCTCAAAATAACATGGCCAAAGAAAGTTGTCCCTACAAAATCATATTGTCTGGCTATGCTCTATCTTCACCACACAAAATATTTAAATCATGCACAACCCCGATGACAAGCCAAGCAATTGTTTCATACTTTTAATGTTCTCAAACTTTTTCAATCTTCACGCAATACATGAGCGTGAGCCATGGACATAGAACTATAGGTGGAATAGAATGGTGGTTGTGGAGAAGACAAAAAGTAGAAGATAGTCTCACATAAACTAGGCGTATCAACGGGCTATGGAGATGCCCATCAATAGATATCAATGTGAGTGAGTAGGGATTGCCATGCAACGGATGCACTAGAGCTATAAATGTATGAAAGCTCAACAAAAGAAACTATTGGGTGTGCATCCAATTTGCTTGCTCATGAAGACCTAGAGCATTTTGAGGAAGCCCATCATTGGAATATACAAGCCAAGTTCTATAATGAAATATTTCCACTAGTATATGGAAGTGACAACATAGGAGACTCTCTATCATGAAGATCATGGTGCTACTTTGAAGCATAAGTGTGGTAAAAGGATAGTAGCATTGCCCCTTCTCTCTTTTTCTCTCTTTTTTTATTTTTTTATTTGGGCCTTCTCTTTTTTATGGCCTCTTTTCTCTTCCTTTTTTATTTGGGCTTCTTTGGCCTCTTTTATTTTTTTTATTTTCGTCCGGAGTCTCATCCCGACTTGTGGGGGAATCATAGTCTCCATCATCCTTTCCTCACTGGGACAATGCTCTAATAATGATGATCATCACACTTTTATTTACTTACAACTCAAGAATTACAACTCGATACTTAGAACAAGATATGACTCTATATGAATGCCTCCGGCAGTGTACCGGGATGTGCAATGATGCATGAGTGACATGTATGAAAGAATTATGAACGGTGGCCTTGCCACAAATACGATGTCAACTACATGATCATGAAAAGCAATATGACAATGATGAAGCGTGTCATAATAATGGAATGGTGGAAAGTTGCATGGCAATATATCTCGGAATGGCTACGGAAATGCCATAATAGGTAGGTATGGTGGCTGTTTTGAGGAAGGTGTATGGTGGGTTTATGGTACCGGCGAAAGTTGCGCAGTACTAGAGAGGCTAGCAATGGTGGAAGGGTGAGAGTGCGTATAATCCATGGACTCAACATTAGTAATAAAGAACTCACATACTTATTGCAAAAATCTATTAGTTATCGGAACAAAGTACTACGCGCATGCTCCTAGGGGGATAGATTGGTAGGAAAAGACCATCGCTCGTCCCCGACCGCCACTCATAAGGAAGGCAATCAATAAATAAATCATGCTCCGACTTCATCACATAACGGTTCACCATACGTGCATGCTACGGGAATCACAAACTTCAACACAAGTATTTCTCAAATTCACAACTACTCAACTAGCATGACTCTAATACTCCCATCCTCATATCTCAAAACAATCATCAAGTATCAAAATTCTCTTAGTATTCAACACACTCATAAGAGAATTTTTTATTATTCTTGAATACCTAGCATATTAGGATTTTAAGCAAATTACCATGCTATTAAGACTCTCAAAATAATCTAAGTGAAGCATGAGAGTTCATATATTTCTGCAAAATAAAACTACCACCATGCTCTAAAAATATAAGTGAAGCACTAGAGCAAATGACAAACTACTCCGAAAGATATAAGTGAAGATCAATGAGTAGTCGAATAATCATGCAACTATGTGAAGACTCTCTAACATTTAATAATTTAAGATCTTGGTATTCTATTCAAACAGCAAGCAAAGCAAAATAAAATGACATCTAAGAATGGCAAACATCATGTGAAGAAGCAAAAACTTAGGATCATCCGAAACTAACCGATAGTTGTTGAAGAAGAAAGGTGGGATGCCAACCGGGGCATCCCCAAGCTTAGATGCTTGAGACTTCTTGAAATATTATCTTGGGGTGCCTTGGGCATCCCCAAGCTTGAGCTTTTTTGTGTCTCCTTAATTCCTCTCATATCACGGACTCCCTAAATCTCAAAAGCTTCATCCACAGAAAACTCAACAAGGACTCATGAGATAAGTTAGTATAAACCATTGCAAAAACATTATCATACTCTACTGTAGCAAATCACTAAAATTATTATTCAACATCGCATAGTAAACTCCTCTGCATTTTTAATAGTCCTATCCTCAAATAGAATCATTAAAGAAGCAAACATATGCAAACAATGCAAACATAACAGCAATCTGCCTAAAGAGGACAGTCTGTAAAGAATGCAGCAAAATCCAAACTTACCTAGCTCCAAAAATTATGAAAGAAAATTCCCACTGTATTAAATTTATCAGAGCATAATATGCAAAAGGTTTCAACATTTTATCACATTCTGACTTTTCTAGGGAATTATTGCAACAGCGGTAAACTTTCTGTTTTCAAACAGCAACATGTATACTTGTAACATAGGCATAGTAAAGGCTATCAATGACACTTTTATTGAAATAAAAGATGAAGAACATTGTTCACAGCAAGAAAATCCTAACAAAATAAATTGACACTCCAATCAAAACACATATCATGTGGTAAATGAAAATATAGCTCCAAGTAAAGTTACCGATGAACGAAGACGAAAGAGGGGATGCCTTTCGGGGCACCCCCAATCTTAGGCTCTTGGCTATCCTTGAATATTACCTTGGGGTGCCTCGGGCATCCCCAAGCTTAGGCTCTTGCCACTCCTTATTCCATAGTGCATCGAATCCTTACCCAAAACTTGAAAACTTCACAACACAAAACTTAAAGTAGAAAACTCGTTAGCTCCGTTAGTATAAGAAAATAAAACACCACTTAAATGTACTGTAATGAACTCATTCTTTATTTATATTGGTGTTAAAACTACTATATTCCAACTTCTCTATGGTTTATAAAATATTTTACTAGCCATAGATTCATCAAAATAAGCAAACAACACACGAAAAGCAGAATCTGTCAAAAACAGAACAGTCTGTAGTAATCTGGATCAAAATTATACTTCTGGAACTCATAAAGTTCTCAAATAAATTTATGGACCTGAGGAATTTATTTATTAATCATCTGCAAAAAGAATTAACTAAATAGCACTCTCCAAATAAAAATGGCAGCAATTCTCGTGAGGGCTAAAGTTTCTGTTTTTTACAGCATGATCAACAAGACTTTCCCCTAGTCTTCCCAAAGGTTCTACTTGGCACAAACACTAATTAAAAGCATAAAACCACATATAAACAGAGGCTAGATGAATTATTTATTAATAAACAGGAAAAAGAATCAATGAATAAAAATAAAGTTGGGTTGCCTCCCAACAAGCGCTATCGTTTAACGCCCCTAGCTAGGCATGATGATTTCAATGATGCTCACATAAAAGATAAGAATTGTGACATAAAGAGAGCATCATGAAGAATATGACTAGCACATTTAAGTCTAACCCTCTTCCTATGCATAGGGAATTTGTGAGCAAACAACTTGTGGGAACAAGAATCAACTTGCATAGGAAAGCAAAACAAGCATAACTTCAAAACTTGAAGCACATAGAGAGGAAACTTGATATTATTGCAATTCCTACAAGCATATATTCATCCCTCATAATAATTTTCAGTAGCATCATGAATGAATTCAACAATATAACCAGCACCTAAAGCATTCTTTTCATGATCTACAAACATAGAAATTTTATTACTCTCCACATAAGCAAAATTCTTCTCATGAAAAATAGTGGGAGCAAATTCAACAAAATAACTATCATGTGATTGAAAATTAAGATCAAGATGACAAGTTTCATGGTTATCATTATTCTTTAAAGCATATGTGTCATCACAATAATCATCATAGATAGGAGGCATGCTTTCATCATAATAAATTTGCTCATCAAAAATTGGGGAACAAAAAATATCATCTTCATCAAACATAGCTTCCCCAAGCTTGTGGCTTTGCATATCATTAGCATCATGGATATTCAAGGAATTCATACTAACAACATTGCAATCATGCTCATCATTCAAATATTTTATGCCAAGCATTCTATGTAATTCTTCCTCTAGTACTTGAGCACAATTTTCCTTCCCATCATTTTCACGAAAGACATTAAAAATATGAAGCGTATGAGACAAACTCAATTCCATTTTTTATAGTTTTCTTTTATAAACTAAACTAGTGATAAAACAAGAAACTAAAAGACTTGATGGCAAGATCTAAAGATATACTTTCAAGCACTCACCTCCCCGGCAACGGCACCAGAAAATAGCTTGATGTCTACTACACAACCTTCTTCTTGTAGACGTTGTTGGGCCTCCAAGTGCAGAGGTTTGTAGGACAGTAGCAAATTTCCCTCAAGTGGATGACCTAAGATTTATCAATCCGTAGGAGGCGTAGGATGAAGATGGTCTCTCTCAAGCAACCCTGCAACCAAATAACAAAGAGTGTCTTGTGTCCCCAACACACCCAATACAATGGTAAATTGTATAGGTGCACTAGTTCGGCGAAGAGATGGTGATACAAGTGGTATATGGATAGTAGATAAAGGTTTTTGTAATCTGAAAATATAAAAACAGAAAGGTAACTAATGATAAAAGTGAGCGTAAACGGTATTGCAATGCTAGGAAACAAGGCCTAGGGTTCATACTTTTACTAGTGCAAGTCCTCTCAACAATAATAACATAATTGGATCACATCACTATCCCTCAACATGCAACAAAGAGTCACTCCAAAGTCACTAATAGCGGAGAACGAATGAAGAGATTATGGTAGGGTACGAAACCACCTCAAAGTTATTCTTTCCAATCAATCCGTTGGGCTATTCCTATAAGTGTCACAAACAGCCCTAGAGTTCATACTAGAATAACACCTTAAGACACAAATCAACCAAAACCCTAATGTCACCTAGATACTCCAATGTCACCTCAAGTATCCGTGGGTATGATTATACGATATGCGTCACACAATCTCAGATTCATCTATTCAACCAACACATAGAACCTCAAAGAGTGCCCCAAAGTTCTACCGGAGAATCACGACGAAAACATGTGCCAACCCCTATGCATAGGTTCATGGGCGGAACCCGCAAGTTGATCACCAAAACATACATCAAGTGAATCACGTGATATCCCATTGTCACCACAGATACGCACGGCAAGACATATATCAAGTGTTCTCAAATCTTTAAAGACTCAATCCGATAAGATTACTTCAAAGGGGAAACTCAATTCATTACAAGAGAGAAGAGGGGGAGGAGAAACATAAGATCCAACTATAATAGCAAAGCTCGTGATACATCAAGATCGTGCCAAATCAAGAACACGAGAGAGAGAGAGATCAAACACATAGCTACTGGTACATACCCTCAGCCCCGAGGGAGAACTACTCCCTCCTCATCATGGAGAGCACCGGGATGATGAAGATGGACACCGGAGAAGGATTGCCCCCTCCGACAGGGTGCCGGAACGGGTCTAGATTGGCTTTTGGTGGCTACGGAGGCTTCTGGCGGCGGAACTCCCGATCTATTGTGCTCCCGGATGTTTTAGGGTATATGGAGATATATAGGCGGAAGAAGTTGTTGGAAATATGCCCTAGAGGCAATAATAAATTAGTTATTATTATATTTCCTTGTTCATGATAATCGTTTATTATCCATGCTAGAATCGTATTGATAGGAAACTCAGATACATGTGTGAATACATAGACAACACCATGTCCCTAGTAAGCCTCTAGTTGACTGGCTCGTTGATCAATAGATGGTTACGATTTCCTGACCATGGACATTGGATGTCATTGATAATGAGATCACATAATTAGGAGAATGATGTGATGGGCAAAGACCCAATCCTAAGCCTAGCACAAGATCATGTAGTTCGTATGCTAAAGCTTTTCTAATGTCAAGTATCATTTCCTTAGACCATGAGATTGTGCAACTCCCGGATACCGTAGGAGTGCTTTGGGTGTGCCAAACGTCACAACGTAACTGGGTGGCTATAAAGGTACACTACAGGTATCTCCGAAAGTGTCTGTTGGGTTGGCACGAATCGAGACTGGGATTTGTCACTCCGTGTAAACGGAGAGGTATCTCTGGGTCCACTCGGTAGGACATCATCATAATGTGCACAATGTGATCAAGGAGTTTATCACGGGATGATGTATTATGGAACGAGTAAAGAGACTTGCCGGTAACGAGATTGAACAAGGTATCGGGATACCGACGATCGAATCTCGGGCAAGTGTCGTACCGATAGACAAAGGGAATTATATACGAGATTGATTAAGTCCTTGACATCATGGTTCATCTGATGAGATCATCGTGGAACATGTGGGAGCCAACATGGGTATCCAAATCCCGCTGTTGGTTATTGACCGGAGAGTCATCTCGGTCATGTCTGCATGTCTTCCGAACCCGTAGGGTCTACACACTTAAGGTTCGGTGACGCTAGGGTTATAGAGATATTAGTATGCGGTAACCCGAAAGTTGTTCGGAGTCCCGGATGAGATCCCAGACGTCACGAGGAGTTCCGGAATGGTCCGGAGGTAAAGAATTATATATAGGAAGTGCTATTTCGGCCATCGGGACAAGTTTCGGGGTCACCGGTATTGTACCGGGACCACCGGAAGGGTCCCGGGGGTCCACCGGGTGGGGCCACCTGCCCCGGGGCGGCACATGGGCTGTAGGGGGTGCGCCTTGGCCTATATGGGCCAAGGGCACCAGCCCCAAAAGGCCCATGCGCCAAGAGTCAAGGAAAAGGAAGAGTCCTAAAGGGGGAAGGCACCTCCGAGGTGCCTTGGGGAGGTGGGACTCCTCCCTGGCCGCACCCTTCCTTGGAGGAACGGCCAAGGCTGCACCTCCCCCCTCTCCCTTGGCCCTGTATATAGTGGGGGGAAGGGAGGTCAGCCCAACCTAAGCCCTGGCGCCTCCCTCTCCCTCCCATGACACATCTTCCTCCTCCCGCAGCGCTTGGCGAAGCCCTGTTGGAATCCCGCTACTTCCACCACCACGCCGTCGTGCTGCTGGATCTCCATCAACCTCTCCTCCCCCCTTGCTGGATCAAGAAGGAGGAGACGTCGCTGCTCCGTACGTGTGTTGAACGCAGAGGTGCCGTCCGTTCGGCGCTAGGATCATCGGTGATTTGGATCACGACGAGTACGACTCCATCAACCCCGTTCTCTTGAACGCTTCCGCGCGCGATCTACAAGGGTATGTAGATCCACTCCTCCCTCGTTGGTAGGTGACTCCATAAATAGATCTTGGTGACACGTAGGAAAATTTTGAATTTATGCTACGTTCCCCAACAATGGCATCATGAGCTAGCTAGGTCTATGCGTAGTTTCTATGCACGAGTAGAACACAAAGTAGTTGTGGGCGTTGATTTTGTTCAATATGCTTACCGTTACTAGTCCAATCTTGATTCGGTGGCATTGTGGGATGAAGCGGCCCGGACCGACATTACACGTACTCTTACGTGAGACTGGTTCCACCGACTGACATGCACTAGTTGCATAAGGTGGCTAGCGGGTGTCTGTCTCTCCCACTTTAGTCGGATCGGATTCGATGAAAAGGGTCCTTATGAAGGGTAAATAGCAATTGGCATATCATGTTGTGGTTTTTGCGTAGGTAAGAAACGTTCTTGCTAGAAACCCATAGCAGCCACGTAAAACATGCAAACAACAATTAGAGGACGTCTAACTTGTTTTTGCAGGGTATGCTATGTGATGTGATATGGCCAAAAGGATGTGATGAATGATATATGTGATGTATGAGATTGATCATGTTCTTGTAATAGGAATCACGACTTGCATGTCGATGAGTATGACAACCGGCAGGAGCCATAGGAGTTGTCTTAATTTATTTATGACCTGCGTGTCAACATAAACGTCATGTAATTACTTTACTTTATTGCTAAATGTTAGCTGTAGTAGTAGAAGTAATAGTTGACGAGAAACTTCATGAAGACACGATGATAGAGATCATGATGATGGAGATCATGGTGTCATGTCGGTAACGATGATGATCATGGAGCCCCGAAGATGGAGATCAAGAGGAGCAAATGATGATGGCCATATCATGTCACTATTTGATTGCATGTGATGTTTATCATGTTTATGCATCTTGTTTACTTAGAACGACGGTAGTAAATAAGATGATCCCTCATAATAATTTCAAGAAAGTGTTCCCCCTAACTGTGCACCGTTGCGACAGTTCGTTGTTTCGAAGCACCACGTGATGATCGGGTGTTAGATTCTAACGTTCACATACAACGGGTGTAAGACAAATTTACACACGCGAAACACTTAGGTTGACTTGACGAGCCTAACATGTACATACATGGCCTCGGAACACAAGAGACCGAAAGGTCGAGCATGAGTCGTATGGTAGATATGATCAACATGAAGATGTTCACCGATGATGACTAGTCCATCTCACGTGATGATCGGACACGGCCTAGTTGACTCAGATCATGTA
The DNA here is from genome assembly GCF_002162155.2 of Triticum dicoccoides. Classification (NCBI taxonomy): domain Eukaryota; kingdom Viridiplantae; phylum Streptophyta; class Magnoliopsida; order Poales; family Poaceae; genus Triticum; species Triticum dicoccoides. Next base: position 107,410,223 of record NC_041384.1, on the reverse strand, counting down.
ATCACTTAGATGACTAGAGGGATGTCTATCTGAGTGGGAGTTCACAAGATGAACTTAATTATCCTGAACATAGTCAAAAGGTCTTCGCAAGTTATGTCGTAGCTCGCGCTTCAGTTCTACTGTTTAGATATGTTCCTAGAGAAAATTTAGTTGAAAGTTGATAGTAGTAATTATGCGGACTAGGTCCGTAAACTGAGGTTTGTCCTCATTGCTTCATAGAAGGCTTATGTCCTTAATGCACCGCTCAGTGTGCTGAACCTCGAACGTTGTCTATGGATGTTGCGAACATCTGACATACACATTTTGATAACTACGTGATAGTTCAGTTAAACGGCTTAGAGTTGAGGCATCGAAGACGTTTTGAAACGTCTGAGATGTTTCGAGGGCTGAAATTGGGATTTCAGGCTCGTGCCCACGTCAAGAGGTATAAGACCTCCGACGATTTTCTTAGCCTGCAAACTAAGGGAGAAAAGCTCAATTGTTGAACTTGTGCTCAGATTGTCTGAGTACAACAATCGCTTGAATCGAGTGGGAGTTGATCTTCCAGATGAAATAGTGATGGTTCTCCGAAGTCATTACCACCAAGCTGCTTGAGCTTCGTGATGAACTATAATATATCAGGGACATATATGATGATCCTTGAGATATTCGCGATGTTTGACACCACAAAAGTAGAGATCAAGAAGGAGCATCAATTGTTGATGGTTGGTGAAACCACTAGTTTCAAGAAGGGCAAGGGCAAAAAAAAAGGGATGCCTCATGAAACGGCAAATTAGCTGCTGCTCTAGTGAAGAAACCCAAGGTTGAACCCAAACCCGAGACTAAGTGCTTCTGTAATAAAGGGAACAGCCACTGGAGCGGAATTACCCTAGATACTTGGTAGATAAGAAGGCTGGCAAGGTCGATAGAAGTATATTGGATGTATTATGTTAATGTGTACTTTACTAGTACTCCTAGTAGCACCAGGGTATTAGATACCGGTTCGGTTGCTAAGTGTTAGTAACTCGAAATAAAAGCTACGGAATAAACGGAGACTAGCTAAAGGTGAGATGGCGATATGTGTTGGAAGTATTTCCAAGGTTGATCAAATATCGTACGCTCCCTCTACCATCGAGATTGGTGTTTGCATTGAGCATAGACATGATTGGATTATGTCTATCGCAATACGGTTATTCATTTAAAGAGAATAATGGTTACTCTGTTTATTTGAATAATACCTTCAATGGTCTTACACCTGAAATAAATGGTTTATTGAATCTCGATCGTAGTGATACACATGTTCATGCCAAAAGATAGTAATGATAGTACCACCTACTTGTGGCACTGCCACTTAAGTCATATCGGTATAAAACGCATGAAGAAGCTCCATGTTGATGGATCTTTGGGTTCACTTGTTTTGAAAGGTTTGAGACATGCGAACCATGTCTATTGGTGTATATGCATGAAGAAACTCCATGCAAATGGACCGTTTGGACTCACTTGATTTTGAATCACTTGAGACATGCAAATCATACCACATGGGCAAGATGACTGAAAGCCTCGTTTTCAGTAAAATGGAACTAGAAAGCAACTTGTTGGAAGTAATACATTTTGATGTGTGCAATCCAATGAGTGCTGGGGCATGTAGTGGATATCGTTATGTTCTTACTTCACAGATGATTTGAGTAGATGTTGAGTATATTTACTTGATGAATCACGAGTCTGAATTATTGAAAGGTTCAAGTAATTTCAGGGTGAAGTTGAAAGATCGTCGTGACAAGAGGATAAAATATCTATGATATGATCATAGAGATGAATATCTATATTACGAGTTTGGTAAAGAATTAAGACATTGTGGAAATTGTTTCACAACTAATACAGCCTGGAACACCATAGTATGATGGTGTGTCCGAACATCATAACTGCACCCTATTGGATATGATGCATACCATGATGTCTCTTATCGAATTACCACGATAGTTTATGGGTTAGGCATTAAAGACAACCACATTCACTTTAAATAGGGCACCACGTAATTCCGATGAGATGACACCTAAGCTGTCATTTCTTAGAAGTTTGGGGCTGTGACGCTTATGTGAAAAAGTTTTAGGCTGATAAGCTCGAACCCAAAGCGGATAAATGCATCTTCATAGGACACCCAAAATAGTTGGGTATACCTCCTGTCTCAAATCCGAAAGCAATAAGGGATTGTTTCTAGAATCGGGTCCTCTCTCGAGGAAAAGTTTCTCTCGAAAGAATTGAGTGGGAGGATGGTGGAGACTTGATGAGGTTATTGAACCATGTCTTCAACTAGAGTGTGGCAGGGCACAGGAAGTTGTTCCTGTGGCACCTACACCAATTGAAGTGGAAGCTTATGATAGTGATCATGAAACTTCAGATCAAGTCACTGCCAAACCTCATGGGATGACAAGGATGCGTACTACTTCAGAGTGGTACGTAATCCTGTCTTGGAAGTCATGTTGCTAGACAACAATGAACCTACGAGCTATGGAGAAGCGATGGTGGGCCCGGATTCCGATAAATGGCTCGAGGCCATAAAATCCGAGAGAGGATCCATGTATGAAAACAAAGTGTAGACTTTGGTAGAACAGCTCGATGGTCGTAAGGCTGTTGAGTGCAGATGGATTTTAAAAGGAAGACGGACAATGATGGTAAATGTCACCATTAAAGAAAGCTCGACTTGTCGTTAAGATGTTTTCCGACAAGTTCAAGGAGTTGACTACGATGAGACTTTCTCACTCGTAGCGATGCTAAGAGTCTGTTGGAATTATATTAGCAATTACTGCATTATTTATGAAATCTTGCAGATCGGATGTCAAAACATTGTTTCCTCGACGATTTTCTTGAGGAAAGGTTGTATGTGATACAACCGGAAGGTTTTGTCAATCCTGAAAGATGCTAATAAGTATGCAAAGCTCCAGCAATCCTTCTAAGGACTGGAGTAAGCATCTTGGAGTTGGAATGTATGCTTCGATGAGATGATCAAAGATTTTGGGTGTATACAAAGTTTATGAGAAACTTGTATTTCCAAAGAAGTGAGTGGGAGCACTATAGAATTTCTGATAAGTATATGTTGTTGACATATTGTGGATCAGAAATGACGTAGGATTTCTAAAAAGCATATAGGGTCATTTGAAAGGTGTTTTTCAATGGAAAACCTGGATTGAGCTACTTGAACATTAAGCATCAAGATCTATAAGGATAGATCAAAAACACTTAATGGTACTTTCAAATGAGCACATACCTTGACATGATCTTGAAGGTGTTCAAGATGGATCAGTCAAAGAAGGAGTTCTTGCCTGAGTTGTAAGGTATGATGTTAAGCTCGACCACGACAGAAGAAAGATGAAGGACGAAGGTCGTCCCCTATGCTTTTGTCATAGGCTCTATACGGTATGCCATGCTGAGTACCGCACCTGATGTGTGCCTTGCCACATATCTGGCAAGAGGGTACAAAGGTAATCTAGGAGTAGATCGCCAGATAGCGGTCTAAATTATCCTTAGAGGAATAAGGATATGTTTCTCGGTTATGGAGGTGATAAAGAGTTCGACATAAAGAGTTACATCGATGCAAGCTTAACACCTATCCGGATAGCTCTGAGTAGAGATACCAGATACGTATAATGGAGCAACAATTTAGAATACCTCCAAGTAGAACAGTTATTTAAAATGGCTCCAAATATAGCATAGTAGCTGCATCTACAAGATGACATAGAGATTTGCGAAGTACATACGGATCTGAAAGATTCAGACCCATTGACTAGAACATCTCTCACAAGCATAACATGTTCAAACCCAGAACTCATCGAGTGTTAATCACATGGTAATGTGAACTAGATTATTGACTCTAGTAAACTCTTTGGGTGTTAGTCACATGGGGATGTGACCTTGAGTGTTAATCACATATCGATGTGAACTGGATTATTGACTCTAGTGCAAGTGGGAGACTGTTGGAAATATGCCCTAGAGGCAATAATAAATTAGTTATTATTATATTTCCTTGTTCATGATAATCGTTTATTATCCATGCTAGAATCGTATTGATAGGAAACTCAGATACATGTGTGAATACATAGACAACACCATGTCCCTAGTAAGCCTCTAGTTGACTGGCTCGTTGATCAATAGATGGTTACGGTTTCCTGACCATGGACATTGGATGTCATTGATAACGGTATCACATCATTAGGAGAATGATGTGATGGACAAAGACCCAATCCTAAGCCTAGCACAAGATCATGTAGTTCGTATGCTAAAGCTTTTCTAATGTCAAGTATCATTTCCTTAGACCATGAGATTGTGCAACTCCCGGATACCGTAGGAGTGCTTTGGGTGTGCCAAACGTCACAACGTAACTGGGTGGCTATAAAGGTACACTACAGGTATCTCCGAAAGTGTCTGTTGGGTTGGCACGAATCGAGACTGGGATTTGTCACTCCGTGTAAACGGAGAGGTATCTCTGGGCCCACTCGGTAGGACATCATCATAATGTGCACAATGTGATCAAGGAGTTTATCACGGGATGATGTGTTACGGAACGAGTAAAGAGACTTGCCGGTAACGAGATTGAACAAGGTATCAGGATACCGACGATCGAATCTCGGGCAAGTGTCGTACCGATAGACAAAGGGAATTGTACTACGGGATTGATTAAGTCCTTGACATCGTGGTTCATATGATGAGATCATTGTGGAACATGTGGGAGCCAACATGGGTATCCAGATCCCGCTGTTGGTTATTGACCGGAGAGTCATCTCGGTCATGTCTGCATGTCTCCCGAACCCGTAGGGTCTACACACTTAAGGTTCGGTGACGCTAGGGTTATAGAGATATTAGTATGCGGTAACCCGAAAGTTGTTCGGAGTCCCGGATGAGATCCCGGACGTCATGAGGAGTTCCGGAATGGTCCGGAGGTAAAGAATTATATATAGGAAGTGCTATTTCAGCCATCGGGACAAGTTTCAGGGTCACCGGTATTGTACCGGGACCACCGGAAGGGTCCCGGGGGTCCACCGGGTGGGGCCACCTGCCCCGGGGGGCCACATGGGCTGTAGGGGGTGCGCCTTGGCCTATATGGGCCAAGGGCACCAGCCCCAAAAGGCCCATGCGCCAAGAGTCAAGGAAAAGGAAGAGTCCTAAAGGGGGAAGGCACCTCTGAGGTGCCTTGGGGAGGTGGGACTCCTCCCTGGCCGCACCCTTCCTTGGAGGAAGGGCCAAGGCTGCGCCTCCCCCCTCTCCCTTGGCCCTGTATATAGTGGGGGGAAGGGAGGGCAGCCCAACCTAAGCCCTGGCGCCTCCCTCTCCCTCCCATGACACATCTCCCTCCTCCCCCAGCGCTTGGCGAAGCCCTGTTGGAATCCCGCTACTTCCACCACCAAGCCGTCGTGCTGCTGGATCTCCATCAACCTCTCCTCCCCCCTTGCTGGATCAAGAAGGAGGAGACGTCGCTGCTCCGTACGTGTGTTGAACGCGGAGGTGTCGTCCGTTCGGCGCTAGGATCATCGGTGATTTGGATCACGACGAGTACGACTCCATCAACCCCGTTCTCTTGAACGCTTCCGTGCGCGATCTACAAGGGTATGTAGATCCACTCCTCCCTCATTGCTAGATGACTCCATAAATAGATCTTGGTGACACGTAGGAAAATTTTGAATTTATGCTACGTTCCCCAACAGAAGTACGTCAGGGGGGCCACGAGGGGCTCACGAGGGTGGAGGGTGCGCCTAGGGGGGCGCGCCCCCTGCCTCGCGGCCTCCTCGCAGATCCCCCGACGTGCACTCCAAGTCTTCTGGGCTTCTTTCCTTCCAAAAATGAGTTTCGTGAAGTTTCAGGTCAATTAGACTCTGTTTGATTTTCCTTTTCTTCGAAACCCTAAAACAGGGTAAAAACAGAAACTGGCACTGGGCTCTGGGTTAATAGGTTAGTCCCAAAAAATGATATAAAAGTGTACAATAAAGCCCATAAACATTCAAAACAGTAGATAATATAGCATGGAGCAATCAAAAATTATAGATACGTTGGAGACGTATCAGGGGGACGGTTGGGAGAGCGATCACGGAGGTCCTCCGATAGGGCAGGGGCCTGCTGCATCATCAGGGGAGGGGGATACGGGGTATCTAAACCACCAGGCACTTGATTAGCGTCGTCTGCATGTTGAAAAGAGGGGGCGGAGATCAACCAGCTAGTCCTATGAGCCCCGGAATCCTGGGCACGAGAAGCGTGCATGGGGTGGGATCCCAGGACAGAGGGGAGGGCAGCGTTCTTGACCCAGGCAGAAGAACGTACGAGCGGAAAAGACAAGGCTGGGGCAGGAAAAGTCAAGCCAGAAAGTCAATCCAGAATGGGTCAAGTCTCTGTGCTTAAGTGTCATCCCTGGATCGGTATGCTGACATACACAGTACTCGAGGATTTATAACAGAGGTAAATCGCATGTATAAAATAACGTAAATACTATTACCTCGATCCAAATAGCGGAAGTAACAAGGTTGTGGATTCCCATCAACACCAACGGCAAAGTTGAGTGCAGAAATCGTAACCCTAACGTATCACTTACTCGTTGTAAGAAATCCTGCAACATGAGACGTTGCGTACATTGAATGTACTGGCAAATTCACACCATAGAGAATGATGAACAATGGCTATCACTACATGCATATTTGGCTGGTGGAAAAGCTCTGCGGTTATAAGGTTTTTGCGAAAAGCCAATTTTTCCCTACTGGAAAGGAATAAATTTTATTTAACTATCATGGTGGTTGTTGAACATTGAGAATGGTTGACAGCATTCTCAATCCCAATTAAGTAACATCATTAAACCCAACAAACTTAATTTAAAGTAACATGATGAGATTCACATGATAATCCAGGTACTAGATACTCAAGATGTCCATAACCGGGGACACGGCTAATCATGATTAGTTTATACACTCTGCAGAGGTTTGCACACTTTTCCCCACAAGACTCGATCGCCTCCATTTGGTTTCTCGCACTACATGGTGTTTGAGAAGACGGATGACTGAGACATAGTCTTTCAGAAGCGCTAGCACCTTACGATGGATAGACCGTTACACCTACTTTTCCCTACATATGCTAGTCTACCCTGTAAGAGTTCGCACGACTTAATCAACTATGCTAGAGCCCATAATAGCTTGTGGCTGCACACGGAAGTTTCTAGTATGAAAAATCTCATGATCCCTTTGGGCCTGGGTGGCTGTCCATAAAAAAACAGGCAATCCTGGTCTACCCCGGTGCCTAGACAGGCAATCCGGGAATAACCAGGTACCTCAATCCACTCAGATGTGTGTTTAAGTTGCCACCTTAAGTAAACCATTAATTAACAATCTCACATCTGTCATGAATACTCTCAAAACCCAATCCACGTCTACGAGCATAGCATGGCAATCTAAGCATAACGTAATAGTAACTCCCAAGGGTTTGATAATAAACAGGTAATAGATACTACCTCAACTACTTCCCATCCCACAATTTAATTAGATCCTAGTCATGCAATGTTGGATGTTTGATCTAATGCAATAAAGACTGGGTATGAAAGAGGTATGATCAAAGTGTGAACTTGCCTGCAAGGTTGATGAAGATGATTCGCACTCAAAATCTTGATAGCTCTACTCGTCACACTCCGGTCAATCTATCGTAATCAAGCAATAGTAACCACACATAAGCAATCACTCAAAAGGTCAGGAAGAACGAAGAAGACAATTCGGAAAACATCAAAACCAAGCAAATAACTCTTGCAACATAAAACAATTTTTAACAGTACCAAAATTATATGAATTTGGCCTTATCGGAAAGTTTAGGTCAAGAGCTTCGATTTGCAAAAAAAATCAACTCAAATGGAGCTACGAAACTCAAGTTATGATCAAACGAAGCTTGAATTCAAATCTGATCTAATTTAAATTTTAAACTTTTCAAAAACATGTTTGAGTTGGATTACTAGATAGAGGAGATCATAACGAAGAAGTGGGCGTTGGTTTCGTTGTTGGACAAACGAGTAAAAAGTTATGGCTATTTGAAAAATCAGGGCCAAGCTGTTTTACGGAAGAAAAAATAGCTACGGGCTAGGGTCTAATGTATAAATACGTAGACTAATTGATAATCAAATTATTTTATCATATTAGTCTAAAAATAATAAACTACGAAGGTATAAGAAGAAAAAAAAACAAAGAAAGATACCTTTATAAGGCAGAGAAAAAACAACTTTGGAGAGAGAGACAATTTCCAGAAGTCGCACCGGAGAGGAGAAATATATTTTTCTTAAATGAATCTAGTCAAACCAAAATATTGATTTAACCCGAATCGGATGATTTTTGGAGGCTCTATGGGTCAATATTTATTGGTGGAAAAGAGGCTTAGATGTCAAAGGCTAGGCAATATGGGACTAAACATAGACGGAAATATACAAAACAGAGAAGAAAAGAGGCGGATGGGCCTAAAGGCCTTCGGCAGGCGGCGCGCACGCTGCGGTGCAGTTTTTTTTACAAAATTCGGCCTAAGAAAAAAAAACTCTGGCTAGGCCTGGCCTATTTAAGAGAAAAAAAACAATGGGGCGCCAGAAGCTACTATACTGCGCATGTAGGCGATAAATAAATATGGGCCGCATGTACAGTTTAAAACAAAAAATAGAAACAGAAGGAAAACCGAATAACGAAATAAAATATATTTTTTATATAGGCATATTATATATCGTAATTTTCAGAAAAAGATTTTCTACGGCATGAACATTTTTCTAGCATTAAATAAAATACATAAAAATTCTAATAATTCAAAGAGTGCTACTGGTCTAATAAAATCCAATAAAAATCATTTTAGAAATACCAGAATGAATTTAAATTTATTTATCTCCAATTTTTTTATGTAGGGAATCATGTTACCCTATTTTCCATATATTTTATTTTTGGAGAAAAATAATTTGAATAAAACTCAAATAACTCCAAATTGAAAATAAATTAAAAAAAGGACTTTAAATGTGATCTTTGAAACTCCCAACTCATATTTCATAATTCGAAGAAGTCATTTTATCTTCTCTCATGAAAATCATTGAGTTGCATAAAGTTTCTGAATTGAAAAATGTTTCCCAATGGAATTCAAATATTTTTCAAACACCCTTTTTATTTATTTAAATGGAAGAAGTCATGTCATCTTCTCTCTAGGGTTTTGTATTTAAAAAGAATTTGAATTCACGAAGATCATAAATGCAAAATGAAAGTTTGGGAAAGTCCTTTTATTCCCTCTCATTTAACTTTCAAAAAAGTTTTGAATTTCACTCAATTTCACACAATCAATCAAATCTATCTATTTATTATAACATTCCAAAATTTAGAATTTTGGGATGTTACAAACCTACCACCCTTAAAAGGAATCTCGTCCTCGAGATTCGGAGAGGCAAGAAAGAAATAAGTTAGGTTTGGGGTCTCTTCAAAATTTCATCAATCGTCTCCGGGGTCTGGGGTGTTACCACCCTTAGAAGCATGGTTACGGTTCCATCAAAACTCATATACTCCATTTTTATTGTTAACAGTGTGAGTCTTCTTGGATCTTCAGGATAATTCCTTATCCGGGCTCTTCCGGTAGTGGCATAACCTTTACCATAATTCTTCTGTCTTTCATCTAGGTAAGGTTCTTCCGACACTGGGCCTTCTTAGCTGACGGGTCTGGCGCCAATACTAATCAACTATCGATATCTCATGGTGGTAATCCAATTATGGTTTCTCCTGCAGGAAATGGGTCTGGGTTGATCCTCACCGTATAACATACGGTTGGCAAAAGCTACCTTGTACAAGGGAAAATACTTATACCATTCTAAGTTTTAAGCAAGGTTTTGATTGTCGGCGCTCCACTATAGGTAAGTCACTCGGATTTACCATCCCATATAGCAAGGCGAACAATAAGAGTAAGTCGGTATGGTGATCAATCCATCTCGCACCCAAATCATTACCTTGTATACGGTTTAGCGAATCTCACATTGTAACACTCGGTCATCCTCACAAGCATTGCAGAATTTCTCTTGTCCATGTACCAAGTTCGGATATATCCATTGATTCTGCAAGCCAAAAAACATCTATCGTTCCTTCACAACTCTCAGGTTTTGCGTTACTCCTATAAGATTGTCTGTCGACAAAGGTATATCCTCTTCCAGGGTTCTTCCTTCAGCAAGAATATGCTTGCTTCTTGGCAGGTCCTGGGGCATGTGGGTTATGGCCTATCTCATCACTTGTAGTCCTTGAACTTATCATCGAGTAACTGATCATTATTCCAACTTCCAACTTCCTAGTATTCTTAAATCCATACAATTGTACTGTCTTTCTTCCTTCTATTGGCACCAAACTAGGACATGATTACTCAGATTCATCCTGGAATTTCCATTGATCCATATTTCTAACATCATACCTCTTTTATATCCAATAGTAATTCATCTCTTCATCCTCGTGGGATATCCCTCATACCAAGATAAAAACCTATACTTATGAAGTTCATATTCACTTCGTGGAACATCATTATCCTTTCCAGGGTCAAGCGTCCTTGCAGGGGAATATTGGCCATCTCTGCATGGCACTTCTTCAACTGGGAAACGTGAAACAGATCAAGGACTCCTGACAGTCCTTCGGGTGACTCCAACTTGTTGGCCACTTCTCCCATACGCTCCAAAACTCGGTATGGTCCTACAAATCTCGGGGCTAACTGTCCCTTAACTCCACATCGTTTAACTCCTCGCAGAGGGAACACATGAAGACATGCTCTGTCTCCAATTTCATAGACTACCTCCTTGAGTTTTTGAGTCTACATAACTCTTCTGCCTGGAATGAGCTACCTTCAGTCTATCTCGAATAAACTTAACATTCTCCTCTAAATCCTTGATCACATTTGTTCCAAACAACTGACGGTCTCCAACTTCATCCCACATACTCTTGGGGTATCACACATATCGAGACAAAACTCGTATTCATTTTGTCCGAAATCCACTCACTGGAGTATCCTTATCTTTTCCAGGGGTCAAGGGTTCTTACAAGGTACTACCATCCTTAAAATGCACGAATCTTCCATAGACTATATTTCTCATACCCTCAGAATGGCCAAAATCCTTCTTCATAGAGTAACAACTCATAAAATCCATACCAGTACCAACGATGCTAACTTTATTCATTCTCAAGTGATTACAATATCTCGCTTTTCCATTACATGTCTCAACTCAACACCTCAATATAAAAGAAACTGTTCTCACTTCTACTACTCCATTTCTTTTGTTGCAAACTCAACTATCTAGCACAAGTTTCCTTCTCCTTGGGGCATTCTCTGGCAAAGTGCCCTGCTCCATTACAACTAAAACATATTACTTCTGACAAGTATCGAGATTTCCTTTTTGGGCAACTGTTGAGGTAGTGCCCTGACTCCTTGCACCTGTAACAGGTGATATGACTCAGGTCCTTCCTGGAATCCAATCTGCTTCTCTTCCTAGACCTTTCCGTTCCAATCATGGATTCTATTTCTTGTGGGTCATACTCTACTTCCTCCGTCGGGAATTCTACTAGATCCCCATTCAAACAATTTTGGGAGATGTGTCCTTCTTCTCCACATGAATAGCAGGACTTATTGCAGGGTTTGCTCGGGTCTTCTTTAGGTGTGTCCTCCATCTCTTCCTTCATCACGGTTTCTTCTAAAATTTCCATAAGGGTTCCTTTCATTACTTCTTTCTTCTGCTGGATGGTTCATTGTACCATGGGGTAAATGTGACACTGAGTAGGATAGTGGGTAGTCCCTTCACACAGGAAACAAGTAATCTGCCTAGTTGGGCATTCTTCAACTGGGTGACTTCCTTCACAATTAGGGCATTCATCCTTGTGTTCTTTATGAGTGTGTCCTATTTCTCCACAAAGCTTGCATGCACAATGCTTCTTCATATCATTTTCATAGGGCTTCAACTTCTGGGACACAAGCCGAGACTTTGGCAAAGTCAACTTAAATTCTTTCCAAGTGGTTACTCCTTGCCTTCCATTGATGGTTTGGTACATCCTCCACCAAGTAGCAGCACCTCTTTCAAAGCACTGAAGAGCATGCTGGGTCATATCATGTCCAACTATAGGGTTATTCTCCATGTGATCCTCCATGTTCTGAATCCATCGGCCTGTCTCCAATTGACTCATCAGTCCAGAAAATATAAGCTCATCTTCATTCATCCTCTATTGGGTCCATGGGTTTGGGGTGAGATAAGAGAGATAGAGATGGATACACACAATAGAAACAAAAGTTTTGAAAAGACAGATTTTTATTGTGGCTGTCGGAAAAAAACATCAAACAAATGACAGCTCACAAACGTCGCATCTAACATAGGTATGTAACAGGGGTTTGGTCTTCTAAAGGTCAATAAATCTTCAACGTCTCCAAACTCTTCAAGTCTTGTTCATGCCTCCAATGGCTTCTTCCGATCATGCTTGTCCCTCTCAAGTTCTTTTGCCAGATCATCTCTGTTGACGTGAAATCTCTGGTGACATCCTTTAATATTCCGGAGTTGCATTCCAAACTTTTGGTTTCAACATCCTTCGCATGAACCATGGTCCTACTGTCCTTCAGTTCCTGATGAATCTCCAGTATCTCGAGGTTTTGCTCCTACAGCTTGGCTACTTCTGCTTCTTGGACCTAAGTTCTTCACGAAATGCTTCCTTGTCAAAATACGGCTTCCTGCGGGTCCGTCTTAAAATTCCTGATGTAATTCTCCAGATCTTGGTGATACACCAGCTAAGGTTAAAACTGCATCCTTTGTTGATAGATGCTCCATCAGCCTTGTACCATCCAATCCTTCCTGAAGAAATGCATGCTTAGCTCAGCTCGGTGACAATAACATAAGCGGGCGATAACATCATGGATAGCCTTATTTCTGCTTTTGTCATTGCCATGAGCTATCTTCCATAGTTGATATCTCCTGCCTTAGGGTTTTCTTGACAACACTTTGAGGTTTTAAACTCTCCATGCTCGGTCTTTCTCCGATACACCTTGATCTCAGGTATTGACGGCTTCCTTAGTCTGCCAAGTTCCATAAGGGGTGCCTTCCTAAGTCATACAAATCTGGGAATTCTTCAGAGCCTTCAAATTCTACTTGTCTTCAGTATTCAACCGTTGTAGTTTCCATTATTCAGATGCACGGAAAATACTCTTCATTCCGAAGTGGTCTTAGTTGTCCGATATCTTGTACTTCTTAGAGTGGTCTCATCAGTCGAATCTTCGTGTGGTCAAAAGGGGAAAGGGGTATGGTCTCACTAAAGGGGAATTTTTGAATAAGCTCAGAAGAGAAGAGAGGTAAAAGATCTTTTTGAAAGGGAAAGTTTTAGAGAAAATCCTTTCTATGGGCTTGCCAGTTTCTAGGGTCACGTCCTATAGTCAACATGTGCTCTGATATCATCTTGTAGCGACCCGACCCAAATGGATCAAGTCTCTGTGCTTAAGTGTCATCCCTGGATCAGTATGCTGACACACACAGTACTCGAGGATTTATAAAAGAGGTAAATCACATGTATAAAATAACGTAAATACTATTACCTCAATCCAAATAGCGGAAGTAACAAGGTTGTGGATTCCCATCAACACCAACAACAAAGTTGAGTGTAGAAATCGTAATCCTAACGTATCACTTACTCGTCGTAAGAAATCTTGCAACATGAGACATTGCAGCCACAAAGGGTTAGTACATTGAATGTACTGGCAAATTCACACCATAGAGAATGATGAACAATGGCTATCACTACATGCATATTTGGCTGGTGGAAAAGCTCTACGGTTATAAGGTTTTTGCGAAAAGCCAATTTTTCCCTACTGCAAAGGAATAAATTTTATTTAACTATCATGGTGGTTGTTGAACATTGAGAATGGTTGACAGCATTCTCAATCCCAATTAAGTAACATCATTAAACCCAACAAACTTAATTTAAAGTAACATGATGAGATTCACATGATAATCCAGGTACTAGATACTCAAGATTTCCATAACCGGGGACACGGCTAATCATGATTAGTTTATACACTCTGCAGAGGTTTGCACACTTTTCGCCACAAGACTCGATCGCCTCCGTTTGGTTTCTCGCACTACATGGTATTTGAGAAGACGGATGACCGAGACATGGTCTTTCAGAAGCGTTAGCACCTTACGATAGATAGACCGTTACACCTACTTTCCCCTACATCTGCGAGTCTACCCTGTAAGAGTTCGCACGACTTAATCAACTATGCCAGAGCCCATAATAGCTTGTGGCTGCACACGGAAGTTTCTAGTATGAAAAATCTCATGATCCCTTTGGGCCTGGGTGGCGGTCCATAAAAAAACAGGCAATCCTGGTCTACCCCGGTGCCTAGACAGGCAATCCGGGAATAACCAGGTACCTTAATCCACCCAGATGTGTGTTTAAGTTGCCACCTTAAGTAAACCATTAATTAACAATCTCACATCTGTCATGAATACTCTCAAAACCCAATCCACGTCTATGAGCATAGCATGGCAATCTAAGCATAACATAATAGTAACTCCCTAGGGTTTGATAATAAACAAGTAATAGGTACTACCTCAACTACTTCCCATCCCACAATTTAATTAGATCCTAGTCATGCAATGTTGGAGGTTTGATCTAATGCAATAAAGACTGGGTATGAAAGAGGTATGATCAAAGTGTGAACTTGCCTGCAAGGTTGATGAAGATGATTCGCACTCAAAATCTTGATAGCTCTACTCGTCACACTCCGGTCAATCTATCGTAATCAAGCAATAGTAACCACACATAAGCAATCACTCAAAAGATCAGGAAGAACGAAGAAGACAATTCGGAAAACATCAAAACCAAGCAAATAACTCTTGCACCATAAAACAATTTCTAACAGTACCAAAATTATATGAATTTGGCCTTATCAGAAAGTTTAGGTTAAGAGCTTCGATTTGCAAAAAGAATCAACTCAAACGGAGCTACGAAACTCAAGTTATGGTCAAACGAAGTTTGAATTCAAATCTGATTTAATTTAAATTTTAAACTTTTCAAAAACATGTTTGAGTTGGATTACTGGATAGAGGAGATCATAACGAAGAAGTGGGCATTGGTTTCGTTGGATTTGGACAAACGAGTAAAAAGTTATGGCTATTTGAAAAATCAGGGCCAAGCTGTTTTACGGAAGAAAAAATAGCTACGGGCTAGGGTCTAATTATAAATACGTAGACTAATAGATAATCAAATTATTTTATCATATTAGTCTAAAAATAATAAACTACGAAGGTATAAGAAGAAAAAAACAAATAAAAATACCTTTATAAGGCAGAGAAAAAACAACTTTGGAGAGAAAGACAATTTCCAGAAGTCGCGCCGGAGAGGAGAAATATATTTTTCTTACGGAAATGTTAACGCCCACACGTGTGGGCGTTCACCACCCCGACCACACTCAAGCATCACCGTTGGCAGGTGTGTGCACGAATCTTGGAACAAACCAGGTGGTTTTTTGTGCCACGTAGGATGAGGCGCGTGTGTGGTGTGCGAGTAGGTTCGCCCGCACGTTGGTTGCCACCCCGTGGTCAGCGGTTGCCATCTGAGTCATGCGGTGGAACTGCAATGCGCCCGCACGCCACGCTTCGACTGCGGTTGACGTCGCACCCCTCACGCTCCCATTTACTCTTCTGCACCGCAGTTACTGGAAGAACCCACTCGCATTTCCAACTATCGAAGGAGAAGGAGAGGGGAGAAGGCGACGGTGAAGGCGGAAGAATTGACGGTGCTCGGGACCGTCGGTGGTGCTCGCCGGAACGGAGCGGCTCGCCGGAGCGCCTGCGGGTTGAAGGTACTGCTTGATGCACCCCTCGCAATCCCTTCCTGCATTTCCTCCCCTTCCCTCCCTGTTCGATTCCTCGATCGAGATTTGTAGAGATTCAGGCGATTCATCGATGCATCGGCGTTCCCGCCGGCGCCGAACTCGTCTGCTAGACGTTTTTGGTTGCATTGGCCAGTTTCGTCGCGGCCGCGGCCGCGGCATCGTCGGCTTGGTTCTGCTTGTTCGGAGGCACGCACTAGTTTTTGCATATGGATTGAGCAGGTGTCTTCCGGGTAGTTTTTGATGCGCGTTGGTTCGATTTTGTGTTTTGCAGTGAGTTCGTGGGAGAATTTCGAGGGTGAATTTGAAGTCGAAGTAGTTGCCATTGAAACCTAGATCTACTTAGTTTGGTTTTTGAAAATGCAGAATGAGGCGAACTTGATAGTTACATTAACTATCATGATTGCGCGACCACTTACTCCCTAAACATATTTGATAGTTGCCACAAACGTGTTTCCCCTTGCGGCAACAAATTACTGAAAATGACCGTGTTAGTTGCCACATGTTAGCTTTCGCACATGGCAACTAATTTTGCTGAAGTAATGCGATACTTGCCACACACACGCTCTTCCATGTGGCAACTAATTCTGCTAAACTAATGTGATATTTACCAAACACACGCTCTTTTTTCCGTGTGGCAACTAAGATTGCTGAATTCTCTGTGTTAGGTGCCACAACCATTCTATTTTCATTGCGGCTAGTGTGTTTTCTGAATGTTATGTGACAGCAACCACGGTGTGACAGTTGCCACAATTGGTAGTCAGTGGGCATTCAAGAGCCAAGTGCCATTGCGGCCAGTGTGTTTTCTGAATGTTATGTGACAGCAACCACGGTGTGACAGTTGGCACAATCGGTAGTCAGTGGGCATTCAAGAGCCAAGTGCATTGGATGGCAACCACTGCGCACTTAAAGTGTGCTTGTTGCCATCTAGGTAGTATATTCATATGGCAAATAGAGTACGAACACACTGCCTGTTGCCATTCTGCATATAAGACAGTGTGGCAAATAGAGTGTGAACAGACTGCCTGCTGCCATTTCTGCATATAAGACAGTGTGGCAAACTGTCTGCATAATGTGGCAACCGAATTTGCATATCAAATGTTTCAGATGCCATACGTATGCGTTGCATGCGGCAAGTGTTTTTGCTGACCCCCTTGCATTTACATTTTCCACCATGACAATTTGGTATATTCCCATCTCAGCAGAATGGCTCGTGGCGATCGTCAAAACGATGATGATGATTTCATGGATCCACCACAGCGTAATCGGGCAACTGGGCGGAGAAAAGAGGGTGATGAGGTAAATGTTCACACACACCCCCCTTCTTCCTGATGTATGTTAATGGTTGACACCTTTGAGCCCGCAATCGTCTGGCACGAACTAAAATTTCATTACATTGCAAAATGCGGCAACAACTGATATCCTGTTTTTGTTTGTAAAAACATGGCAACAACTGATCACTTTATGTCTGTTTTTTTGCAGAAGAAGAAACGTATTCGCAACAGAGCCTCCCAAGAACGACTGACTGTGTTGACTGACAAATTCAGCGACGATCAGAAGGGGGCTGCTGCTGAGATGGGTATGCAGTCTATGATGGCTGTTCGGTGCACGAACCTTGTCAACCGTGTATGTGATTGGCTTGGTGAGATCTACGACCCCGCCTCCAGAGAATTCGTGATTCCGGGATGTGGAAGACTACCGCTGAATGAGGAATCCGTGTTCTGCACGTCGGGTGTGCCCCATGGACATATCAAAGTCCCGTACAAGGTCAACAACGAGATCGGGGAAGCGCTGTTCCCCCGTTTGTTTCCTGGGTTGGAATCCATGCCGAACACGACTGCAGTGGCAGATTCGTTGGAGGCCATGACGATGCACGGAGATGTTTTCAAGATGAAGCTACTCATGTACCTCATCTCAGCCGTTTTCGCGCCGACCACTTCTCTTCGCCCAAGCAACAAATGCTTCCCCATCCTGGTGAATGATCTATCTTTACTACATTATTTTTCCTTCAATTTTTTTACTCCGATGTCATGTGCAAGCTAGTCACTGACAGTTTTTTTTGTTGTTTTTTCCATTGGAATTCTGACGCGGCAACTCCTTGTCCTGAATTTTATGCGGTGCAGGGGAAACTGAAAGATGTGAAGAACATGAACTGGTGTAAGTTCATTGCCGACTTCCTACATGATGCATTTGCAAGCAAGGTGTACCAGAAGGGTTGTCGACTGCATTTAATGGTATTTTTTTACCGGTCCTTTATGTGAACACTATTTTTTAACACATCTTTATTCATGCATGTCAACATGATCATAACAAGATGGCAACTGCCATGTTGATTATGTGGCAACTGCCATCATGACTATATGGCAACTGCCATCATACTGTGATGGCAACTGCCAACATGACAACATGGCAACGGCCATCATACTATGATGGCAACTGCCATCACTCTATGATGGCAACTAGCACATGCAGATGGCATATTCTTCATAAAATACCATATATTTTATCCTGTTATTTGTCGCAAAATACCATGACCGCAACTGATTTTTCTTTCTTTTTAAAATTGTTGTACATCAGCTCATGTACGTCGACTGCCTTGATCTGTCCACCGTGGACTTTACTGGGACAGGAGGCCCGCCGCCTGCGCACAAGTTTGTTGTTTCTGCATGGACTATCGATGTTGTCAAGGTTGTGCTTGCTGCAGACAGGGTAACTGATAGCAAATATGGTAAACTGCAGGTTAGTTCTGCTTTTTTTTGCAACACATGAACTGCTAGTCAGTGTTCATCATTCTCTCTCTTATATCGTTGCTACTTTTCTTTTCTTTCTCCCCAGCTGATGGCCAAGCATTCTATAGACTACATCGTGTTTGGGGGGCCTCAAAACTTTGAAAAGTGGATGGACGTGCACTCAGCTCCGTCTTGTCCTTCAGAGGTAATCAAAAGATCTACATATATGGTTTGCCGTGGAGTATTTTTCGATGTCATGCAAGTGATTGCAATACGGGGTTGTCATTGATGCCTCTTTGTTTTGTGTACAGGCGAGGGCACCTGTTGAGCAGCTAATAGGGCAGTTTGCATCTGGAATGACTGGCTTGCTCGGGAAGTTGGTTGAGGGGTGGACGTCCCTCAGTGGCTCTGACAGCGACGCGGTTGCGAGGCAATTCACTTCATTCGTCCCAGAACGTACACACCGGCCAACCGGTTGCCGTGGCCGGTATGACTACAACAGTTCCCAGGAGCCCGCTGACACACAAGATGAACTAGGTGGAGACGCTGGTCTCAGCAAGGATGACGATGATGTCATGGATAATGTGCAAGAGGACACCGATGATGATGAACACGCTGAAGTTCGCGCAGGTGGTAACAAGGGCAAGGATGCAACAGATGTCCCCCAACCGGATAAAGTCAAACAACACACGGCTGTGAGAGGCGAAGGGGTTTTGCCATGAAAGAGGGGGATGGCTCCAGAGGGTGCTGGGCAAGTTTCTGCTGGCAAGAGGTCTAGGACCGACCCTGTAGCTGCCAGGAAGAGGTTCGACTTTCATCTTAGCTTTTTTGCTTTGTCTATTTTCTTCGAACAGACTCATCCTCTTTTTTGCACTTGTGTTCTGTCAAACGCGGCAACGAGATTGCTGACTGACAATTGCCACCTCTTTTTTTTGACCTCCATCTCATACGTGCAGCGAGCCGACAGCTGGTGGACGAGCAATTAGGAAGAAACAGGCGCCAACGCCAACCCGTGTTTCTGCTCGGTTGAACAAAGGTGCCCCCATTGCCGGTGATACCACTTCCACTAGGACATCTCCTCGCACGACGACAACCAACACCGGGGATCCTGTCATGTTGCCATACCTGAGGAAGGCAGTCAGGAAGTAGGTTTCTTCATCCACTTTCATTGACATAGCGCTATATTTTTTGATTTTCCAATGCATTCGTTTAGCTTGTCACACTGTCTTCTGTCATCGCCCCCCCACGTGGCAACCACTATTTTACCAAATGATATTTTATTTACTTTCTAAATGTGTGGCAACTTCTATTTTTGTTTTTCACATGGCAAGTGGAATGTAGGCCAAATGGTAACTTTAATGTACCTTATGGCAACTGCCATCTTTTTACCGTTGTCTTGTGAGCTCATCCCACGCCTAGGTTTGAAATTGCATTCATGGCAGATCAGACATTTTTATCATTCTTTCAAGGTTGCTAACATGGCAACTGCTGCTGGATGGCAACTGCTAGTTATGACACATGGCAACTGACGTTCCCCTTACATGGCAACTGCCAACTTTTCCACCTGTTTTTCCATTTTCTTAAGATTTCTACCAAGGCAAACTTAATTTTGTTTCATTTTTAAATACCTTTTTCATGCGCTTCATTTTTTTTGCAGGGTGAAGAAGACTACTACGCGTGGGTTCAAGCATATCAGTAAGGACCCGCTCGAACGCATGCATTCAAAGTTGTCAACAGGGGGCAACTCAGACGTACAGGAGGCACCAGTCGACAATACTACTGCTGCACCGTTGACCGCTCCCACCAACTCTAATGCAAGTGGCAGACCATCTCCGCCGGCTGCAGATGTGCAGCCTACAACAACAGGCATCCGTACATCAGGGAGTGACGAGTCGGTATCTGCCAGGACAGCTGAAATACTGCCAACCCTTCTGGCAATGAAGGATGCTGCTGTGAGTCATGCCACCCCATCAGCAAGCGTTGAAGTGAACACTCCCGAGACGAACCTAGGCAAGGAAGATTCCCGCTCATCTGACACTGATTCCAAGCGCGTGCGCGGTGGCACTCCTTGTTGTGCTGTATTTGACCATCGTGTGTGGTCTGTTACACCATAATGACGTGATCCACCAGGAATTTGCGAAGCTTGCCAGGAGACGTTTGCCGGGTCACCGCCAGCGTAATAATCTGCAATCATAGTAGTGGTTGGTCAAATCGCGGCAAACGCATTTCGTGCTAGCACGGCAACTGCAGTTGCCCTTATGTGGCAAATGCATTTTTGCTTGCATGGCAACTGAAGTTGCATCGGTAGGGCAATCGCAGTTTGTTATTAGATGGCAATTGCAGTTGTCATGAAATGGCAACTGCAGCTTTTCCTACATGGCAACTGCAGGTGTGCAGAGATGGCAAATGTTGTTTTTAATACATGGCAACCGTAGAAGACCAGTCATGGCAATTTTTGTAGTTGTCAACTATGCTCCTTGTGCTGACTGAGCATCCGCATCTTCACTATGTTTATGGACTCACCTGTGTACGACGTCGATGGCAGGTACATGGGTGCTGCCCGATTTCACGTGCTGCACGAAGGCTCTGCATTTTACACCCGTGATAACTCGTGAGTCCTTTTGCCATCTTTTTTTCATGTTCATTTTTCATGTCCACAGCATTATGTGCTCTTTTTTCGTTTTTGCATTACCTTGATTAGCCATACTAGCTAGTTGGAGTTGGCTGCCCGTACATTTGTCAGCGTTAGCGCCTTGTGACTGCACTTGCCACGGGGCCCCCCTAAGAGTGTTCTGGTCATAAGAACCTGCAAGACAAATGACAGTGCACGACATAAGTAGAATGTCATGTCCATCGTCGCGAAGATGGAAAATGTTTCTCTTCATTTTTTAGCACGCATCGTACCTACGCCTGCATATTGTTCTAGCAGCGGCAGCAACGGCCCTGCAGAGATGAGCTGACTGTACTCTGATGCATCGAAAGGTGGCGGCGTTTCTGGCCTTTGAGAACCCCAATCATCTGCACCATCTTCGTGATTCATTCTTTTCCGTGTCTCGCTTCTGTTCTGATGTGCTCTCAATCACTGGATGAACAAGAAGGCATCAACAATCCAATTTTTTTTTTATCATTGTGCTGCTTGCATGTAGAAGTTAACACGTCAGTGCTATCACATTTTCATGCGTTGGCAACCAACATATCATGGCTAGTAGGACATGCACATCCACTATCCTTTTCTAAAATCTGGTGCTAGCTATCCGTTTGATTCGATGGCATCAGGCTCTACAATAGGATGGCAAGCAATAAGTTGACATGGTGGCAGTTGACGACAATGACAGGTGGCAACTGACGTTATACACCAATGGCAATTAATTTTCACACCCCCCATTATTCCAAATTTACCAATTCTCTCTCCCTTTTTATGGATTCCTACACATCCATTCATTCACCAACTAGGAGCATCAACCTACTGAGAACTCACGGTTATATCTAGCGTACTACATGGCAGATCTAGTGTATTCTGCTTGGCAACTGCGAAGTCACACAATGTATGTAGTGTTTTAACCCTGTAGGATGGATCTAGTTGCCAACTTCGTCGGTAATTTTGCAATT
>NC_041384.1:107356675-107387821 GCF_002162155.2 Triticum dicoccoides | reverse complement strand
GGAGGGCGTTGTTGGAGTGGGGGTTGGGGGGTGGGATGGGGTGGGGGGAGATAAGGGGTGTGGTTTGTGGTGGGAGCGCCCTACAGATCCTCCCTGGTTGCCATGGCAACCAGAGATGGCCGGCGACGGAGGTCGGGGTTCGACAGGTGGGGGGCGAGGGCACAGACGAGAGAGGGGACGGATCGGAGGCCGGGAACGGCTGGGTCGTGCGGGCAGCGGCTCGTCTGGCCCGGAGGAGGCAGTGCGGGCGGGGTTGCCACGCACCGGACGTGCGGGCGCGCTTTTGTGCGCGCGGACGGGGTCGTGCGGGGCGGTTCCCGTCCATGCCACACGATGCGTGCGGGCGGGTTGCCCTCCACGCCACACGTGTGGCAGTTATCGGCTTCCAAATTGAATCCTACTCGTCCATCCATCGCTGACCGTGTCCTACTCCCGTTGCGCTAGTTACCAATCCATATATGCCCTCTCCAACAACCACAGAACCACACGTACGAGCCAACTTTACTTTTCGCCGTCGGAGCAAAATTCGCGCGCCGGTCATCCTAAACCCAAATCAGCGATCGCCCGGCCAGAAACTCGCCGTAGTGCCGTTCTGGTAGCGTGGAAAGAGTACTTCTGTCATGGAACCAAGTCAGCCTGAGCCTGAGGAGTTCTCGACTGCCACCGCGGGCGAGGTGCTAAAACCAAAGGAGGCACCATCTGATAGTGAAGGATGCCCCATATGCTTGGGTCAAGAGGAGGTCACGGAGACCGCTTGGATGAAGACACCGTGCGGACACATCTTCCATGGACGGTGCGTGGAGAGGTGGCTCAAGATGAAGGGAAGTTGCCCCATGTGCCGGCGCCAGCTTTCGGTACCGCATGTTGATACAAAACAAGATGTTCCATTTATACATCCCTTTGAATTGATGGCGATAGAGTCAATGTGGAGGTTTCCTTACATATTCCCAGATCCAGATGGATTTTTCTCAATGTATACGCAAGATATGTTTGAAAGCCATTGAAGATGATGTTGCCATGTACATTATGCTTTCGGTAGCTCTACATATGAGACCGGTGCTAAGAATGTTATGCAAAGTGTGGATATCTTCACTTTCAAACAAATAGAACACGTGCTTTCCGAATGCATCAGAACTTTCACGTGAGAATCCTATATACTTAAAAAAATCATCCCACTATCTTTTTCTCTCTTGACAGACAGCTTATCCACATCAGCAACACTACCACATCGACACTTTATTAGGGCCTTACATGCGGAACGCAGCACTATACAAAACAACCACGTTAGCTTTCAGTTATTGCCGGTAGGACCCACGAGAGAGGCTACCCATGGACGTATCTTTTCGTCATCCAACCCAACCCATCACCCCCACATTCCTCTCTCTATATTCTGGTGCACCGTCCCACCCAAGATGCCGTCTCAAACCCCATGCAGGACTGGTGGGTCGGCTCCTCTATGTCCGCTACACTCTAATTTGAAACCGATGTTTGTAGTTACTGTGTTCACTCTTATTTGATTCTTATGTCAGCTGCTTCCCTGTTGTCTGTGATTTATGTCCAGCCATCATCCCACTGTGATTTCAGAGGTGTAGATGTAAAAGATGCAACGACGCACAATAAATACTCCCTCCATTCCTAAATATAAGTCTTTTCAGACATTTCAAATGAACAACAACATACAGATGTATGTAGACACATTTTTGAGTATAGATTCACTTATTTCGCTCCGTATGTAGTCACTTGTTGGAATTTTTAGAAAGACTTGTATTTGAGAACAGAGGGAGTATATAGTACAGCATGCATATGCATGGTCTCGATGAAACCGAAGTGATGCTAGAGGTACGTTGGTTTTTATCCACTACTTGGAATAAAAATCCACGAAAATACTACTAGTATCCACTGCTTACTTGTTGGAGGCGTGGAAGCGTGGGTGCGAGCCCTGCTTGGCTCGGTCCTTTGTTCGTTGGTACGGACCCGAAACACGCCCTTTATCTTCGAATCATTGCTATTTAACTCAGACCTGTTTTGAAAAAGTCGAGGTATTTCGAATTCTCTTTCCGAAGCGAATTAAACGGCAATCGCGACTTGTAATAAGTAAACGAACTGCTAAGTCGGTGGTTTGGAAAACAAAATCTGGACGCCAAGATTGATGGATGCATGGGCAGATTGAAAGGTGGTTTGGCGTATTTCCTACTACGATTTCACGGCTAGAGAGCCATGCACATACACGTATCCAAGATGTAGTATATATATTTGCTTTGGATCCATTATGATCTCTAGTACTAGGACGTACGGATTAGCAGCATTGACCAGTCCGTTGTTTATTTACTAATAGTGCACAAATTAAAGCAAGGAATCCAGGCTCGCACGAACAGAAGCGCAAGCGGACTCCTCGTGCTGCTGAAACTGAAAGCGTATACTCGATTGAACTAGACGGGCAGATGATCACCCACCTACGGGAGGTCTCTTCTCTTGAATGGAATCATCACCGGCACGGCACGGCACGGCACACACCCGCGCGGAGTGCACGAACATCTAGTACTGCGCACCTAGCTTAAACTTGGTAGGCATATGCTTGCAGACCCTCTGCACCGCCGGCCTGGCCATGAGCATCTCCCACCAGGCCTTCACCTTGGGGTACTCATCAAACACCTTGGCGTACGGGGTGGTCATGAAGTAGAAGGTGAACGGGATGTGGTTCAGATCGGCGAAGCTGATGGAGTCCCCGGCCAAGTACCTGCTCTTCTCCAGCCGGGCCTCGTAGATCCCCAGCACGCCCCTCAGCCGCTCCAGGCTCTCGTCCACGACGCTCTGGTTCGGCGTCGCGCCACCGCCAGGGATGATGAAGGGAATGATGATGCACTCGAACACCACCGGCGAGATGGCCGGGTAGTACTGCTGGGCCTCCACCTCCGTCCACATGTCCACCACTGCTAATTCTTCGATTCCGCTGTTTTCTCCGAGGAGGTCCAGGCCGGCTGTCCCCCCGTACTTGCGGAGGATGTACTTGGCGATGGCGCGCGACTCTGCACTCACTCATCGATTTGTTAGATTAGAGAAACCAATGCAATGGATTTTTAACATGATACTCTTAGATAGGAATGATTCGTGTGTACTGATGTGTTAGAAGGCTCACCGAACAGGACGAGATCGCCATCTTGGAACCCAGGCATCTTCGCAAACGGCTGCAAGGAAGAAAAACACGTAGCATCTCTGTCAAAAATCATCACCTGAACCTGATACGGTGACCGATCGACGAATTGTCGTCTGCTTACGTTTAACTGGACGTGTTGGGGCCTCTTGTGCTCGCCGGCTACGAAGTCGAGGGGCACGAGCTCGTACTCAGCGCCGACCTCCTCCAGGAAGAGTAGCACCCGTGCGACGTTTGTCAACATCGGGTGCCCGAACACCTTCACCGGAGACATGTTTGTCCGTGAACTTCACGTGATGGATGCTCTACAGGCAGGAGAGGGAGCAAGACTCTGCTCTGTAGCGTGCGCGCGTGTGTGTGTGGAGGAGGCCTTGGATGTTGATCTCCATTTATACACAGAGCAGGGAGCACCACACCCGGCCCGCGTGGCCCAAGGAAAACTGACCGCTCTGAATATTGTACTAGGACTTTTTAGGTAGTGTCTAGACCTGCTTTATTTCATTTTTGTTCCGCCGCCGGCTGCTACTCCTGTCATTTTTCTTCTCGTTCAGTTGAATGCTATTCCGAGAGTTAAGCTTGCCAGCGATGAATCATTTTCCAACTTGCCAACGCCTTGCATGTCCTATAAAAAATCAACTTGCATGCTACTATTACGTCGCTAGCAGGTGGCCCATTGGTAGGCGACACATCACTTTCCATGGCTCTAATTTTTCCTGTTTGATGCTTGTGGCCTTGATAGCAACTTAGCAAGAGAGACTTTCCACGGCTCTGGCTCTCACCAGCTAGCGAGATATTCGTCAAATAGTTCGTTTAGGTGGCTAGAGCATGGAATAACTTATTCTATTCTTAAACACAAAGTATTAAATCATTCTCTCCATATATATACTAAGAAGACTAGGCCTGTCAAGGTTCGAATTTTTTCTGGTTTTCTCGGATTTTTTTTTCATCCCTGCCGGTTGAGCGACACTTTATGTGCCCTTGTCTATCTCCGCGTGTGCAGTGCATCCTACGGGAGAGTTCCTTTATTTTTTTATGTTTGTTTGACTGCACGTTTTGCATGGTCAAATTGACATGCCCGTTTCAGATTTTCTAGGTTGTTTGCTCCGTTCCACGCGTCCCTGCATGGGACATGCATGTGGCTGGTCCAGTTCACATGACCCTTTCAGATAAGCACACTAGAAAGAAGGCAGTGTGCTCGGAGGGGCCCGTTAGTTGATTCCCATTTTTTTTCATTGAAAAGTTTGGCCATTGTCACGCATGACCCTGAGTTAGCTGGTCAAGTATGATGTCCATAATTGAAAATTTTAATATGTAGTCGTCAGACGTCGCCCCTTATCTACGGTCGGCCCCATCACCTTATTTTTTTTAACATCAGTACAGACACAGGCGTTCATATACATGCGCATATACTCACTCCTATGAACGCACACACGCATATCCTACCCTATAAGCATCTCCAAAAAACTGAACCGGCATATCATCTTGAGATTCCCCATCACCTCATTTGCATGTTCAATTTCCCTCATGCAAAAAGTCCGTCGGTTTCAACGAGAGATCACGAGCACTTTGAAAAGTTGTTCCGGATTTTTGGGGATAAGCACATGTGTACTGTTATTACAAGTCTATACTCCTACGTATATTTCCTGTTCTAGAAATTGTGGATCGCTGACGGCAGCGAGGACAACAAAGGCAGCCTGACTTTTCTTGCCATCCCATCCTTGGGTACATGCCGGGCGGGCTGCGGCGTGGCGGACTGGCGGGGACACGGCGAAAGCGAGGAGAGGTGGCAGCAGCATCTGGTCCAGCATCAACCACGACGGCAATAGCTGAAGGAAAATATAGAAGGTCTCATCTGCTGTGCTCCTCATGTGGTCACAGTGCATCTCCGTGTAACATCGCCGCCGGCGGCTATGACCGGCTACGATATACGACGACAACAAGATGACTTCATGTGGCAACCCCTGCGGTCTTGCCTGACAGGAGACGACGACACTTGAGGTTCATCATCCCATCCTTTATTTTCTTTCAGGGGTTTCACCATCTCATCGTGGAGGTATACTCTCACGCATGCATTACTTTTTTTTTTGCAGGGTGCATGCATTACTTTTACGCATGTAGTTCCTCGTACTAACTTATCTTCCATTGTCCATTAATCTTTTTTATCTCCCACTGACTATGGCGTATGGCAGTGTAATTTTTTTATACTCACTCAGAAAAAAATGTGTACCTTCTTAGATGCAAAAAGTGCATACATTCCTCATAAAAAAATGCAATTTCTATCATCTTAGGAAAATGCAGTATATACTCACCCAACAAAAAAAAGGGTATTTGATCTATCATCAAAGTGCAGTATATTTATCACAAAAAATAATAATTCAAAGTGCAGTATATAACCCATCACAAAAACTATGTGCTCACTAAAAACTGTAGAATATGGTATATACCCTTTAATAAGTTTTACATATTTGTGATAATTTGTCTCATCAAAAGTAGTGTATACATGTTATATATATATATATATATATATATATATATATATATATATATATATATATATATATATTTGTGCTAACTCGTTTCATCAAAAGAATGTTATATACTACACGGTTGTACGTATACTTCAAACTAGTATCATGTGTACTACTTCCAATGGTTAACGAATGAAAAACAAATGATGTCCGCTATTCCAAGCAGTCAAACAAATTTGAAGGACGAATGGTTGTTCCTAACTTCTAGGGTGTACCTAGCGCGTCCAAAAAAGGTTGTTAGATATTTTGACAAATTGGCTGAGTTGTTGTTATTCCTAAGGATGGGGCGTGGGAGTACATACTCTTGGGAGTATAAAAGAGGAGTCGTGTGTGTGTGCGCGCGCGCGCGTGCACGGGTACAAACCATTTCTCACCTTTCATAGATAGTATAGGAACAATGGTTTAATCGGAGAGCTACCAAAATGCAAAGGAGAGAAGTGGCTTTGTATCAAAGAACTCCAAAACACACTAAACACACTTGGCTTATGTGAAGCTTAGGTATGGCAAGTGGCATGCAAATGGAACAACGGGGAACCAAGATATTGTAGTGGCAAGTAAATATCCACCATGATTACAAAGCAAAGACAAGTTTATCTTAAAGGATAGGGATTATGTTCAAGGAAACTCACATGCAAAGATAATGCAACTCGTGCTACCAAAGGAATGAGCTAAGCACCAAAGACGATGTGTACTTCCTTTTTACATATCCCTGTTTCCTATGGCATATCATTACAGGAGTATTACTATCGTCCAGTCCCGACGTATACTCCCCCTCCAATGATTAGCTCATTGTTGGTGAGGGTGTTCTTAGCACGAGTGGGAATCTGCCTTCATTTGATCTTGGTTATGTCATAGGGACATGTGGTAACAATTATCAACCCATAATGCTCTCAAGATTCCCTCCGGTTCACCCTTCCCGGGGAGTTTCCCCTATACGTCCAGAATGTGCCTAAGTGTCGGAACCCCAAGTGTCTGAAGCCGGACACACGCGGGGGGTTCATCCTTGGATCCAGCACCATCTCACCACACTTGTGTACACACCATGTGGACACACACAAGTTTTGGGGCCATTCCCACCCTCCGAGGCTTGATTTACGACGAAACCCTAACCCGTTGACTGCGCGGTCTATCCCTTTGACTTCATCCCACCGGCGGTGCCCGGGTGGGCATATGCCTTCATTTGATCTTGGTTAGGTCATAGGGACATGTGGTAACAATTATCAGCCCATATGCTCTCAAGATTCTCTCCGGTTCAGCCCCCCCCCCCCCAAGGGAGTTCACCCTATACGTCCATAATCTGCCTAAGTGTTGGAACCCCAAGTGTCTGAAGCCGGACACACGCGAGGGTTCATCCTTGGTTCCAACACCATCTCACCACACTTGTGTACACACCATGTGGACACACACAAGTTTTGGGGCCATTCCCACCCTCCGAGGTGCGATTTTCGACGAAACCCTAGTTCTGTTGACCGCGCGGTCTACCCCTTTGACTTCACCCCACCGGCGGTGCCCCGGAGGCATACTTCTAAGAACAACAACCAGCTGATCCCTTTTTTTCCTGGATACATCTCTGAATCTAAGATGATGATCAGCATACATCATATAGGGATGGGATCCATAGCTTAGTGCAAGGAAATGTCTGCTTAACTTGCTCAGTTTTCTTAGAAGTATCCTTAGCATTTTCTCTGTTTTTAGTGACAATGCATACTGTGACAATGTACCTAATGTGACACTCTACTATTTCTGTCAATTTGTTTCATCAAGTGTGAAGAGTGGAACAGAAATGGATGTTACTGAACTTCCTCACTTGGCATATGCATATTCTGGCATCTTAAGGTTCTGTGTAGGACGTGAGTATTCAAGTTAATGCTCATTGTGTGTTAACAACATTTACTTTAGAATAGCCAGCACGCTTCCTACTACGAGCTAAAAAGTAGAGTATCTAACACAAAACATGAAGTTCATGGAGTTCTTGGAGTGCATGATATATCCTGCTGTTCTGGAAATGAGTTCTTGGAGTGCATGTTATATCCTGATGATGTGCTACACCAACTATTACAAGGTAATGAATTAATTGCAGTAGAGTAACTTCCTGATGTCAATGATTGCAGATCATAGGACTGGGAGTATACTTGCATCGGGAGGAGCATTATCTTCTTCGTGTGGATCATTGTCTTCTCCGAGTGGAGTGTAGTTCAAGTCCGGAAGCACCACAGATGCTGCTGCTACTCAGTGACAAGGATGCGCTTGAGCGCGCCGACCTTATAGTCGACGCCGAAGTGGAGCCGACATCCCCCAGGTCCCAAGCCCTTAGCAGACTAGATCACTGGCCCTGGATCGGCGAGGTGACTGGATGACGAGCAGCACCTAGGCCGGCAGGTGTTGGGAGAGCAGAACCAGGGGTGGTGGCGACGCACCGACCTTCTCCCCTCACTGGCGCTCTGCTCCTTCTGGGTGGGGGTCGCCGACTGGCGTTCTGCTGCAGGGTGTGAGTCGTCGGCTAGCGTGCTGCTGTTGGGACGATCAGTGAGGCCAGTCGGTGTTGTACATCGATCGGCGAGGAGATCTGAGTCTTGGGTAGATTAGTGAGGCCAGGTGTTGTTGGCCCGATCGATTGACCAGGTTCTGGGAACGGGGCCTGGCGTGATCAGCGAGGTCCTGGGGGAACTGGATCCTCTAACATGGAGGAGGCAAGTCAGGTATGCTACTGTTGGGGATCGTAGCAGAAATTTAAAATTTTCTACGCATCACCACGATCAATCTATGGAGTAATCTAGCAATGAGGGGAAGGGGAGTGCATCTACATACCCTTGTAGATCACTAAGCGGAAGCATTGCAAGAACGCAGTTGGTGGAGTCGTACACGTAGCGATTCAGATCACGGTCGATTCCGATCTAAGCACCGAACAACGGTGCCTCCACGTTTAACAAACGTGCAGCCCGGTGACGTCTCCCATGCCTTGATCCAGCAAGGAGAGAGGGAGAGGTTGGGGAAGACTCCGTCCAGCAGCAGTACGACAGCGTGGTGGTGGTGGAGGAGCGTGATACTCCAGCAGGGCTTCGCCAAGCACTACGAGAGACGAGGAGGGAGAGAGGTAGGGCTGCGCCTTGGGAGAGAGAGACTCGTGTGTTGTGCAGTACCAAAACCTCCACTATATATAGGGGCAAGGGCAAGGGGAGGCGCCCTAGGGTTTCCCCTAGGGGGGCGGCGGCCAGGGCAGATGGGATCTCCCCCTTGGGTGACTTGGCCCCCAAGCCAGGAGGTGGGAACCCTAGATGGGGCGCCCCAAACCCCCTGGTCACGTGGGAATAGGTGAGGGGGGCGCACAGCCCCTTAGTGGGCTGGTTTTCCCCCTTCCCTTGGCCCATGAAGCTCCCCAACACTTGTCGGGGCTCCCGAAACACCTTTCGGTCATGCTGATCATCACCCGGTACCTCCGAAACACTTCCGGACTCCAAAACCCTTCGTCCAATATATCAATCTTCACCTCCGGACCATTCCAGAACTCATCGTGACGTCCGGGATCTCATCCAGGACTCCAAAAAACATTCGGTAACCGCGTACATACTTTCCCTATAACCCTAGCGTCATCGAACCTTAAGTGTGTAGACCCTACGGGCTCGGGAATCATGCAGACATGACCGAGACATCTCTCTGGTCAATAACCAACAGCGGGATCTGGATACCCATGTTGGCTCCCACATGTTCCACGATGATATCATCGGATGAACCACGATGTCAAGGATTCAGTCAATCCCGTATACAATTCCCTTTGTCTACCGGTATAGTACTTGCCCGAGATTCGATCGTCGGTATCCCGATACCTTGTTCAATCTCGTTATTGGCAAGTCTCTTTACTCGTTCCGTAACACATCATCCCGTGATAAACTCCTTGGTCACATTGTGCACATTATGATGATGTCCTACCGAATGGGCCCAGAGATACCTCTCCGTTTACACGGAGTGACAAATCCCAGTCTTGATTCGTGCCAACCCAACAGACACTTTCGGAGATACCCGTAGTGCACCTTTATAGCCACCCAGTTACGTTGTGGCGTTTGGTACACCCAAAGCATTCCTACGGTATCCGGGAGTTGCACAATCTCATGGGTCTAAGGAAATGATACTTTGACATTAGAAAAGCTTTAGCAGACGAACTATACGATCTTGTGCTAGGCTTAGGATTGGGTCTTGTCCATCACATCATTCTCCTAATGATGTGATCCCGTTATCAATGACATCCAATGTCCATGGTCAGAAAACCATGACCATCTATTGATCAACGAGCTAGTCAACTAGAGGCTTACTAGGGACATGTTGTGGTCTATGTATTCACACATGTATTACGGTTTCCGGTTAATACAATTATAGCATGAACAATAGACAATTATCATGAACAAGGAAATACAATAATAACCATTTTATTATTGCCTCTAGGGCATATTTCCAACAGTCTCCCACTTGCACTAGAGTCAATAATCTAGTTCACATCACTATGTGATTGTAATGAATCCAACACCCATGGGGTTTGTTCATATCTTGCTTGTGAGAGAGGTTTATCAGTCAATGGGTCTGAACCTTTCAGATCCATGTGTGCTTTACAAATCTCTATGTCATCTTGTAGATGTAGCTACCACGTGCTACTTGGAGCTATTCCAAATAACTGCTCTACTATACGAATCTGGTTTACTCCCCAGAGTAATCCGGATTAGTGTCAAAGTTTGCATCGACATAACCCTTTACGACGAACTCTTTTACCACCTCCATAATCGAGAAAATTCCTTAGTCAACTAGTTACTAAGGATAAGTTCGACCGCTGTCATGCGATCCATTCCTGAATCACTCTTGTACCCCTTGACTGACTCATGGCAAGGCACACTTCAGGTGCGGTACTAAGCATCGCATACTATAGAGCCTAGGTCTAAAGCATAGGGGACGACCTTCGTCCTTTCTCTCTCTTCTGCCGTTGTCAGGTCTTGAGTCTTACTCAATACTCACACCTTGTAACACAGCCAAGAACTCCTTCTTTGCTGATCTATTTTGAACTCCTACAAAATCTTGTCACAGTATGTATTCATTTGAAAGTACTATTACGCGTTTTTGATCTATCCTTATAGATCTTGATGCTCAATGTTCAAGTAGCTTAATCCAGGTTTTCCATCGAAAAACACTTTTCAAATAACCCTGCATGCTTTCCAGAAATTATACATCATTTTTGATCAACAATATGTTCACAACATATACTCATCAAAAATTCTATAGTGCTCCCACTCACTTCTTTGGAAATACAAGTTTCTCATAAACTTTGTATAAACCCAACATCTTTGATCATCTCATCAAAGCGTACATTCCAACTCCGAGATGCTTACTCCAGTCCTTAGAAGGATTGATGGAGCTTTGCATACTTGTCAGCATCTTTCAGGATTGACAAAACCTTCTGGTTGTATCACATACAACCTTTCCTCAAGAAAAATGTCGAGGAAACAACTTTTTGACATCCTATCTGCAAGATTTAAATAATGCAGTAACTTCTAACATAATTCCAACAGACTCTTAGCATCG
Source organism: Triticum dicoccoides (assembly GCF_002162155.2). NCBI lineage: Eukaryota > Viridiplantae > Streptophyta > Magnoliopsida > Poales > Poaceae > Triticum > Triticum dicoccoides. The sequence goes on along the minus strand of NC_041384.1, from coordinate 107,376,580 downwards.
CTACGAGTGAGAAAGTCTCATCGTAGTCAACTTCTTGAACTTGTCGGGAAACATCTTAACGACAAGTCGAGCTTTCTTAATGGTGACACTTACCATCATTGTCTGTCTTCCTTTTAAAATCCATCTGCACCCAACAGCCTTACGACCATCAAGTAGTTCTTTCAAAGTCAATACTTTGTTTTATACATGGATCCTCTCTCGGATTTTTATGGCCTCGAGCCATTCGTCGGAATCCGGGCCCACCATCGCTTCTCCATAGCTCGTAGGTTCATTGTTGTCTAGCAACATGACTTCCAAGACAGGATTACGTACCTCTCTGAAGTAGTACGCATCTTTGTCGACCTATGAGCTTTGGTAGTGACTTGATCCGAAGTTTCATGATCACTATCGTAAGCTTCCACTTCAATTGGTGTAGGTGCCACAGGAACAACTTCATGTGCCCTGCTACACACTAGTTGAAGTGACGGTTCAATAACCTCATCAAGTCTCCACCATCCTCCCACTCAATTCTTTCGAGAGAAACTTTTCCTCGAGAAAGGACCCGTTTCTAGAAACAATCACTTTTGTTTCCGGATCTGAAATAGGAGGTATACCCAACTTTTTTGGGTATTCTATGAAGATGCATTTATCCGCTTTGGGTTCGAGCTTATCAGTCTAAAACTTTTTCACATAAGCATCGCAGCCCCAAACTTTTAAGAAACGACAGCTTAGGTTTCTCTAAACCTATAGTTCATACGGTTTTGTCTCAACGGAATTGTGTGGTGCCCTATTTAAAGTGAATGCGGTTGTCTCTAATGCCTAACCCATAAACGGTAGTGGTAATTCGATAAGAGACATCATGGTATGCACCATATCCAATAGGGCGCAGTTGTGATGTTCGGACACACCATCACACTATGGTGGTCCAGGCGGTATTAGTTGTGAAACAATTTCCACAATGTCTTAATTGTGTGCCAAACTCGTAACTCAGATATTCATCTCTATGATCATATCATAGACATTTTATCATCTTGTCACGACGATCTTCAACTTCACTCTGAAATTACTTAAACCGTTCAATAATTCAGACTTGTGTTTCATCAAGTAAATATACTCAGCATCTACTCAAATCATCTGTGAAGTAAGAACATAACGATATCCATTGCGTGCCTCAGCACTCATTGGACTGCACACATCAAAATGTATTACTTCCAACAAGTTGCTTTCTTGTTCCATCTTACTGAAAACGAGGGCTTTCAGTCATCTTGCCCATGTGGTGTGATTTGCATGTCTCAAGTGATTCAAAATCAAGTGAGTCCAAACGATCCATCTGCATGGAGTTTCTTCATGCATATCTATCAATAGACATGGTTCGCATGTCTCAATCTTTTCAAAAACGAGTGAGTCCAAAGATCCATCAACATGGAGCTTCTTCATGCGTTTTTATACCAATATGACTCAAATGGCAGTGCCACAAGTATGTGGTATTATCATTACTATCTTATATCTTTTGGCATGAACATGTGTATCACTACGATCGAGATTCAATAAACCATTCATTTTAGGTGCAAGACCATTGAAGGTATTATTCAAATAAACAGAGTAACCATTATTCTCCTTAAATGAATAACCGTATTGCGATAAACACAATCCAATCATGTCTATGCTCAACGCAAACACCAAATAACAATTATTTAGGTTTAACACCAATCTCGATGGTAGAGGGAGCATGCGATACTTGATCACATCAACCTTGGAAACACTTCCGACACATATCGTCATCTCACCTTCAGCTAGTCTCCGTTTATTCTGTAGTCTTTTATTTCGAGTTACTAACACTTAGCAACCGAACCGGTATTTATTACCCTAGTGCTACTAGGAGTACTAGTAAAGTACACATTAATATAACGTATTTCCAAAATACTTCTGTCGACCTTGCCAGCCTTCTCATCTACCAAGTATCTAGGGTAGTTCTGCTTCAGTGACCGTTCCCCTCATTACAGAAGCACTTAGTCTCGGGTTTGGTTCAACCTTGGGTTTCTTCACTAGAGCAGCAACTGATTTGCCGTCTCATGAAGTATCCCTTCTTTCCCTTGCCCTTCTTGAAACTAGTCGTTTTACTAACCATCAACAATTGATGCTCCTACTTGATTTCTACTTTCACGTTGTCAAACACCGAGAATTGCTCAAGGATCATCATGTCTATCCCTGATATGTTATAGTTCATCACTAAGCTCTAATAGCTTGGTGGCAGTGACTATGGAGAACTATCACTATCTCATTTGGAAGATTAACTCCCACTTGATTCAAGCGATTGTAGTACTCAGACAATCTAAGCACATGCTCAACGGTTGAGCTTTTCTCCCTTAGTTTGCAGGCTTAAGAAACTTGTCAGAGGTCTCATACCTCTTGACGTGGGCACTAGTCTGAAATTCAAATTTCAGTCTTTGGAACATCTCATATGTTCTGCGACGTTTCAAAAACGTCTTTGCTACCACAATTCTAAACCGTTAGTATTACTCATTGAACTATCACGTAGTCATCAATACGTGTACGTCAGATGTTTCCCAACATCTACAGACGACGCTCGAGGTTCAGCACACCGAGCGGTGCATTAAGGAGATAAGCCTTTTGCGCAGCAATGAGGACAATCCTCAGTTCACGGACCCAGTCCGCATAATTGCTACTGTCAACTCTCAACTGAATTTTCTCTAGGAAGATATCTAAAACAGTAGAACCAAAGCGTGAGCTACGACATAATTTGCAAAGACCTTTTGACTATGTTCATGATAATTAAGTTCATCTAATCAAATTATTTAATGAACTCCCACTCAGATAGACATCCCTCTAGGCATCTAAGTGATACATGATCCGAGTCAACTAGGCCGTGTCCGATCATCACATGAGACGGACTTGTCATCATCGGTGAACATCTTCATGTTGATCGTATCCACTATACGACTCATGTTTGACCTTTCGGTCTTCCGTGTTCTGAGGCCATGTCTGTACATGCTAGGCTCGTCAAGTTAACCTAAGTGTATTGCGTGTGTAAATCTAGCTTACACCCATTGTATGCGAACGTTAGAACCTATCACACCCGATCATCACGTGGTGCTTCAGAACAACAGACCTTAGCAACGGTGCACAGTTAGGGGGAACACTTTCTTGAAATTATTGCGAGGGATCATCTTATTTATGCTACCGTCGTTCTAAACATATAAGATGTAAACATGACAAACATCACATGCAAATCATAAAGTGACATGATATGGCCAATATCATCTTGCGCCTTTGATCTCCATCTTCGAGGCGCGGCATGAACACCATCATCACCGGCATGACACCATGATCTCCATCATCATGATCTCCATCATCGTGTCTTCATGAAATTGCCTCGCCAACTATTACTTCTACTACTATGGCTAACGGTTAGCAATAAAGTAAAGTAATTACATGGCGTTTTCATTGACACACAGGTCATAAATAAATTAAGACAACTCCTATGGCTCCTGCCGATTGTCATACTCATCGACATGCAAGTCGTGATTCCTATTACAAGAACATGATCAATCTCATACATCACATATATCATTCATCATATCTTTTTGGCCATATCACATCATATAGCATACCCTGCAAAAACAAGTTAGACGTCCTCTAATTGTTGTTGCATGTTTTACGTGGCTGCTATGGGTTTCTAGTAAGAACGTTTCTTACCTACGCAAAAGCACAACGGTGATATGCCAATTTCTATTTACCCTTCATAAGGACCCTTTTCATCGAATCCGATCCGACTAAAGTGGGAGAGACAGACACCCGCCAGCCACCTTATGCATCAAGTGCATGTCAGTCGGTGGAACCTGTCTCACGTAAGTGTACGTGTAAGGTCGGTCCGGGCCGCTTCATCCCACAATGCCGTCGAATCAAGATAAGACTAGTAACGGCAAGCAAATTGAACAAATCATCGCCCATAACTACTTTGTGTTCTACTCGTGCATAGAATCTACGCATAAACCTGGCTCTGATACCACTGTTGGGGATCGTAGCAGAAATTTAAAATTTTCTACGCATCATCAAAATCAATCTATGGAGTAATCTAGCAACGAGGGGAAGGGGAGTGCATCTACATAACCTTGTAGATCGCTAAGCGGAAGCGTTGCAAGAACGTGGTTGGTGGAGTCATACACACGGCGATTCAGATCGCGGTCGATTCCGATCTAAGCGCCGATGTCAAGGATTCAGTTAATCCCGTATACAATTCCCTTTGTCTACCGGTATAGTACTTGCCCGAGATTCGATCGTCGGTATCCCGATACCTTGTTCAATCTTGTTACTGGCGAGTCTCTTTACTCGTTCCGTAACACATCATCCCGTGATCAACTCCTTGGTCACATTGTGCACATTATGATGATGTCCTACTGAGTGGGCCCAGAGATACCTCTCTATTTACACGGAGTGACAAATCCCAGTCTCGATTCGTGCCAACCCAACAGACACTTTCGGAGATACCCGTAGTGCACCTTTATAGCCACTCAGTTACGTTGTGGCGTTTGGTACACCCAAAGCATTCCTACGGTATCTGGGAGTTGCACAATCTCATGGTCTAAGGAAATTACTTTGACATTAGAAAAGCTTTAGCAGACGAACTATACGATCTTGTGCTAGGCTTAGGATTGGGTCTTGTCCATCATATCATTCTCCTAATGATGTGATCCCGTTATCAATGACATCCAATGTCCATGGTCAAGAAACCATGACCATCTATTGATCAACGAGCTAGTCAACTAGAGGCTTACTAGGGACATGTTGTGGTCTATGTATTCACACATGTATTACGGTTTCCGGTTAATACAATTATAGCATGAACAATAGACAATTATCATGAACAAGGAAATACAATAATAACCATTTTATTATTGCCTCTAGGGCATATTTCCAACAGCTACAATACTCTAACTTTCCTTCTTCACATCCACATGATTCAGATTATTTTCATCTAAGTTAACTTGCAAGAAATATATGTGTGATATCCATCTACTATAATTGCTTACAATCAAAATTATAGCTAATTTTTTAGTTTAGAAGATTTATATGAACAGTAAATCTGAATGTTCTTCACATGAATGATTTAGTTTAACTTCAAATAGTTATTACTAACAGTCTTGATTATTAGAGTATATCTCCGTGTATCGCTTATGTATAGGAATATCCCAACCTACCTGATTTTGTATGATATGGTTGTGATCTCCCTTGGCCCTCAAGGCATGTAACTCTCATGTATTTCTATATATATGTAACACGAGGGCCGCCCCATGTGTGGCGCATTGCCTAATCATTCTCGTTTACTTGGTATCAGATAGATCGATCCTCTCCTCCTAAACCTTACCACGCCGCCGCCAGCCTCCCTACTCGCCGTCACCTCGCCATGGAAGGAATCAGCGCCTCCACCAACTCCTCCCTCACCTCTCCCTCCCTACCCGCCTCCCACTCCACCACCGCCGCCCCCCTCGTCAACACCACCATGCCCGCCTCTGCCTCGCTGCTGTGCAAGTCGCTAGCGTGCGCACCCACGTGCCCGTCACACTTGATCACCACACCTCCAACTTCGCCAAGTGGCGGATGCTCATCCGCGTCCTCCTCGGCAAGTACGACTTGCTTCCCCATGTCACCACCGTCACGGCCGCGACGGAGCACACGCCAGACTGGACCCATGCGGACTACGTCATCCGGTCCTGGCTGTACGGCTTTATCTCTGACGAGATTCTTGATATGATCATGACAGAGGATCAGACGACGCATGAGGCTTGGAATCTCATCTCCAACCTCTTTCTGGATAACCAGATGACCCGCGCGGTCTACCTCGAGGCCGAGTTTCGCGGCCTCGTACAAGGCGACCTCTCGGTCACCATGTACTGCCACCGCTTGAAGGCCCTCGTCGACGCCTTCGCCGACGTCGGCACTCCGGTCACGGACCAAACCCTCGTCCTCAATTGCCTTCGCGGCCTCAACCCGTGGTTCGCCGACATCACCACGATCGTGACCATGTAGAACCTGCTCCCGACCTTCAGGCAGACGCGCTCTCTGTTGGTTCTCCGCGAGACTCAGCTCGCCAACACCTCCGCCGTGGCGAACCAAACCGCCCTATACGGCGGCCACTCCTCCCAGGGCTTCGGCCTTGGTGGCTCCTACTCCAACCGCGGCGACGGCAACCGTGGCGGTGGCAACTCCGGAGCCGGGAACTGGCGCAAGAAGCGGCAAGGCGGGCGATCCAACGGCAGCAACTCCGGCGGTGCCCGCGTCGGTGCAAGCGGCCAGCCCACGTCGGCCCATGGATCTACTTCAACCCATACACGGGCCAGCCGCTGCAGCCTCAGGGCGCTCCCGCGCCGCGCTTGACTGGTGGAGCCGGCCTGCTTGGACCGCATCCCTCGGTGCTGCCACCGCCGAGGCGTTCACTTCCCTGGCTCCTCTCCATGGCCAGGCTTTTGGCACCAATGCTCCTTCAGTCCCCGGCTACAACCCGGCACCTCAGTGGGACTGCGCCGTGCTGATGGCCACCTTGAACAACGCCGCATCAGCCTCCAACGTCGGTGAGTGGGTCATGGACTCCGGAGCCACCTCTCACAAGGCCTCCGACCCCGGTATGCTTCGCCATCTCCTTCTTGCTTCTTCCTCCTCCCTTGTCACCGTTGGCAATGGCTCTACATTACCCGTTTCTCATACTGGTGATGCTTCTATTCCTACTTCCGCTCGCACACTTTTTCTTCACAATGTTCTACTCGTCCCTCATATTGTTAAAAATCTACTATCTGTTCGTCGTTTCACTATTGATAACTTATGCTCAATCGAACTTGACCCCTTTGGCTTCTCTATGAAGGACCTTCGCACCAGGGCCGTGATCCTTCGCTGCAATATCCATGGAGATCTCTACGTGTTCCCCTCCTCCGTCATCAACCATCACGCCAATGGACTCATTGCCACCACCTCCACCGAGCTTTAGCATCGCTGTCTAGGACATCCAGGTCACGACGCTATGTCGCATCTTCATAAACAATCATATATTCCTTGTAATAAACCGGCTTCACACGTTTGTCATGCTTGCCAACTTGGCAAACATGTGCGCTTGCCGTTCACTAGCTCTACCTCGCATTGTGTCGAACCATTTCAGTTAGTACATTGTGATCTTTGGACATCTCCTGTTTTGAGCAACTCTGGTTTTAAGTATTACCTTGTTATTGTGGACGACTTCTAGCATTATATATGGACGCTTCCTCTTAGCAACAAATCCGACACCGCCGCCACACTTATTAATTTTGTCGCCTACGCCCGCACACAATTTTCCTGTCCACTAGCAGCAATGCAGGCCGACAATGGCACCGAGTTTCTCAACTCCACGATCACCACCTTCTTTGCCTCTCATGGCACTCATCTTCGTCTTTCATGCCCGTACACCTCCGCTCAAAATGGCAAGGCTGAACGTGTCATCCGCACCCTCAATGATGTTACACGCACACTTCCCTTTCAGTCCTCGATGACACCGCCCTACTGGGCGAAAGCCTTGGCCACCGCCACCCATCTCATCAACATACGACCCTCTCAGTCCATCGCATTCGCATCCCCTAGGTCCGCCTACACAATACCCTTCCCAACTATAGCATGCTCCGAGTCTTTGGATGTTTATGCTACCCTAACCAATCCTCTGTTGCCAAGCATAAGCTAGCGCCCCGTTCCGTCGCATGCATATTCCCTGGTTATCCCGCCAACCATAAAGGATATCGGTGTCTTGATCCTCAAACACGTCGCGTCATCATCTCTCGCCATGTCATCTTCGACGAGACGATCTTTCCCTTCTCTTCCTCTCCGGATTGCCTGTCTAACCCCCTCGCATCGTTGGACTTCCTCCTCCGCCTCACAGCCACCGACACCACACCCGCCCTTTCTCATGTGGTTCAACCCGCTATGCATGCCACCCCTTCGCCTTCCCCCACCCCTCTGCCCGCTTGCTCGTGAGCGCGCCTAGCCCCGCCGGACCACCTAGCCCGCCGCCCAGCTCTCCCATTCTCGCTGGCCCGTCGAGCGCGCCTGCCTCCCCGGGCCTTCGCCCGCACCTGCCTCTGGTTCGAGCGCACCTTCTCCCCCTGTCGTTGTGCACCGGCCACCCTCCCCTAGCAACACCCACACGATGCTTACTCGCACCAAGCGTGGTCTCTTTCAGCCCGTCGATCGTATGAATCTTATGGCTTCTGACTCTTCTATTTCTCCTCTTCCCAAAACATACTGGGGTGCTCTCAATGACCTACACTGGCGTCGTGCCATGCATGATGAGTTCGAGGCGCTTGTCACTAACCGGACGTGGTCACTTGTTCCACGGCCACCTTGTGCTCATGTTATTTCAGGGAAGTGGATTTTCAAGCATAAGTTTCCTTCGGATGGACGGCTTGCTCGCTATAAAGCTCGGTGGGTGGTCCGCGGCTACTCTCAACAACCGGGCATCGACTTCGACGAGATGTTCAGCCCGGTTGTCAAACCAGCCACCATCCGCATCGTCCTCACCATTGCGGTTTCCCGTGCATGGCCGATCCACCAGCTTGACGTCAAGAATGCCTTCCTCAACGACAACCTTGACGAGGAGGTTTATTGCCAGCAGCCGCCTGGTTTCGTTAATGCCCACTACCCCGACTATGTGTGCCGTCTTCACAAGTCACTCTATGGCCTCAAACAGGCGCCCCGTGCATGGTACCAATGGTTCGCTCTCTACGCTCATCGCCTCGGCTTTGTTGCATCGAAATCGGACGTCTCCCTGTTCATCTACCACCATGGACATCAGCTCGCGTACATCCTCTTGTACATTGATGATATTGTGATCATCGCTTCTACATCCGCGCTCCTTCAGCACTTGACGCAATAGCTACACTCGGAGTTTGCCATGACAGATCTTGGAGACCTCTCGTTTTTTCTCGGCATCTCGGTTACCCGGGACCCCAATGGGCATGGTTCTCTTCCAGCGAAAGTATGCCCTGGATCTTCTTCAGCATGCAGGTATGGCCGATTGTCATCCATCGCCCACTCCAGTTGACGTCAAGGTCAAACTCTCGACCACTGATGGTGCTCTGCTTGATGATGCTACTACCTATCAGAGTTATGCTGGTGCTTTGCAGTATCTCACTCTCATCCGTCCGGACATCGCCTATGTTGTGCAGCAGGCCTGCCTCTATATGCATGCTCCCCGCGAGCCGCATCTACACTTGGTCAAGCGTATTCTTCGCTACATCAAGGGTACACTCGACCTCCGCCTGCACATTCCTCGGTCGTCGTCCATGACTCTCACGGCCTACTCTAACGCTGACAGGGCGGGTTGCCCTGATACTCGACGGTCTACCTCAGATTACTGTGTCTATCTCGGTGACACCTTGGTCTCTTGGTCCTCCAAGCGACAGACCACGATTTCCCGATCGAGTGCTGAGGCGGAGTATCGTGTTGTGGCTCACGCTGTTGCAGAGTGCTGCTGGATTCGTCAGCTTCTTATAGAGCTTCATCACCCCTTGATTACTGCCACGATCATTTTTTGTGATAATGTCAGCACAGTGTACATGGCCTCCAACCCGGTGCAACACCGCCGTACCAAACACATCGAGATCGACATTCACTTTGTTCGCGAGAAGGTGTCCCTTGGTCAGGTTCGTGTGCTTCATGTGCCATCATCTCGATAGTATGCTGACATTATGATGAAAGGCTTATCCTCACAGCTCTTCTCGGAGTCCCGTTTCAGTTTGTGCATCTTGGTAGCTGAAGCACAAACTGAGGGGGGATGTTAGAGTATATCTCCGTGTATCGCTTATATATAGGAATATCCCAACCTACCTGATTTTGTATGATATGGTTGTAATCTCCCTTGGCCTCCAAGGCATGTAACTCTCATGTATTCCTATATAGTATATGTAATACGAGGGCCGCCTCATGTATGGCGCATTGCCTAATCATTCTCGTTTACTTTGATAAAGAGATTTTTTGAAGCCAACACCAAACCTCGTGAGGTGTTTTGCCTACGGAAACGTTGTGCTAGCTTGTAATGATTACTATTAGGATCAAAGTTGTAGGATAATGGATAAACGTAAAACCTTCTCGATGTGTCTTTTATACAACATTGTAGTTTAGTTATATATGGAGAGAATGATTTAATACTTTGTGTTTAAGAGTAGAATAAGTTATTCCACGCTCTAGCCACCTAAGCGAACTATTTGACGAATATCTCGCAAGCTGGTGAGAGCCAGACTCGTGGAAAGTCTCTCTTGCTATTAAGGCCACAAGCATCAAACAGGAAAATTTAGAGCCATGGAAAGTGATGTGTCGCCTACCAATGGGCCACCTGCTAGCGCCGTAATAATAGCATGCAAGTTGATTTTTATAGAACATGCAAGGCGTTGGCAAGTTGGAAAATGATTCATCCCTGGCAGGCTTAACTCTCGGAACTTGTAGCATTCAACTGGATGATGAGAACAAAGATTTAAAAAAAAATACATTTCCATCGATAGTGAAAAATTATTCGATTGAGTGACAATGAAAATCATATCAGAATGTACAATTACTTGTTGATTTTGAATTTGAGGCATTTTTCTACTTTTTTAGTTAATAAGATATGCATATACCCACCCTTAGTGTTTTCGAGACAGCAAGAGGGCACATTGCTCTCGGTGCTACCATCTCTCTCAAGCCTCAAATAAGTTGTGAGGACATGATTATCTTCCCGCGTTGGAATATCGTGGCATGGTAGAGCTAGCGAAGAATCTTCCGCATTGGAACATGTCGGCAGCTGGATAGCCGCCATGCATGGGAAGTCTCTTTTACCTTTCCACTTGCTAAAGTGATACTGTATGTCGCCTAGACGCCTACCACTTGCTAAATCAACGGGCCAACTGCTAGCGACGTAATAATAGCAAGTTGATTTACAGTGTTTTGCTACAGTACTGATTTTGTTTCTTCATTTTAGACTAGCTGACTACTATAGCTTACCTGACTTCCCTTTTCCACGTTAGAGGATCCAGTTCCGGTGTTGAGACCCCGACGATGGGAGGCGACGCGGGGAGGAAGGACGCGATCGATGTGGAGTAATTTGAATTTAGAATCTATCTATCAGGGGGTATATTGGTCCTTTACCGATGTTTTGAGGGCTGTCGGAAATTGGTTCCGTGATCTACAAAAATGAACGGAGGGAGTAGTTCTTTCTCTAATCCGTACCAACGCACGTATTTCTAACTAGTACTTTCTTTACACCACAATATGGAATAGAGGGAGTATGCGATAAACTAACAAAGATGATTACTTACTCTATCCGGTCTAAATGATTTAAGAGCTAATTTGGCACTCATCATTTCATATTTTTTTTTGACAGAAATGAAATAAAGCAGGTCTATACACTAGCTAAAAAGTCGATGTAGCCTTGTTATTTCCTTGGGCCACGCGGGCCGGGTGTGGTGCTCCCTGCTATGTGTATAAATGGAGATCAACATCCAAGGTCTCCTCCCACACACACACACACACACACACACACACACACTGACACACACACACGCACACGCTACAGAGCAGAGTCTTGCTCCTTCTCCTGCCTGTAGAGCATCCATCACGTACGTTCACGGACAAACATGTCTCCGGTGAAGGTGTTCGGGCACCCGATGTTGACAAACGTCGCACGGGTGATGCTCTTCCTGGAGGAGGTCGGCGCCGAGTACGAGCTCGTGCCCATCGACTTCGTCGCCGGCGAGCACAAGAGGCCCCAACACGTCCAGCTAAACGTAAGCAGACGACAATTCGTCCGTCACCGTATCAGGTTCAGGTGATGATTTCTGACAGAGATGCTACGTGTTTTTCTTCCTTGCAGCCCTTTGCCAAGATGCCTGGGTTCCAAGATGGCGATCTCGTCCTATTCGGTGAGCCTTCTAACACATCAGTACACACGAATCATTCCTGTCTAAGAGTATCATGTTAAAAATCCATTGGTTCGTTTCTCTAGTCTAACAAATGGATGAGTGAGTGCAGAGTCGCGCGCCATCGCCAAGTACATCCTCCGCAAGTACGGGGGGACAGCCGGCCTGGACCTCCTCGGAGAAAACAGCGGAATCGAAGAATTAGCAGTGGTGGACATGTGGACGGAGGTGGAGGCCCAACAGTACTACCCGGCCATCTCGCCGGTGGTGTTCGAGTGCATCATCATTCCCTTCATCATCCCTGGCGGTGGCGCGACGCCGAACCAGAGCGTCGTGGACGAGAGCCTGGAGCGGCTGAGGGGCGTGCTGGGGATCTACGAGGCCCGGCTGGAGAAGAGCAGGTACTTGGCCGGGGACTCCATCAGCTTCGCCGATCTGAACCACATCCCGTTCACCTTCTACTTCATGACCACCCCGTACGCCAAGGTGTTTGATGAGTACCCCAAGGTGAAGGCCTGGTGGGAGATGCTCATGGCCAGGCCGGCGGTGCAGAGGGTCTGCAAGCATATGCCTACCGAGTTTAAGCTAGGTGCGCAGTACTAGATGTCTATGCACTCCGCGCGGGTGTGTGCCGTGCCGGTGCCGGTGATGATTCCATTCAAGAGAAGAGACCTCCCGTGGCTGTGGGTGATCATCTGCCCGTCTAGTTCGAGTATATGCTTTCAGTTTCAGCAGCGCGAGGAATCCGCTTGCGCTTCTGTTCGTGCGCTGGATTCCGCTTTAATTTGTGCACTAGTAGTAAATAAACAACGGACTGGTCAATGCTGCTAATCCGTATGTCCTATATAGTACTGTACACCACTAGAGATCAGAATGGATCCAAAGCAAATACCAAGAATACTAGGCCCGTAAGGGTTCCATTTTTCTGGTTTTTTTGAATTTTTTTTTACTGTCCTTGTTTGAGTGACACGCATACAGGCTGGTTTTCTAGAGTGGACTTGTTTTATATTTTGCTTGCTAGGGTTGTTCTAGCACGTCCGAATCTGTGCATGGTTGCCACGTCCGGTGCCCTTGTGTCAGTTGACTGCTATTCAATAGTAGATGGCTACGTTGCCTTCTAGGCTTTTCTGATGGGCTCCATCTTTGTTTTTCCTCTTTTGACTGCCTATAAATAGTTGGCCTGGTGTTGGTTCACGTTCTCCACAAGCCCAACCCAGCAATACGTCGCCCGCTGTCTCCTGTCCTTCGTCTTTGCGCGCAGCCTCTTGAGATGGTGGTGCACTGCTGCGTTCTATCATGCGCAGCTTGGTCGCTGGCCAGGCTCTAGCGGCAGGCCTTCCGTTTTCCTCCAGCGAGGCTGAGATGGTAGCATGGCGCTGCGCTCTATTCTCCCCAGCCTGGTCGCCGGGCAGCCTCTAGCGCTAGGCCAGCCCCATCTTCCCCAGCATGGTCACTGGCCAGCCCTCAGCACAAGGCCCTCCGTTTCCTCTTGGCATGGCCGAGGTGCTAGGGCACACAGGGAATTCTCGCACGAAGCTGCATCTCCTTCCATCCTGGCTGCATCTCTCTTCGTCATGTAGATCAGAATCGAAGCTTTCTCGCCATGCGTGAGATTTTGTGCATGGTTGGGAGGGAGGCGAGTCTTCGTTTGTGTCCCTGCTGAGTTCTTACTGTTCGTTTTGTCTCTGTTATGGTTTGTTCCCGTGCTCATGCTTCCCAGCGTATTCGCTCCACGTCGTTGGGTTCCTCTTCCTCGGTGGGTTCCTCTTTGCCGGTTGGTGCTGTTGATGGGAGGTTTCTTGCCCAAGGTGGTTCTGTTCCTCCTGAGTATTGCTCCTTTTAGGTTGTTATTAGCTATGTGTGATTTTGGTAAAAAAAAATTGGTTGTTTTTACGTGGCTGTGTGTTTTCAGATTCGAGTGCTGATGAGGCGCGGCTGCGACGCCAGGCACGGCAAGATATCCGTCGTGGGAAGCGTCATGTAGATTCATCGTCTGGTGGGTGCTTTCTTTTTTGAACTCCTTTTCTATTGTTTTCAGAAAAATATTGCTGATTGATTGACTTTTGCAGTTGGAAGGAACGTTCGGCCTGTACTTGAAGAGCTGGTTGATCCTTGTCTTCTTGCTGTTAGAGCTGCATCTGACGTGGAAGTTTTGTGTCGTCGTATTTTACTGCTGGTTGGTTGTCTGGTTCCTCGCGTGGACCGACTCCTTCTGGTATGTTTATTTATTTTGTACTCCTTACAACTGTTTATGTGCTTCGATGTGTTTGCCTGGTTAATATTTTTCCATGTTTACTTTGTGTAGTTCTTCCTACACCTATTGTTAGTCGTGTTGATGCTGTTTGGAATCGTCGGAAGCGAAGGATTCTTCGAGATTATTACACCGGCAAAAAAAGAGGCGTGTGTTTCTTGATTTTGTTTGTTATGTTTACGGCTTTTAACTGCTTTGCTCCCGATCGGTTTAAGATCGAAAGTTTCTCTTGTGTTGTAGTTCCTGCTATGGAACCGCCATTTGCTAAGGAAAATATATTACTTCTTAAAGGTAGTTCAGTTTTATATTCTGCTCTTTGGATTCTTTGTCTGTTTGTTTTCCCTTACTCGCTGTTTTTGTTATTTCTGTCAGGCGTTTCACGTGTTCGCTCTTATTATGGTGGTCCTGAGTATGTTTGCCCGGCGTGCCATGCTTCATTTTGGTTTCTGGAGGGCTGTAAGAGTTATGCTACTGGTGGTGATCGCCTTCCAGTGTATACTGGCTGCTGCAAGGGAGGCAAGGTGTCGTTGCCTTCATTTCCCGATTGGCTATCTCCTCTTAAGGATTTGATTAAGTTTGATGGAGGTCCTGTCTCTAGCCGTTTCATGCGTTTGATTAGGCATTACAATTCTATGTTTTGCTTCACATCTCTTGGCGCTCGAGTTGATCAGAGTATTAATGTTGGCGGGGGTCCCTATGTCTTCAAGATGAATGGGGTGGTTTATCATCGTATTGGTCCTCTTCTTCCTTCGGGGAATAGTGCGCCAAAGTATGCTCAGCTTTATATGGTGGACTCTGCTGATGAAGTGCAGTTGAGAATTAGTGCCTTTGATCGTCAAGGAGCTGAAATGCTTGATCCTGATCCAGGCATTGTGGCTTCTCTTATTGCTATGTTAAATAGGCATCATAAATTGGTGCATAAGTTTAGAATGGCTAGGGCAAATCCGTGTTCTCCTTCTGCCCCTAGGGTGGCTATACATTTTATGGGTGATGAAGGCGGTGGTCATGGTGGCCGTTTTTCTGGTCCTGCTTCATGTGAGGTGGCTACTCTTATTGTCGGCGATTACACGCCTGAATGTAAAAGATTTGATGTTATTGCTGAAACTCGCTATGGTTTTCTTCAGCATGTCTCTTCGTTGAATTCGAGTCTTATTCCCCTACAGTATCCTCTGTTATTTCCCTTTGGTGACAAATGATTCCATCTTGGTATCAAGTATATTGCTACTGGTGGGTTTCATGGAGATGGGCATTGTAATATTGGTGGACGTTTACGTGGTCGTTCTTCTCGAGGGCAAGTATCTATGATGGAATATTATAATTATTACTTCCATTATAGACGGGGGGAGCCAAATCCTTATACCTGTTGCGGTCGTTTGAGCCAGCAGATATGTGTGAATTCTTATTCTTGTGTGGAAGCTAATCGTTTGGACTTTCACTTTCAACAACAAGATGATTTACGTTCTGAGACGTATCAAGGTATTACTGATGCTGTCAGACAGGGTGCATCAACTGGTGAGAATTTGGGGATTCAGTTTATATTACATTCGAGTTTTACGGGTGGCCCTCAGTACATGGTGCTTAATTACCATGATGGTATGGCTATTTGTCGCGAATATGGTGCTCCCGATCTTTTTGTCACTTTTACATGCAATCCAAAGTGGCAAGAAGTTGGTTATGCTCTCGCATATGAAGATGGTCAGACTCACGTTGATCGTCCTGACATTGTTACGCGTGTTTTCAATATAAAATTTGAAGAATTTTTAGAAGATGTAAAGGATGGATCAGCATTTGGAGCTATTCAAGCTTGTGAGCTATTATTTATTTTCCCTGTTGTCCCATTGTGGTCTCCTTCTTTGAATTTAATTATTATTATTTTGGTTATACAATTTTCAGATTTGTATGTGGTGGAATTTCAAAAGAGAGGGCTTCCTCATACTCATACTCTTATCTGGCTTAAAGAGAGTACGAAGGATCCTTCGCCTGCTTTTATAGATAATCTGGTGTGTGCTGAGTTACCAGATCCAGTGGTTGACCCTTTGGGATATATACTTGTGGATGAATTCATGGTTCACGGCCCATGTGGTATGTTGGATGACAAGTGCCCTTGTATGAAAGATGGCACTTGCTCAAAGCGATTTCCAAAGTCTTTTAACAGTGAGACGATGGTGGATGAGATGGGGTTTCCTGTATATCGTCGACGCCCCTCTGCTAATTTTGTTCTTAGAAAGAAGGGGACTCTTCGTTTGGATAATCAATGGGTTGTCCCCTACAATATGAAATTGCTCAAAAAGTTTCAGGCTCATATAAATGTTGAGTGGTGCAATAAGACAAATCTTCTTAAGTATTTGTTTAAGTATCTCACAAAAGGCCCTGATGTAGCACGGTTCCGAATCCGTTCTGAAAATGAAAATAGAAGCGTGTATGCTGTCCGTAATCCAACTGGGAGGAATGAAATCGATGAATATGTTAAATGCAGGTTAATACATTGGTTTGTAAATTTGTTCTGCTTACTCTATGTGTATTCTGTTCATTTATCCTATTTATTCAGTTTTCTGTTGTTTCCTGTAGGTATTTATCTGCTTGCGAATCATTTTGGAGAATGTTTGGCTATGATATTCATGGTCGACAACCTTCTGTCGAGAGATTAGTGGTGCATATGCCTGCTATGAATCGAGTTATTTTTCATGAAACTAATGATTTGGAAAGAGTACTAAGTAATCCATCTGCTCATAAAACTATGTTAACTGAATGGTTTGTAGCTAACCAGCAACATCTTAGTGTCGGACATTAACTTATTTGGAATTCCCTTCTAAATGGTGTTGGGATAGCAAAGAGAACATATGGTCAAAGCGGAAACGACAGCAAAAATTGGGCAATAAGATTGGTCGTATCTACCATGTGCATCCAAGCACAGGGGAGTTATTTTTTCTTCGCATGTTGCTTATGATTGTTCCTGGTGCTACTTGCTTTGAAGATCTCAAAGTTTACGATGATGTTCTTTATGATACTTTCAAGGAGGCCTGCCAAGCCAGAGGATTGGTAGGAGATGATAATGAGTGGTTTAGGTTGTTTGATGAAGCAATTGTTTAGGCTACTCCGTTTCAGTTGCGCCATCTATTTATGGCAGTATTGTTACATTGTGAAATATCTAATGGTCGTGCTCTTTTTGAGCGTTATTGGCCAAGTATGGCAGAGGATATTTCTTATCGTCTTTCAATGGCATTGGGCAACCGAAGATATGTTGTGCCGCCTGAGTTTCTTTATGAACAAGTTTTGCGTGAACTTGGTTCCCTCTTTGCTAAGAATGGATCGTGTTTGTCAGCGTTTAATTTGACAACACGATCGATTTCAGTAGATTCCGACTGTCAAAATAGACTTGTGGCAGAAGAAATGAGGTATGATACAGTCAAATTAGCAATTGAGGCTAAGCTTACATATGAAAAATTAAATTGTGAACAGAGTGCCATATATGACGAGATTGTACATGTTGTTCATGTCGGGAAAGGTGGCCCATATTTTATATCAGGTTATGGTGGGACTGGTAAAACATTTCTTTGGAATTCTATCATTTCCAATTTACGATCAGAAAGAAGAATTGTTCTTGATGTTGCTTCTTCGGGCGTTGCATCTTTACTCCTGCCTGGTGGTCGCACTGGTCATTCTTGGTTCAGGATACCAGTTGACATTACTGATCGCAGTCAGTGTAGCATTTCCAGAAATTCTCATTTGGCTGAATTATGTCAGAAAGCTTGCTTGATTCTTTGGGATGAAGCTCCTATGACACACCGTTGGTGTTTCGAAGCCCTTGATCGGACTTTGAAAGATGTTCTTTCTATTGAAAATAAGGAGAATGCTCTTCTACCTTTTGGTGGAAAGGTTGCCGGGCTTGGTGGAAAGGTGTGGAGGATGGATGGATGGACAGAGAGAAGTGACCAAGTGCATGCGGGGTCAAAGGAGTGCTCCTCTGGCCCACGAAGAAACACAATCTCAGATGTATCAACTAAATGTATCGTTTCATCTATGAACTACTTTGTCCTAGACAAATATTTCAAACAAACTTACCAAAAAAATACAAAATAACTAAATAGCTAATTAGTCCGAGTGGCGCGGCGTGCCGCCGCGCACTACCCGCTAGTATATATCAATAATGCTAAAAATACAAAGAGTTATAAGCAATTACACGTTGACTAGGATTTTTTTCCATCTACTAACCAATTATAAACTTGTCCCCTCCTAATTTTCAGAGGGTGGGCCGCCTCGCCACCTATTGACCAATCAAATTAACCCTCTTTATAAAAGCTTGTAACTCTGGAATACGTGTGCATGCATGACTTACCACCTTGGAGTACGTGTGCATGCATGGCTCTCTATGGCCCTCAAATCGTGTACCACCTTTCAATTTGCGCATCCATCAATCTTGGCGTCCATTCAGATTTCGTTTTCCAAACCGCCGACTTAGCAGTTTATTTATTTATTACAAGTCGTGATTGCCTGCCGTTTAATTTATTTATTACTAGTATTTTCATGGATTTTTATTCCAAGTAGAGTAGTGGATAAACACCATGGAAATACGATGGAGAATCTGCTCACGCCACTCCCCTAAATCTCATCATTCAAGGTTCATCGAAAGCTGTCAGTAACTAGTATCTCTCTGATTTTTTGTGTGTGTATAATTACGGCAACCAACCTGTATATCATTAGTATTTCGCATTCAAATTGGTTCTGCTCACGTCAGCATTAAATGATGAATCCTGCGCTTATCTAAAATCTCCTGCCAACCCACCATGCATATATAGTTAATACCTCAATCAACCTCTCTTGATTAATAGCCAGATTAACTCTCTTGATTAATAGCCAGATTAACGACTGAACAGCCGGATTAATAACACAGATCATATGCAAATGTTGATTTGTCGCCTTGTTTTTCTCTAATTACGGATCATTCAACTAATTAATCCAAAATACTTTCACTTTGGTTTCTAAACCGAATTTTTTAAGCCAAAACTAATTAATCGCTTCATTTTTCTCGGATTAAGGACCATACGACTAATTACATCCGAAATACTTTGTAACACCCCGGATGTGATTTACCTAATATGTAATCCAACTCTTGCCGTTTCCGGCGTTAAGTTATTTTATTTTCTCGGGTTCGGGTTTTTGTCTCCGTATGTTGTTATCGTTGTCATGCATCTCATATCATATCATCATGTGCATTGTATTTGCATACGTGTTTATTTCATGCATTCGAGCATTTTCCCCGTTGTCCGTTTTGCATTCCGGTGCTTCGTTCCCCTCCGGTGGTCATTTCTATCTTTCTTTCGTGTGTGGGGATTAAACATTTTCGGATTGGACCGAGACTTGCCAAGCGGCCTTGGTTTACTATCGGTAGACCGCCTGTCAAGTTTCGTACCATTTGGACTTCGTTTGATACTCCAACGGTTAACCGAGGGACCGAAAAGGCCTCGTGTGTGTTGCAGCCCAACAGCCCTCTATTTTGGCCCAAAACCCACCAAAACCCTCTCCATCATCTACAGCGTTCGATCATGATCGCGTGGCTGAAAACTGCACCTCATTTGGACTCTCCTAGCTCCCTCTACCTCTATATATAGACCCCTCCTCCAAATTTCGGATCCCTTTCGTCCAAACTCTAGTCCCCTTCGTCTCCACGCGCCGGCGGACAAATTTACGTCCGGCCGGACATGTCCATTCCGCCCCCACCGCCGCCACGTGGCTACCGCCGCCGCCGCCGCC
>NC_041384.1:107347935-107356035 GCF_002162155.2 Triticum dicoccoides | reverse complement strand
ACCCGCCACCGTCCCCGGCCGCGCCTCGCCGCCCGGCCTCTCCGGCCATCTCCGCCTCCGCCGCCCTCCGCTGTTCCCCGTGTCGTCGCCGGCAAGTCCCTCTCCGGCCGGCCAACCCCCTCTCCGGCGAACCTCGAAGTCCGTGCGGCCAGATCTGGATCCAGATCCAAAAACTCGGTTGACTTTTGCCTCAAACCCTAAATATTTTGCCTCTGTTCATCATGCCGTAACTTTGCATCCGTAGCTCCGTTTTGGACATATAGCATATCAAAATGTTCGTCTCAGAGAGCACATCATTTCATCATTTTCATTTGAGTTCATCTTCATGTCCGAAATTCTGTTGGAAGAATGCTATTTGAGATAATTGTCAGATATGCTGCTCCAATTAGTTATTTGTCATTTTGGCCATGATTATTGTGTGCATGATATGCCCCTGAGCTCGACATGTGTTTTGTTATATGTTTTGCCATCTTTCCAGAGGTGCCACCCATGTATTTTTGTGATGTGTGTGGTGACTAGCACAAACTTACAAAGTGGTGCATTCATTAATGCTGTTTTCAGGGACTTAGCATTTCCACTAAGTCCTTGGATTGTTTATCTCATTATGCCATATGTTCATGTTGTTTCCTAGTAATTCGTGCCTCTTTTGAGGATAATCAGTAAGGATGTTTTGTTAATCTTGTAGTGCTCTATCTATCCATGTCTTTGTTTGCAATTATGGAACACCCAAGCTTGAGTCAATCGAGCTCTACTTTTGTCATTTCGTGAATCTGGGCAGATTGTCTACTTGTTAGCGATTTTGCCGATGATGTTGTAGTTGATCCGTGCATGCTATGTTTTTGTTCTTGCCATGTCTAACTTGTATTTTGTATATTCTTGATGGGTGTATACTTAGATTGTCATGACTTGCTCTGTAGTGAGTGCATCGAGCTCGTAAACATGCCTACTTGATATCTGTTTTTGCATGCTCCAGTTTTTCACTAAGTCTGAGAACTGATTTTGTTTTTGCCATGTTCACATGCTTGCAAATGTATTTTCTGATCCCTTTTGGCTCAAGGTCACTAAGGGACTTTTGTTAAGCTCTTTGAGTAGCTCCATGCCATGCTTTACTTTGCCATGTTCAGATCCTGTAGCATATAGTGTTCATGCTCCAAAGAGTGCTATCTGATCTGAAATTCCAGACAAGTGTTAATTTCACTAAGTCTGAGATCTGTTAACCAAATGCATTTTTGCCATGCTTGTTTGAACCTGTTAATGGATGAATTGGTCGTAGCTCATTGTTCATCTTTTGTTAAGCGTCATGAATGGATCCCTGCCATGTATTTTGTTGCCATGCTTGAGTGTTGTAGCATGTTAATCTTGTTGCATTTAGATGGCTACTTCCTGTAAATCACAGACCGATGCCATATTTGAATCGCTTGCCATTTCCAAACCGTGACTCCGATTCCGGTGATCTTTATATTGTTTTCAAGCAATTTCATCTCACCTTTCCAGTGGCACACTTGGATTTCCAAGTTGAGGCCAGTTTCATTCACTCCTTGTCAAATATTGCATATGCATCACATATCGCATCCTGCATAGCATACCATTTTTGCATCATATTGTTTGAGTTTTGCACGTGGTTGATTGTGTTCTTGTTGCTTGTTTGTCTTGTTTGGGTAGAGCCGGGAGACGAGTTCGTTAACGAGGAGCCCGTTGAGTTTGCTTTCGAGGATCCAGTCAACTCTAACAACTTTGCAGGCAAGATGATCATAGCCTCGAAATCACTACTATCTTTGTTTTGCTAGATGCTCGCTCTTTTGCTATGCCTATCCTACGATGCCTACCACTTGCTTATCATGCCTCCCAAATTGCCATGTCAAACCTCTAACCCACCATGTCCTAGCAAACCGTTGATTGGCTATGTTACCGCTTTGCTCAACCCCTCTTATAGCGTTGCTAGTTGCAGGTGAAGATTGGAGACCGTTCCTTCTTGGAACATTATTTACTTGTTGGGATATCATTATATTGCCTTGTTATCTTAATGCATCTATATACTTGGAAAAGGGTGGAAGGCTCGGCCTCTCACCTAGTGTTTTGTTCCACTCTTGCCGCCCTAGTTTCCGTCATATCGGTGTTATGTTTCCGGATTTTGTGTTCCTTACGCGGTTGGGTTATAATGGGAACCCCTTCATAGTTCGCCTTGATTAAAGCCTTTCCAGCAATGCCCAACCTTGGTTTTACCATTTGCCACCTAGCATCTTTTTCCCTTGGGTTTCCGGAGCCCGAGGGTCATCTTTATTTAAACCCCCCCGGGCCAGTGCTCCTCTGAGTGTTGGTCCACCTGTCAGCTGCCGGTGGCCAGCAGGGGCAACTCTGGGCTGGCCTACCCGTATCTAAGACAATCTGAGTGTGCCCTGAGAACGAGATATGTGCAGCTCCTATCAGGATTTGTCGGCACATTCGGGCAGTGTTGCTGGATTTGTTTTAACTTGTCGAAGTGTCTTGTAGAACCGGGATACCGAGTCTGATCGGAATGTCTCGGGAGGAGGTCTATTCCTTCGTTGACCGTGAGAGCTTGTGATGGGCTAAGTTGGGACTCCCCTGCAGGGATTGGAACTTTCGAAAGCCGTGCCCGCGGTTATGGGCAGATGGGAATTTGTTAATGTCCGGTTGTAGATAACTTGAACCTTAACTTAATTAAAATGAATCAACTGTGTGAGTTACCATGATGGTCTCTTCTCGGCGGATTCCGGGAAGTGAACGCGGTGTTGGAGTAATGCTTGCCGCGGGTTGCCCTCTAGTTACTCGTTCGCGCTTTGCCTCCTCTTCTCGCTCTCTTTTGCGAACAGGTTAGCCACCATATATGCTAGTCGCTTGCTGCAGCTCCACATATTTACCTTTGCCTTACCTATAAGCTTAAATAGTCTTGATCGCGAGGGTGCAAGATTGCTGAGTCCCCGTGGTTCACAGATTACTTTCAAACCAGATGCAGGACCCGATGATTCCGTTTCAGATGACGCGCTTGAACTCAAGTGGGAGTTCGACGAGGACTCACGCCGATACTACGTGTCTTTCCCCGATGATCAGTAGTGGAGCCCAGTTGGGGCGATCAGGACCGTGTCGCATGTTGGGTTTACCTTTTATTTTGGCGCCGTAGTCGGGCCATGAGTGTTTGGATGTTGTAATGCTATTTATGTACTTTGATTGACGTGATGAGTGTAAGCCAACTATGTTTTCCCCTTTTATTCTCTATATTACATGGGATGTTGTGAAGATTGCCTAACTTGTGACATTATTTTTAATGCGGTTATGCCTCTAAGTCGTGCCTCAACACGTGGTAGCTATAGCTGCATCGAGGGCGTTACATACTTTCACTTCATCTTTTGAACCAACACATTTTTAGCCTAAATACATGCACTAATTAATCGCCTCCTTTTTGCTCTAATTATGGATCGGACTACTAATACATCTGAAGTACTTCCACTTTTTTTTGAACCGAAACATTTTTTAGCCGAAATACTTGCACTGGTTAATCGCCTCATCTTTATCTAATTAAGAATTAGGTAACTAATACATTCGAAATGCGTTTACTTTGCTTTTTGAACCAAAACGTTTTTTAGCCCAAACACTTGCACTAATTAATCATCTCATTTGTGCTGTAATTAAGTATCAGACGGCTAACACATCCGAAACTTTCACTTTGCTTTTGAACTGAAATGTTTTTGGGCCGAAATACTTACACTAATTAATCACCTCATTTGTTATGGTCGTGTGTTGTGTTTTCTTTCTTTAATTTATCGGCAAGCAATGGATTGGGTCATTAGTCAAGGATTAACCCCGTAAAACATGCGACATTATTCATCAGAGGGAAGAAGAAGACTGTCATCTGACACACACAGTTCTCATACAAAAAAGCACGTCAGCGCATTTAGAGAAGCATTGAAGAACCTGGCCAACTTCCATTACTATGCATGACCAAGCTCCTGTTCTTCTCTGCACCAGAACGTCACCTCCGCAGACAGCAAGGCCGTATACACGGCGTATTAGCCATCAAAGTTTCTTTACTGATTTTATAAATGAAATTCCACTACCTTAACCGAGTTATTTACCAGCAACCACCACATTATGGGCTAGGATAACAGATCAGTACCACAATTGAGGCAGGGCACACAAAACCACCAACAATGGGGCTAATCTGTAACGCGGAGCACTGACGCTGCGTTTTAGCCCAAAAAACAGCGAATCCGACAGGTGGGTCCCGCCTGTCGGGCTGACGTGGCGCTTGTTGACGGACGCCGTTAGACGGCGAGAGACGGCCGTTTCGGCGCGCCCGTTCAAGTGGCCCGTACCGGTCGGTGTTCGAACCAGACCAGCCATTTCCTCACTCTCTCTGTCCTCTCTCTCGACCCCGACCACCGCTGGCGCCGCCACTGTCGACTCGCCGCCTTTCGCCGCTCCGCCATGGTTTCTTGGAGCGACCAGTCCTCGAGCTCTTCTTCGGACGGCGAAGAAGTCACTAGCCAGGTATGCGTGTTCGCCTCTCGCCTCCCCCACGGATTAGGGTTCATCCCGCTAGGGTTAGGGTTCATCATTTGGGGATTTTTTACCAGGCCGCTGATTTGTGCAATTTATGTGCTGGTTAGCTTCCTAGGACTATCTCTTGCTATGAATGGAGTGGCATTGCTCACGACCTGTCGTCTCGTTGTCTGCATCAAGCACCTTGCGTCAGGCTTGTTGCATTTGAATCTGTGGACACACGCAGACGTTTTCTTGCGTGTGCTGAGGAGAAGGTATGCTGCTTCTGTTGCTTCTGTTGCTTCTGTTGATGTAATAGTTGTTGCCCATAATCTATGCATATACAATCTTATAGATGGAAAAAATTATATATGCTTTTATAATTGGTTCTGCCCATAATTTGTGCATACAATTTTGACAATATATCTATTAATTAAGAGTGATGTAATATTTGATTTAGGCACCAATTGATGCATAGAATATAATTCAGTGGATAGAACTAAACTAAAATTCAGTGGATATAACTGAACTACTATTCAGTGGATAGAACAAAGTAGAGAGTGTACAGAGTATTATAGAATTTGTGCACATTTCATACAATTTCTTATTGAGAACATATTTATTTAATTGTAGGCAAAACTAAAGTGCAATTATCTGGAGTGGATAGACCCAGAGTGGTCAGTGGCTATGCAGTTCACCCTCACTGAATTGTGGAGCATGTATAACAAAGAAATCGATGACAGGCTGAAAGAAAATGTTGAGCTTGGTGAAAGAAATTACAAACTAGTTGGAGAAAAGAGGAAGATGGAGGAAGATCTGAGGTTTTTCAAACTGGACTTTGCAAAAATGGTTGCTGACAAGGAGGATGCTATCACAGAGCTGGGCAATGTTAGGTTGGCTCTAAGTGATCTCAAAGAGGAGATGGAGAAGAAGAAGTTGGCAGACCATGGTTGTACCAATCTTCATCAGGTACTTAGGGCAAAGGCAGAGAAAGAGAGGGACCGGCTAGTGGCAGAGAGAGACCAAGTTGTGACAGAGAGGGACCAACTAAAACAAGAGAAGAAAAAACTGGAGTACATGATTGCAGATCTGCTCAAACAGAAACATGGGTACAAGGACAAGATCAAGAAGTTGAAGGAGATATGTGATGATTTTTAAGTATGTATTGTGGTGTGGTTTAGGGTAGCACTGCAGTTGATTTGAATGTGCTGTTATGCACTTAATAAGCTGTAATGCTTTATGTATCTTTATGTCCAAGACTTGTGTTGTGTACTCTGAAGACTTGTGTTGTGTACTCTTAAGAACTAATGTCCAACTTATTATCATTGCATCTTTGGATCAATGGCCTACTTATTAATGTATTTTGTTTGTATCAAATGAAATGTTTGTAGTTGTCCATACTATTTGCACAGAACATATATTGCACAGATCTTTTTTGCTCAAAATTTATTTTGCACACAACATATATTTGCACAGAACATCTATTTGCACAGAATTTTAACAGCAGGAGATAAACATAGATAACTTCAAAGTGCCATACATAGGTTCACAACTCCATACATAGGTTTTAACAAACATAGGTTCTGAGTGCCATACATAGGTTCATAATGTCATAAATAAAGTGATGTAATGCCTGATTTAGCACACATGCACTTGCATACAGACTTCAAATTTGAGCATTTAGTAGTTCCCACTGGCATAGAAGTACCCCTCCATCCTCTTGCTCATGTACTTTGTCCTCTTTGGCCTACTGCCTGCAGGCTGGCTAGTAGAAGCTTCTGTAGAACTACTTGGAGGCTTGAACCTTTTTGCACCCCTTCCAGCAGCAGTGGAAGATCTTGCACCTCTACCAGCAGCAGTAGGAGAAGAACTAGCACCCCTTCCAGCAGCAGGAGTAGTAGAAGACCTTGCTCCCCTTCCAGCAGCAGCAGGAGTAGTAGCATACCTTCCTCCCCTACCAGTAGCAGCAGGAGAGGAGTTTGTAGTAGATGATGATGGTGCACCCCTAGCACTTCCAGTAGCTGATGAAGCTGCACCATGGTGCCATTATGGTACAGTCCTGTTTGCCTGTAATAAAAAAATTAAACAACTTTATAATGATCAGTCAATAGAAATGAACATTCAAGTGATTTCAAAATGAAAATACCATGTGCTTGTTCTTCCTGATTTGCAGATCAGGCCTCAATGGCTTTGGACAACTTGTGTACTTGTGTCCTTGCAGCTTGCAGTTCCCACATGTTATAGTAGCCATCCTAGATGTCTGCTTTGCTTGAGGTGGCTCAAACTTTCCTTTTTTCCTTTTCTCTTCTGCTGGCCCCTTCTTGTCATCTTTGAACTGTGGTGGTTCAATGTCAGGTGTTGGAGTTTTCACCCAGCTATCTGGACCAGGAACATGGTAAATCACTGGCTTGTATGCCTCCAAGTACATAGATTTCTTGAAAAACACATTGATATGATCCTCTGGCAGCTGTTTAGACCTATAGATGGCAGAACAAGCATGTTTGCAAGGAACTCCAGTGATGTCCCATTTCTTGCACCCACATGTCTGTATGTTTGTGTCAACACCATAGGTCTTGTCTCCACTAGTGACTTGGAAAAGTCCTTGGCCAGCTATGAGTGCTTTGCAATCCCTTGCATACTTCTTGTTCATCTCCAACTTCTCTGCATAGGTTGGTGCAATCTCCCATCTAGCACATTTTCCACCCTCTCTCTTCTGGTGGAACCTCACTAGCAACTTGTCCTTGATCCCATTGATCATTGTGACAATTGGCTTGTTCCTTACATCTAGAATGTACTTATTAAAAACTTCACTTAAGTTATTCACCACTAAATCAGTTTTGCAATTAGTGTCCATTGCATGCCTAGACCAAGCTTTAGCAGGAATTCTTGACATCCACTCCCAAGCAGCAGTGCACTCAGCCTTCATGCTTTCCATGGCCAAATTGAAGTCATGTTCAGTGTAAGCATAGGCAGCTACATCCATGCATCTCTTCAAATCCTCTCCTCCAAATCCTGCTCTCTGGAAGTTTGCATAGATGTGCCTCAAACAGTACCTATGATGGCAGTTTGGGAATACTGCTGTCACTGCATTGAGTAGACCCTGCATGAAAGTGAATTGAAATGATTTTAAATGATTTTATATGATTTTATATGAGTTAATATGATTTTATATGAGTTAATATGATTTTATATGATTTAAAATGATTTTATATGAGTTAATGTGGGTTAATATGATTTTATATGAGTTAATATGATTTTAAATGATTTAATATGATTTTATATGGGTTAATATGATTTTAAATGATTTTATATGATTTTATATGAGTTAATATGATTTTATATGATTTTATATGATTTTATATGAGTTAATATGATTTTAAATGATTTTATATGAGTTAATTAGATTTTAAATGATTTTATATGGGTCACCCTAGTCACCCTAGGCTATCTATGACTAAGTGTCGACAAGAAGGGTTACGACTCGACACCTACCAACTAGTCATGATGGCATCACTTTGATGATGGATATGTTCTATGATACCACATGGGTCACCCTAGGCTATCTATGCCTAAGTGTCGACAAGAAGGGTTACGACTCGACAC
>NC_041384.1:107306444-107347590 GCF_002162155.2 Triticum dicoccoides | reverse complement strand
GCATCACTTTGATGATGGATATGTTCTTTGATACCACATGGGTCGCCCTAGACTATCTATGCCTAAGTGTCGACAAGAAGGGTTACGACTCGACACCTACCAACTAGTCATGATGGCATCACTTTGATGATGGATATGTTCTTTGATACCATATGGGTCACCCTAGGCTATCTATGCCTAAGTGTCGACAAGAAGGGTTACGACTCGACACCTACCAACTAGTCATGATGGCATCACTTTGATGATAGATATGTTCTTTGATACCACATGGGTCACCCTAGGCTATCTATGCCTAAGTGTCGACAAGAAGGGTTACGACTCGACACCTACCAACTAGTCATGAACAAGTAAATGAACTAAATGAACATGTAAATGAACAAGTAAATGAACTAAATGAACAACTAAATGAACAAGCAAATGAACTAACCTTCTGTCTATCAGACATGAATGTGTACTTTCCAAACTTGCCCTCTTCACTTCCCCCTAGAGCATACTTTAGCTGTGTCAAGAACCAGGACCAGTTAACTGTATCTTCAACTCCAACCACTCCAAAGGCAATGGGGTACATATTGTTGTTTGCATCCCTTCCAGTAGCTGCTAGTATCTGTGCACCACTAGTCAATTTGATGAAGCAGCCATCTAGACCTATGAATGGCCTACATCCATTCAAGAAGCCCTCACAACATGCATTCAAACTGAAAAATAGACCATGGAACCTTGGTCCAGCAGTAGGATTTTCTCTGGTTCCACTAACAGTAGTGACAATGCACCTAGATCCAGGATTTGTAAGCTTCACAGTCTCCAAATAGTCTCTCAGCCTCTTATATTGCTTCTTGTGATCACCAAGCACAATCTCTTTTGCTTTCTTCTTAGCCCTCCATGCCATCATCCTAGGAATCTCAAGCCCAAATTGCCTCTTTGCCTTGTCAACAATAGCAGGTACAATAGTGTTGGGATCTGATCTGATGGTCTCAAGCATTTTGTTGCCAAGCCATCTTGAACTAATCCTAGTTTTCTCAGACTGGGTGGGACATGTGTGCTCCAACCTCATCTTCTTAATGCAGAAAGTGGGCTCATTTGTTATCTGTGCTGCTACCATGTAGAACTGACAACCATCTCCCTCACAGCAAACAATTACCCTATCACTGCAGTTTCTGTGGTATTTATATCTTCTAAGTTGTTTCACATGCAAATTGACTAGGGCCTCTCTGAATTGGTAAACATCTTTGAAACAGAGCTTTAGCTGGAATTGTTGTTCTGGATGCATCCTATCCTCATCATACCAGACCCTAGGTGGTCTTTTCTTAGCCCTACTCCTTCTGCCAGAGCTGATAACGAAGGACATTGGTTCATTTCCATCATCATCTGCTTCAAAGTCTGTATCTTCCTCTTCTGAAGATGGAAACCAATCAGGATTAATGCTTGGACCAGCACTAGAGTGGGACCTACTAGTAGGACCTGGCCTCTTTGCCTTCTTCTTAACAGGCTCAGGAACTCGAATCTCTTGGGCCTCCTCATCATCTTCTTCCTCCTCCATGTCATATATATCTTCAGGATCTGTGTCCCCCTCACAGTGTGTACTTGACATATATTCAGCTCTCTTCCTCTTTATTTCAGAAAGAGTTTCATCTAGCTCAGGTTCCTCTGTCCTCCTATTTGCAATTTGTTCTTCTACATAATGCACTGAATCTGAGTCATCTTCTTCTTCTCCTGCATCTAAGTGGTCAACATCAACTACAAAATCTTCATCACTGCTTGAACCTTCCTCACTAACTGCATTGTCCTCCTCATCAGTGTCCATGCCTACAGGAATTGCTTCCTCACTAACTGCATTGTCCTCCTCATCTGAATCAAACTGAAAATCAACATAATCGACACTTACTTCAGTGTTAAGCTGTGTCCCAAAATGGAACTGATAGTTAGGAGGAACTGATGTGAGTGGCAAAAAATTTACACTTTCCTGTGTCCCAAGACGTAACTGACAGTTAGGAGGAACTGTTTTGTGCACAACACCTGATTCAGCAACAGCAAAAACAACAGGTGCCTCTTCTTCTATTTGCTGTGCATGTTGATCTTCTCCAACTGCTGGTTCAATAACTACCTTTCCCTTTCTAACTGTCAGTGACAATGTCTGGGTGCTCTCAAATTGTCTCAGCATGTGAATTACTTCAATGTTGCCTTTAATCACACAAACACCTTGCAGCCCTATATTTTCATCTTTCAAGTAGCAAAGACTGTCATCCTTACAGTATCCATTGCTGACCATTACATTGACCAAACTACCATAAGTGATTTCTCTTTCAGACATCTTAACAAGAGCATACTTCTCTCCAGGAAACTGGAAATAGATTGACCATAAATCTTCAGGCCTAAAATAGACATACAAATGAATATTAACAAGTCAATTGTATTAACATAACTGACCATTATATCTGACAATTATAATGAACTATTTTAAATTATAGTACCTGGCAAATCAGTACTAACATTACTATCAGTGTAAGCAAAATTTTAAATTACAGTAACATGACAATGCAGTGTAAGCAATTCAGGCCTAAAATAGACATATATTAACAAGACAATATCTACAAGCCTAATATAGCTCAGACTGGTTACAATGCAGTGTAAAGCATTACAATGTAGTGTAGTGTAGCAATACCATAAATGAAAACTACAGTGTGATTTTCTCCAAAAATTCAGAACCATACAGTACTACTAAGATAACTGAACCCTAACTAAAGATGTGATAGTCGACAAAAATTCAGGACTACAATCACTTCTAAATGACTAACAAATCAATGTTTAAAACAGATCCTGTAGTAAGGAGGAAAGATTGAAGCCCGATGACGATGGGATGATCCTGTAGTCGATAAACATGGCCAAATGATCCTGCAGTAAGAACAGATTTTGAAAGATTCAGATTACCTAGCTGAAGATGGGACGAACGGGAGCACATCCGCGGGACCAATCTGTGAAGCTGCTTCCTCGGTACCATGCTCCGGTGACAGGCCCGCCGCCGCGGCAGACTCTGGATCTAGGTCGCAGCCGCCATCAGTGTGGGGGCCGATGACCCCGCATTGCGAGCGCAACAGCTTCTGCCCTGAAGTAGTACCAAGGCCCTCGCCGCTGAGTGCGGCGCCGCCGCTTCCGTCGACTCCGTGTGCGCCGTCGCCGCCGGAGCTGGTCGCCATCGGAGCGGAGCGGGGAAGGACTGAATCAACTAGATTGAATCGAGCGGGGGAAGGGAACGGCTTGACCTCGTAGACGGGCACGCCGAAACGGCCGTCTCTCGCCGTCTAACGGCGTCCGTCAACACGCGCCACGTCAGCCCGACATGCGGGACCAACCTGTCGGATTCGCTGTTTTCGGGGCTAAAACGCAGCGTCAGTGCTCCGCGTTACAAATTAGACCCATTGTTGGTGGTTTTGTGTGACCTGCCTGAAATGTGGTACCGATCTGTTACCCTAGCCCATAATGTGGTGGTTTTGGGTAAATAACTCACCTTAACCACACATCTTAAAGACATCCTGCACCGTCAAGATACAAGGGGCGCGCGCCGCCCGAAGCCAAAAGTGCGCTTCCATAAACACCAACGTACCCCTAGCGTCACGTTTCGGCTCCATCGAGGCCATGCATATGCATGATGTACTATATATTTACCGCGCGCCGTTGCATCTTTTACATCTACACCTCTGAAATCACAGCGGGATGATGGTTAGACAGAAATCACAAACAACAGGGAAGCAGCCAACAGCGAATCTAGAGCGTAATTGTAGGGCAGGCTCAAACAAGCGAGGAGGCACTGAGATGGGCCAAAAAGCAGCCAATTTGTTGGGCTGGGCCTTGTATCATGAGCAACAAAGGCCTAATTTATCCAGTTAGAGGGCAGACTTAAGCCTGTTAAAGTCTGTACTGTAGATTCGCCCCTGGAAGCAGCTGACATAAGAATCAAATAAGAGTGAACACAGTAACTACAAACATCGGTTTCAAATTAGAGTGTGGCGAACACAGAGGAGCCAACCCACCGGTCCTGCATGGGGTTTGAGACGGGATCTTGGGTGGGACGGTGCGCCAGAATATAGAGAGAGGAAAGTGGGGCGATGGGCTGAGCTTGATGACGGAAAGATACGTCCATGGGTAGCCTCTCTCGTGGGTCCTACCGGCAATAACTGAAAGCTAACATGGTTGTTTTGTATAGTGGTGGGTCCCGCATGTAAGGCTCCAATAAAGCGCCGATGTGGTAGTGTTGCTGATGCGGATAAGCTGTCTGTCAAGAGAAAAAAGATAGTGGGATGTTTTTTTAGGTATATAGGATTCTCACGTGAAAGTTCTGATGCATTCGGAAAGCACGTGTCCTATTTGTTTGAAAGTGAAGATATCCATACTTTACATAACATTCTTAGCACCGGTCTCATATATAAAGCTACCAAAAGCATAATGTACATGGCAACATCATCTTCAATGGCCTTCAAACATATCTTGCGTATACATTGAGAAATATCCATCTGGATCTGGGAATATGTGAGGAAACCTCCACATTGACTCTATCATCATCAATTCAAAGGGATGTATAAATGGAACATCTTGTTTTGCATCAACATGCGGTATCGAAAGCTGGCACCGGCACATGGGGCAACTTCTCTTCATCTTGAGCCACTTCTCCACGCACCGTCCATAGAAGATGTGTCCGCACGATATCTTCATCCAAGCGGTCTCTGTGGCCTCCTCTTGACCCAAGCATATGGGGCATCCTTCACCGCCAGATGGCGCCTCCACTGGTTTGAGCACGTCGGCCGCAGTGGCAGTGGAGAACTCCTCGAACTCGGGCTGACGTGGTTCCATGCCAGAAGTACCCTCCACGGTCCAAGCTATCAGAACACGGCACGGCACGGCACGGCACTACGGCGAGTTCCTGACGGGCTGATCGCTGACTTGCGTCTAGGATGGCCGGCGCGCGAATTTAGCTCCAACGGCGAAAAGTAAAGTTGGCTTGTGTGGCTCTTTGGTTGGTTGTTGGAGAGGGCATATATGGATTGGAAAGATACGCAACGGGAGTAGGAGGCGGCCAGCGATGGATGGACGAGTAGGATTCAATTTTAGGGACGGTCAACGTGTGCGAGCGTGACTCGGTCCCAACCCACACTGCACCGAGCATTTCGGAACAACAGCCTCAGGCACTCCTGCTTGCGGTAGGGCCTGACCAGTGACCAGCACGCTGCACGCAGCACCATCCCGAACAGCCGGTGAGGTCGCCGGCGCCAGCGACAGCGAGGTGCTCCTTCATCATCCCGTATGATAAGACACGCTTCCCGTTTCCCCTAGGCACGGTATCGATATGGCCAACCAAGTAATACCACTCCGCCGTAGCACGCAGCCGATGCACCACCGCTCCGCCGTAGCACGCAGCCGTCACAAGAATGAGATGGCGCTGTCAGTCAATTGACTCAGTTCCACCTGCACGAGTACAGTCCAAGAATCATGGTCACATGATTGTCCCGATGGAGGATGGTTCAGACGTTCAGTCCCATGCATGCATGCTCGTTGGCCTCCGTTAGATTGGATCATGGAAATTGCCAGTTCTGTCACATGCAATTTAAGAGCGGTTTTTCTCAACAGCAATGCTCCCAATTTTGAACTCATTGCCCTCCCTAGTCCGCAATCGTAAGCTGACTCGGGCTTCTTCCTTGAGGATGGCAAGTCATTGCTCTTGCTGCACACAAAAGGGTTACCATCGCAGCTCTAGAGCTCTGCTTCCTTGTCCAGGGGGTGACCATCGCAGCTCTGAGCCGCACTCGAACAAGTTGAAGATCCCCACAAATGCATCTGTATTGCCCTAGAACATTTTTTAAATCCTTGATTTGTTCTCGAATTCTCTATCAACTGTTTGTATTCACGAATATTTTCTCAAAATTCATGAACATTTTTTGAAATTCAGGTATATTTTTTGAAATTCATGAAGATTTCTTAAAATCCAGAAAAAAAATTAATTTGGATTTTTTTTCAAATTCATGTTTTTATCTAAATCAGCACATTTTTCGTCATCTGTGACTCTTTCTCAAATTCGTAATTTTTATTGAAATTTAAAACTTTTTTATTTCTTGATAGTTTTTTTGGAATTTCAGAACATTTTTTGGAATCCTTGAATTTGAAATTCGTGAACAGTAAAAAGAAAAGAAACGTGAGAGAAAGAAGGGAAGAAAAAACAAAAAAAAGGGGCGTCCCACTCCGAACACTGGTCGGCTTAAAGTGCACTGGGCCGCGTCTATGTCTCGCTTCATGCGAGACAGTAGACGGTGTCACCTGCATAGAGCCGGCAGTGAGCCGGTCGAATAACTAGGTGATCTCGTCATGCTGACTTCACACGTGTGTTTTTTGTTTCTTTTTTACTTCTGTGTTGCTTTCGAAATAGTACTACACATATATAATTCAGTTCATTTTTAAAAAATTGTTCATCACACATTCAAAAATGTAAGTGTGGTGTAAAAGAAATGTTTGCTCAACTTTTAGAAAATATTTGTACAGTTAATAAAATTACTATGTGTCATTTCAAAATTGTTCACGCACTTCAAAAAATGCACTTTCTTTACGGAGGGAGTATCTGACATTTTTAAAGAATGCTACACAATGTAAAAAAAATGGCACGATCCACCGCATCATGCATTTACTGTCGGGGGTCAAACATGTTATCCACCAAGCCAAACGGCCTTTCTCAAGGGCATGCATATCCAAATCTCCAACAAGCACATTTCACTCTTAGAATGGGATCCACTGTACTCTTAGAATCAAGGGGTTGTGTAGCAACAATACATACAATCTGATGCATCTTCATCGTAAATCACCTGAAGTTTCAGTCGTTAGCAAGACATTTGTCAATGGACTAGTGATGCATTTCTCTCAATAGGGTTAATGAACTACTGACCCTTATATGGATCCTTTGTTGAAAATAATATAAAATTGATCTTATTTAGCAATATACTCGAGTTGATAGATTCATTCTATCTAATATCTAGAACTTTGTACAGTTTGGGAAGAGGTTTAGAAGAATCTACTTCAACCGATGTATATTGGTAGAATCGGTTGAAGTAGACTCTTCACATATGAGTACCTAGATATTAGATAAATTTGTCTATGGCCACACAGGAAGCTACTAGTTAGTTGTAGCTGCACTCTAGCGGCAGATGGTAGTTGAACCTTGCCTTATTGTCACAGTAGTTATAGGCCATGTACTTGCTCTTGACATTTTTGTACGCTACCTTCTGCGCGGGCGTTAGGTCCTGAAACTTGTTCCACCATAGGTTGGGTGAGCCACACGACGCACCCCCGGTGGTGGAGCAGGCGTCGATATCGAACCTCTGGAACATGGAGGTAAACGGCGCACGGTTCTAGTCGACTTTGATTTTGCCGTTGTCGGTAGCCCAGGGAGAGCCATCCCAGATGCTTGCTCGGATTTTCAACAGCCTCGTTGGGAACTGGTAGCCCGGCGTGCTGCCCGCTAGGTTCTTGAGCACTCGGATGGGTGTATATATCATCGACAAGCATCCTACGATCGAGGTGCACGTGATATATATGCTGAGTAGGAACAGAAGGAATAGGGACCTGATCGATGACTTACACTAGCTGGTGTTGGTTCCAGAGTGTCTTGTAGTCATGGACAGTTGCTGCTGGGTCGAACCGGAGGTAGAACTTTCGCTCTCTGTAGCCCTGGCCATTGAGGAAGATGTCGGTCTGGAGAGCCACTGGCTTGCCATCGACGTTGCCCAATAACTCGAAATCCACCTCGTCGTGGCCATTGAGGAAGATGTTGGTCTGGAGAGCCACTGGCTTGCCATCGATGCTGCCCAAGAACTCGAAATCCACCTCGTCGTGGTCACCGTACTCGGGTTCTGTCGTGATCTAGATGTACAAGAATGTATATATATCTGATTTCTACTTTTCATCAAATCAGATGTACAAGAATGTAGGGTTTTGCTTAGTCTCCTTGATCGAGTATGCTTATGGTATTGTGGTGGGTAAAGATATATGTACCCGTACCTAAGCTTACAAAAAGGAGTAAACATGTAACGGAAAGGAGTATAAAACTGCTATGCTACTGCACATTTATGTTACACCGTTAGCTATATGAACTGAAAAATGGCACGCCTGGGGATGATTTTTCTGATATAATATGTACCTGGAAATTAATGACATAATATTCCTAGTTTTTATGTGAATATCAACGATGGCACACAAGAATCTCAAAAAGGATTCTACGTGAAGTATTTACTTCAACCCCAATAGGAGTTATATCTACTTTAAATCCAAACCTAGATAATAGTACCTTCCGAAATAAAAACTATGGTAATTCAACCAGTGATTTTGACAAGGCAATTAAGCTATAAAATGGAAGACAATTCACAATCACACAGGGGGAATTCCGCAGAGGCAAAAAGAAAACACTATGTTTTGATGGAGTTCATCATCGTTCATGACAAAAAGTAGAGCCTAGTAATATGGTGAGGCCTCAGGTGGATCCCTACAACAAGAAAAATGAACTAACGAATGAGCAGTGACAACACTAATTGGACACAAACAGGGGCGGCGCCACCGTAGGGGCTGGTATGGGAGGCCGCCCCGGGTAGCCGGAATGTGTGTCCTTGAACCCCCGCCAGTCTTGCCCCCTAGCATACAGTGTTACAGGCCTGCACAATGAACCGACTCGGGTGACTTGAAATCCTGGATCCGCCATTGGAAACAAATAACTTTCTTTTGGAACTGGATATTGGTATCTACATGAGATTAAAGAAACAGTAGAAGAACTTGCCAAGAAAATTAACATCTACCCAAGTCCCAAAGTGCAAGTTGAAGAAAAATTGCAAGTGGCTTGATGCCAAGGTTGTATCCATGCTGGCGTTAGGAACACTAGCGGGTATATGCACTGCAACACAAGAGTATAAATCAACAATACTAAGAGAAAGCATGCTACGAGCAATTTCCACAAAGTAGTACTGAAAGAAAAGAAACAATATGGAGAAAGATTTGACCATTTCATAACAGCAGCCAACACCATCCTGCTGCCACGCTGCCGCCTACCACCCCGCCATCCGCATCGGGATGTTACTGCCCCTCCTCTGCACACCATGCAACCAACTATCATGAATCAACACAGGAACACAAAACCCCAAGTGAAATCAATAACACAATCTTAACTATAAAAAGCTCGTCATATTCAGGCTTGAGCTCACCTCGTGAACAGACACATCACTGCAAATCTACAATTTATCAGCTCCTTCTTATGCATTCACACAACTAGTGGGCAATAAAAAACTGTTTACCAATGAACATGTGTCGACGTGTTGTAGAAATTAGAGTCTGAGGGCTGAAACACAGAATCAGACTCTGCCTCAGAGGCTTTTTCTATCAGGTTAGCACTTGAGACATGCCCTTTCACACCCTGAAAATTTAATCACACCGTAAATTCAAAAAGACCAACGGTATGGTACCTAATGCGTAATCTCCTTGCACTTGCAGTACCAAGCTGCAACTTGCTTTTTTGGAAAACTATAACAAAAATAAGATTTGTTTAACGTTCTGTGACGCCCCCGATTCAATCGTGCACTAATCATACACGCAAATATGTACGATCAAGATCAGGGACTCACGGGAAGATATCACAACACAACTCTATAAATAAAATAAGTCATACAAGCATCATATTACAAGCCAGGGGCCTCGAAGGCTCGAATACAAGAGTTCGATCATAGACGAGTCAGCGGAAGCAACAATATCTGAGTACAGACATAAGTTAAACAAGTTTGCCTTAAGAAGGCTAGCACAAACTGGGATACAGATCGAAAGAGGCGCAGGCCTCCTGCCTGGGATCCTCCTAAACTACTCCTGGTCGTCGTCAGCGGGCTGCACGTAGTAGAAGGCACCTCCCGAGTAGTAGTAGTCGTCGTCGACGGTGGCGTCTGGCTCCTGGGCTCCAACATCTGGTTGTGACAACCAGGTAGAAGGGATAGGGGGAAAAGAAGGAGAAAGCAACCGTGAGTACTCATCCAAAGTACTCGCAAGCAAGGAGCTACACTACATATGCATGGGTATATGTGTAAAGGCCATATCGGTGGACTGAACTACAGAATGCCAGAATAAGAGGGGGATAGCTAATCCTGTCGAAGACTACGCTTCTGGCAGCCTTCGTCTTGCAGCATGTAGAAGAGAGTAGACTGAAGTCCTCCAAGTAGCATCGCATAGAATAACCCTAACCGATGATCCTCCCCTCGTCGCCCTATGAGAGAGCGATCACCGGTTGTATCTGGCACTTGGAAGGGTGTGTTTTATTAAGTATCCGGTTCTAGTTGTCACAAGGTCAAGGTACAACTCCAAGTCGTCCTGTTACCAAAGATAACGGCTATTCGAATAGTTTAACTTCCCTACAGGGGTGCACCACATAACCCAACACGCTTGATCCCATTTGGCTGGACACACTTTCTTGGGTCATGCCCGGCCTCGGAAGATCAACACATCGCAGCCCCACCTAGACCAACAGAGAGGTCAGCACGCCGGTCTAAACCTAAGCGCCCAGGGGTCTGGGCCCATCGCCCTTAGCACACCTGCATGTTGCGTGGGCGGCCGGAAGCAGACCTAGCCTAGCAGGCGTTCCAGTCCAATCCGGCGTGCGCCGCTCAGTTGCTGATGTCACGAAGGCTTCGGCTGATACCACGACGTCCAGTGCCCATAACTGTCCCCACGTAGATGGTTAGTGCGTATAGGCCAGTAGCCAGACTCAGATCAACTACCAAGATCTCGTTAAACGTGTTATTTTGAAATAACCGCGAACTCCGACCAGGGCCAGGCCCACCTCTCTCCTAGGTTGTCTCAACCTGCCCTGTCGCTCCGCCACAAAGTTCCACTCGCGGGTACTCCTACGAGCCGACCCGTCTTTGGTCACCACATGTATCATATATAAAGTATATAGTATATACCCGTGATCACCTCCCGATTGATCACGGCCCGATAGTATAGCATGGCAGACGGACAAGAATGTAGGGCCACTGATGATAAACTAGCATCCTATAGTAAGCATTAGGATTGCAGGTAAAGGTAACAACAGTTGTAGCAACACTGACAGGCTATGCATCATGATAGGATTAACGGAAAGCAGTAACATGCTACACTACTCTAATGCAAGCAGTATAGAGGAGAGTAGGTGATATCTGGTGATCAATGGGGGGCTTGCCTGGTTGCTCTGGCAAGAGAGAGGGGTCGTCAACACCGTAGTCGTACTGGGTAGCAGCGGCGTCGGTCTCGATGTCTAGCGAGAGAAGAGGGGGAAGAAACAATAAATATAATGCAAACAAATGCACTACGATGCATGACTTGACAAAGCGTGATGCTAGGTGTGCCCTAACGCGGTACGAGGTGGTACCGGTGAAGGGGAAAACATCTGGGAAAGTATTCCCGGTGTTTCGCGTTTTCGGACAGATGAACCGGAAGGGGAAAATTGCGTGTTCGGTATGCTAGGGATGCGTGGCGGGCGAACGGATTGCGTATCTGGGTTCGTCTCGGTTTTCTGAGCAACTTTCATGTATAAAACTTTTTCATCCGAGTTACGGATTAAAAGATATGATTTTCTAAAGATTTAAATCATTTTCTGATTTTAATTAGTTATTTAATTCTAACATTATCCAGAACAGTGAATGATGACGCATGCATGACATCAGAGTGATGTCAGCAGGTCAACTGGTCGGTTGACCAGTCAAACAGACAGGTGGGTCCAGTGGGACCCACATGTCATTGTCAGGGGCATCAACAAAGTTTTAAAACTAACTAAATGGGTTAATTAGCAGGTGGGGCCTATTAGTCAGTGAGAGATTGGGTTTTAATTAATTAACTTAGTTAATTAGTAGTTTATCTATTTGTTTTTATTCTTTTTATGGCCAGGGGCCCGCATGTCAGTGGCAGTAGCTGCCACGTCAGCGTATTGACTTTGGTCAACGTGGTCAGTTGGGGCCCCCAGGCCCACAGGCAGCGACCCAAGGGGTGGGCCCTTGTGTGCCAGCTCAGCGGAGCCGCCGGAGTAGCTCCGGCGAGCTCGCGCGCAGCGGCCGAATGCCGGTGAGCATTGGGACTCGCATACGGGGGACCAAATCGGGCGTGGCCAGGCTCTCTAGAACGGCCTCTTCGTGCCGCGTCCGATGGAGGGGAGCACGACGGTGGGGGTGGCCGGAATGGTCATCGGCGACGAGCGCGGCGGGCTGCAGTTCGGGCACGGACGGGGATCGCGCTACGGGGCATTTGAACGGGGCATGTTTGGGACCGAACTGACGAGCGTGTCGAGGCGCGTCGAACGATGGAGGGGACTTGGCCGGAAGCAGCCGGAGACAGCGGTGGCGAGCGGCGGAGCGGACGCCGGAGTTCGGGCATTAGTGGATCCAACGCTAGGGGGCACGGGAAGGCATGTGCGTGTGTGTGTTGGGTTCCTGGGAGCACCAGGAACACGATGCCGTGCTCACGCGAGCCCGACGGAGATCATGGTCACGGCGGTGAGGCGATCCGCGGTGACGTGCTCACGGCAACGGCGACGGGGCAGCTACGGTGCGCGAGGGGGCTAACGGAGATGGGCGGGAGATGGGGAGCTCACCGTGCGGCACGCAAGATGGCCCTTGGGAGTTTAGTAGCAGGAGAGTCGACGGCGCTCGTCGGAGATGCATCGGGGACCCGAGGAATAAGACGAGGCTGGGGCAGCGTTCGTGGGCGCCCGGCGTCCTGCGGATCGTCGGGGAGGCGTAGTCGAGGGAGGTGGAGCGAGCAGACACATCGGAGAGGTGCCAAGGTCGCGGTGGCCGCGAGTTCTATGGCGGCGAGGCCATGGCAGCGTCGGATGTGGTGGGAATGAGGAGGAGAGCGAGGTGGATCTGAGGGGGGAAGGCACAGGTACCGAGGCGAGAGTGGGGCGAGTGAGAGGGGAGCCTGAGGGGGCGCGGCGTCGGTGTTCTTATCCACCTCGACGCCGCGAGCGGGTCCGGTGGCGACCGCGCCCTGTAGCGGCGCGCGACCGAGGAACAGGAAGGGGTGCGGGGTGGGGAGCTGGGCCGGCTGGGCCGACCAGGCTGGTTGCGGGCCAGGGGGGCAGGAGCTGTGGCCGTGCGGGTGGGTTGGCCAGTTTGGGACCGGCCTGGCTAGCAGCTGGGCCGATTGGCCTAGTGGGGAGGGGGTTCTCCTTTTGTTTTATTTTCACTTCTTCTTTTTATTTATTTTATTTTCTTTGTTTTATTTAGTTTAGGGCACTTAGGTATTTTGTAAAATTGTATCCTCTACACCATAATTACCAGTGCAATATTTGGCACCCACCGAACATTTTTGTTTCAACTTTTAAAAACTTTTGTTGTTTGCCATTTTTCTGAATTGATTTTTGGATCGGTTTGAACTAACGAAGGTTTAGCAACAGTAATCACCGATGACATGGCATCATTAGGAGAGTTTTACTGTAGCCTAATTATCCGGGCGTTACAAATCTCCTCCACTACAAGAAATCTCGTCCCGAGATTTAGGAGGTAGAAGGAAACAGTGCGGGGTATTCATCACGCAGGCGGTCCTCGCGTTCCCAAGTGGCTTCGTCTTCAGAGTGATTCGACCACTGGACTTTGAGGAACTTAATCGCCTTCTGACGTGTGCGGCGTTCAGCTTGGTCGAGAATGCGGACCGGATGCTCTTTATAGGAGAGGTCCTGTTGCAATTCGAGCACTTCATGATCCACTGCTCGGATTGGATCCTTAAAGCAACGGCGGAATTGTGACACATGGAACACATCGTGAACCTGAGAAAGGTTCGGCGGAAGCTCCAGTTGATATGCCACTTTTCCACGCCTTTCGAGAATAGTGAAGGGACCGATATAGCGAGGAGCTAGCTTGCCCTTGATCCCGAAGCGGTGAGCACCCTTCATTGGTGTAATTCGAAGATAAGCCTTTTCGCCAAGTTGATAGACCATGTCTTGGTGATGACGGTCATACTGACTTTTCTGACGTGACTGAGCAGTCTTGAGATTCTCGCAAATAATGCGGACTTGTTCTTCGGCCTGTTGGATAATATCCGGACCGAAGAGTGGACGTTCCCCAGTTTCTGATCAGTTCAGAGGGGTTCGACACTTTCGTCCATATAGCACTTCGAAGGGGGACATCTTCAGACTAGCTTGATAGCTATTATTATAAGAGAACTCGGCATATGGAAGAGATTCCTCCCATTTCGTGTCGAAAGAAATTACACAAGCTCGAAGCATGTCTTCGAGAACTTGGTTGACACGTTCAACCTGTCCTTGCGACTGAGGATGAAATGCAGTACTGAACGACAGATGAGTCCCCATAGCTTCTTGGAAACTTGCCCAAAATCTTGAAGTGAATAAGCTGCCACGTTCCGAACTGATAACCAGTGGAATACCGTGAAGTGAAACAATTCTGGCCATGTAGAGAGTAGCAAGCTGACTAGTAGTGATTGTCTCTTTGACCGCCAGAAAATGTGCAACTTCAGAAAGCCGGTCAATGACGACAAGAATAGCATCATTACCTTTCTGCGATTTGGGAAATCCATTGACGAAGTCCATTTCAACATGGTCCCATTTCCATTCAGGAATAGAGATAGGTTGCAGAGTTCCAGCAGGCCTTTGATGCTATGCTTTGATACGGCGACAAACGTCACACTCAGCAACATAACGAGCAATGTCCTGCTTCATATTAGACCACCAGAATCTTTGACGAATATCCTGGTACATCTTTGTACTACCAGGATGGATGGACAGAGGCGGATCATGAGCTTCTTGCATAACCCTTTTAGTCTTATCCAGGTTTTTCTTCGAACATGGTACCACTAGGCGGCCTTTGAAGTACAAGGCGCCATCGTCGGCGATAGTGAAGAATGAGGGCTTTCCTTCTGCTAGATGGCGTTTAATCTTAGGGACTTCAGAGTCATAACCTTGAATAGTCTTTATACCAGTTACGAGATCTGGTACAACAGCCAGGGTATTTAGAGAGCCCTTAGTAACAACAAGAAGATTCATCTTGCGGATCTCCGGGGGAGGGGGAGCGAGTGCTCCAGGAGGAACAATATGGAGGTTCAGCTTTCTAAATTCTTCGACAAGCGAGGGCTGAACTTTGTGAACCTGGAGGTGGTTGCAGTAAGACTTGCGGCTCAAGGCATCAGCCATTACATTAGCCTTGCCGGGGATATAGGATATACCCACGTCAAAGTCTGCAACAGTCTCCATCCATCTTTGCTGACGGAGGTTCAAATCTGGCTGAGTAAACAGATACTTCAGACTTTGGTGGTCGGTGAAGATTTCGCAACGATTACCGAGAAGGTAATGTCGCCACTGCTTCAGTGCATGAATGACAGCAGCAAGCTCAAGGTCGTGAACTGGGTAGTTTTCTTCGTGAGGGCGCAGTTGACGAGAGGCATAAGCAATCACTCTGCGCTCTTGCATTAGGACACAGCCTAATCCTTGACGGGAAGCGTCGCAGTAAATGACGAAGTCCTTCTTAGTATCAGGT
Organism: Triticum dicoccoides; assembly: GCF_002162155.2. Taxonomy (NCBI): domain Eukaryota; kingdom Viridiplantae; phylum Streptophyta; class Magnoliopsida; order Poales; family Poaceae; genus Triticum; species Triticum dicoccoides. The sequence continues at coordinate 107,332,072 of NC_041384.1, read as the reverse complement.
GGAGCAAGCACTGGGGCAGAAGTCAACTTGTCTTTGAGTGCCTGGAAACTTTCCTGACACTTGTCTGTCCATTCGAACTTGACACCCTTATGCAACAGATTAGTCAGAGGCCTGGCAATCTTGGAGAAGTTCTCGACGAATCGACGGCAATAGCTGGCGAGACCGAGAAAACTTCGGACTTGCTTGACATTCTTCGAAGGAGTCCAATCGAGAATAGCCTGAACTCGTTCAGGGTTGACGGCAATACCATCCTTGGAGATGACATGCCCAAGATAGGTTACTTCGGGGAGCCAGAATTCACACTTGGAATACTTAGCATAGAGTTGGTGCTCTCGAAGCTTTTCCAGCACAAGACGAAGATGTTCAGCATGTTCTTCCTCGTTCTTGGAAAATACAAGGATATCGTCCAGATAAACCACGACGAACTTGTCGAGGTAATCCATGAATATATAGTTCATCAGACAAGAGAAGGTGGCAGGAGCATTCGTTAAGCCGAATGACATGACGGTGTACTCGTATGATCCATACCGAGTCACGAAGGCGGTTTTTGGGATATCCTCTTCACGAACACAGATCTGGTGGTAACCCAACCTCAAATCGAGTTTGGAGAACACTGATGAGCCAGCCAGTTGATCATAAAGATCATTGATCCGAGGAAGAGGATATTTATTCTGAATGGTAGCTTGGTTTATAGGACGGTAGTCTTGGACAAATTGGTTTGTCCCATCCTTCTTCTTAACAAAGAGAGAAGGTGCTCCCCAAGGAGAGCAACTTGGACGAATGAAACCTTTGACAAGAGATTTGTCGATTTCCTCCTTAAGCTCAATGAGTTCATGCGGCGGCATCTTGTAGGGTCGTTTAGCTATAGGGGTGGTGCTGGGTTTCAAGTCGATGATGAATTCGACAGCTCTAGCAGGGGGAATCCCTGGAAGTTCTTCTGGGAAGACATCTTGGAATTCACGAACGACGGGAATGTTTTCAATGCCCTCGAGTGGTGCAGCGTTCAACGCATTCAAGGCATAAAGCCGTGCCTCGGCGTTCTGAACTAGATGAGCTTGGTAAGCAATTATCTCATCAGAAGGGTGTAGCAGATGGACGACCTTAGTGGCGCAAACTATAGAAGCAGTATGCGCTTTTAACCAATTCATTCCCAGAATGAGATCAATGCTATAGGACTTCAGTACGATGGGAGAGACAAGGAATTCCAGTCCTTCGATTTCTACAGGGACGTCGTTGCAAATCATGGAGGTTCGACATTGGCCCGCAGGGGTGTGTACTAATAGTGAAGCATTCATGTCCTCACATTTAATGTCGTGCAAGCATGCAAAATCTTCTGACATGAATGAATGCGATGCACCTGTATCAAATAAAACGGATGCTGGTACTGAATTTACGAGGAGTGTACCCATCACAATAGCGGGCTGGTCTTGAGCTTCGTTCAGATCAACGTGGTTGGCATGAACACGACCATAAGACTTGGCATTGTTGCTGTGGGGCTGGTTGTTTCCACGGCCAGTTGCTGCAAGGGCCAGTTGATTCTGGTTCTGGTTGCATTCCCTAGCACGGTGCCCTGGTTGTCCACACCTGAAGCACAACTCATTATTGGGAGTGGGAACAGGAGCTTGTGGTGGTGGAGCTGGAAGTCTTGGCTGCCTAGTTGGAGGAGCAGGCAAACGAGGTGCAGCACAGGTCTGCCTTGGGGCAGGTGCATTCGACTGGTACATGCTGTTGGGAATCCATATCTTGCGCTTCTGCGAGGACGGGCCCGAAGATGAGCCCGTGTCACGGTTGCGCCTGTGAGAGCCCTGGTATTCCTGCAGACTAGTTTCGACATTGATGGCCTTGTTCACCAGGGTGGCGAAATCAGCAAAGTCATGCACTAGAAGTGCGAGCTTGATGTCAGCTTGAAGGCCATCACGGAACTTCTCCTGTCTGCGTGCATCAGTTGCAATGTCTTCTTCAGCATAGCGGGACAAGTCAAGAAACTCCCGCTGATAAGCTTCAACAGTCTTGTTGCCTTGGGTGAGGTTGCGAAACTTGCGCTTCTTACGGTCCATGACTCCCTGAGGAATGAAGCAAGCATGGAAGGCAGCTTGGAAGTCTGGCCAGGTGATGATTGTTCCAACTGGCAGAGTACGCCTGTGGCTGTCCCACCATTGAGCTGCGGGTCCCTTCAGGAAGAAGGAAGCAAAGGTGACATAGGTGTCAGGGGCTACATCAGCAGACTCCATCTCATAGGTGATGTCATGGAGCCAGTCATCATCATCCAGAGGCTGAGTTGAGTTGCGGTACACAGTTGGGTTCAGGCGCATGAAATCCTGCAGAGTTACTGGGGTTGGCTGCTGGTTCATATTTGGGCGAGGAAACTGAGCCATCATATTCTCCATGAACTGGCGATTCATCTCAAGCTGTTGGATCATACCAGCCATGTACTCAGGCTGTGGTGGGAGGTTGCCACCACGTCCACGACCACCTGGTCTAACCATCCTGCTAATATATAACAGGGGTAGTTCAGCATCGAGAATTTGCAAAGACAAGAATCATTCATGATGAAACATGCACAATGAAAGCAGCACGATAGATACTACATAGTAGTCGGCATATCTTACAAAAGAGATCATGCATAGAGTTCGGTACAAAGAGTTCGGTACATAGACTAAGACATCATAGGCGGCACACAGGCCCGCGGCGAATGCATCTAACACTAACAAGCAAGTCTACATCAGTCCCACGCGGTACTGCGGAGGTAGGTGTAGCCCGGCAGCTGGTAGTGACGCGAAGGGAAGACCTCCACGCGAGTAGCTTGGGGTCCGCGGATACTCTGGTGCGGAACCCGATGCGCAGGTGGCAGGAGAGGACCAAGTGCAGAAGAGTAGCCTCCCACATCTGGCCAGCCGACGCCCTGGGGCATCACGGTCCTGGCAGGGTAGATCGCAGAACGCGATAGATCACCAGATCGGACAAAGGGGTGCAATAGCGTTAGAGCACGATAGAGGTGCTGACGGGTGGTGTACAACTCGTGGCGAAGAGCTCGGTTAGCTCTATCCAGCCCATCAGCATGCAGAACCAGGGTTCTGATGGTAGAAGGGCTCTCGGGTGACGGTGGAGTAGGCCGCAGTGTAGTAACCCTCCGCACCAACATCGGATGCGATAGCAATGTGCCTGAAGGGGGAGGTGTCCAGCTCTTGATACTGTCCACGAAGACATGTCAGAGCAGCATAAGCAGCATCGTGGACCGCCATATCGATAGTCACTCCAACACCATGAGTAGTGTGCAGCACGGTAGTGGAGTCATACTCCCGAGAGTAGAGGTGGACGATGGCACGGTACTGCTCCTGGTTGAAGTCCTGATACTCCTCATAGACGGTGTACTCAGGGTGCCAGCGATAACCCAGATAGGTCATCATCTCAACTAACACAGCAGGTGATCCTGAGGCACCAATGGCCGTCGTGTGGCGCACGACCTGCCTCGTGGGTTCCATCTGAAAACAAAGATGTTTTCACAGGAGTCAAATGACAATGTGGATAATGTTCAAATACTACTTTAAAGAATAACTAGGGCTTATCCAACTTTGGGGTGAACGTGGTCACAGGATCCTAGTGTTAGAGTATGTAAAATCGTTTAACCCGAGTAGGAGAGAGTCCAGAGTCCCAGAGTAAGGATCGAGGAGTAAAAGATTCTAATACCACCCAGATGGCGACGTGGGCCCGTAAGGCACACAGCCATGTTAGTAAAAGTTTTGCAATGTCTAGACTCAACTTCGGCCAAGGAGTGTGGAAAGGGGATTCCTACAGGCAGTCGGCTCTGATACCAACTTGTGACGCCCCCGATTCAATCGTACACTAATCATACACGCAAATGTGTACGATCAAGATCAGGGACTCACGGGAAGATATCACAACACAACTTTACAAATAAAATAAGTCATACAAGCATCATATTACAAGCCAGGGGCCTCGAAGGCTTGGATACAAGAGCTCGATCATAGACGAGTCAGCGGAAGCAACAATATCTGAGTACAGACATAAGTTAAACAAGTTTGCCTTAAGAAGGCTAGCACAAACTGGGATACAGATCGAAAGAGGCGCAGGCCTCCTGCCTGGGATCCTCCTAAACTACTCCTGGTCGTCGTCAGCGGGCTGCACGTAGTAGAAGGCATCTCCCGAGTAGTAGTAGTCGTCGTCGACGGTGGCGTCTGGCTCCTGGGCTCCAACATCTGGTTGTGACAACCAGGTAGAAGGGATAGGGGGAAAAGAAGGAGAAAGCAACCGTGAGTACTCATCCAAAGTACTCGCAAGCAAGGAGCTACACTACATATGCATGGGTATATGTGTAAAGGCCATATCGGTGGACTGAACTACAGAATGCCAGAATAAGAGGGGGATAGCTAATCCTATCGAAGACTACGCTTCTGGCAGCCTCCGTCTTGCAGCATGTAGAAGAGAGTCGACTGAAGTCCTCCAAGTAGCATCGCATAGCATAACCCTAACCGATGATCCTCCCCTCGTCGCCCTGTGACAGAGCGATCACCGGTTGTATCTGGCACTTGGAAGGGTGTGTTTTATTAAGTATCCGGTTCTAGTTGTCATAAGGTCAAGGTACAACTCCAAGTCGTCCTGTTATCGAAGATCACGGCTATTCGAATAGTTTAACTTCCCTACAGGGGTGCACCACATAACCCAACACGCTCGATCCCATTTGGCCGGACACACTTTCCTGGGTCATGCCCAGCCTCGGAAGATCAACACATCGCAGCCCCACCTAGACCAACAGAGAGGTCAGCACGCCGGTCTAAACCTAAGAGCCCAGGGGTTTGGGCCCATCGCCCTTAGCACACCTGCACGTTGCGTGCGCGGCCGGAAGCAGACCTAGCCTAGCAGGCGTTCCAGTCCAATCCGATGCGCGCCGCTCAGTTGCTGACGTCACAAAGGCTTCGGCTGATACCACGACGTCGAGTGCCCATAACTGTCCCCGCGTAGACGGTTAGTGCGTATAGGCCAGTAGCCAGACTCAGATCAAATACCAAGATCTCGTTAAACGTGTTATTTTGAAATAACCGCGAACACCGACTAGGGCCAGGCCCACCTCTCTCCTAGGTGGTCTCAACCTGCCCTGTCGCTCCGCCACAAAGTTCCACTCGTGGGTACTCCTACGAGCCGACCCGTCTTTGGTCACCACATGTATCATATATAAAGTATATAGTATATACCCGTGATCACCTCCCGAGTGATCACGGCCCGATAGTATAGCAAGGCAGACGGACAAGAATGTAGGGCCACTGATGATAAACTAGCATCCTATAGTAAGCATTAGGATTGCAGGTAAAGGTAACAACAGTTGTAGCAACACTGACAGGCTATGCATCATGATAGGATTAACGGAAATGTCACATCCCTAACTTCTGGCATTGCTCTAGGTTAGCTTCATGTGTGCATCATGTCTATATTTTTGAAACTTGAATTGAGGAATATTGGAAGCCTCAAAACCCTAAATAAAAGAGGGGCAAAAACCCTAGAAATCTCATTCATTGCTCCAAAAGGCTCTTCCTAAATGTTTGATAATTTTTGGTAAGGGTTCTGGTCCCAACCAAAATATTGAACATTTTTAAGGATTTATTTTTGGGACTTTGAATTTAAATCATTAGCTATTTGAATTTGAATTATATTCATATAATTAGAATATAATTTCAAATACCCCTGAAATATTTTATGAGCTTTTGGAAAAGTCCATCTAGCCAAATAAAATTATTCAGAGGAGTTTTTGGCATTGTTTGAATTTGTTTAAAATTCAAAACAGTGGCAAAACGAAATTAAATAAAACAAAACAGAAGAAAAAAATAAAAGAGAGAGAGAGAAGGACTTACCTGGCCTCACCCGTGCAGCCCACCAGAACCGGCCCAGCCGGCCCAGCCCGCCACCGCTACTCCCCCCCCTGTCGTCTTCCTCTTGCCAGTGGGAGCAGCTGCGTGCTCGCACGCGCGTGGCCGAGGAGGCCACCTCCTCCCTGCCTGGCTGCCTCCTCCTTCCCTGGTCCCTCCCGCGACGCCACGCAGCCCCGACCCCCTCTCACTTCTCCCTCGCTCTCTGGACCTCCCTCCCCCTCGCTCCTCTGTTTCCCCTCCCGCGACCGAACGGAGCCGCCGCCACCGACGAGAGCCACCGTGGCTACCGGCCACCCCACGGCTCACCGACGCCCCAGGAAGCTCCGCCGGTCCTCCCTCTACCTCCTCAACGAGCCACGAGGCCCCGGACGTGCCACAACACCGCCCTCGATGCCTTCTTCAACCTCGGGACCGCCGGCCATCTTCGTCAAATTCGCCGGCTCCGGACCGTCCCCGACCTCGCCGAGCGTCCCCTCGTCATCACCGGAGTCCTGCTAGCCCAGTGCTACAGCCTGGATTCACTCGCTGATGACCGACACGTTCGATGCTGGGTCATGGATGCCTGTCCCTGTAAGTCTGTGCCGCTTTGGGTTTACGACTAGCCATGTCAGCCCGGGCTCCTTATCATATGGATGCTAGCGACACTGTCATATACGTGTGCCAAAAGGCGCAAACGGTCCCGGGCAAAGGTAAGGCGACACCCGTGGGAATACCGTGCGTGAGGCCGCAAAGTGATATGAGGTGTTACATGCTAGATCGATGTGGCATTGAGTCGGGGTCCTGACAGCGTTGGTATCAGAGCTTGACTGCCTGTAGGATTACCAAGCCAAACTGGTCGAAGTTGAGTCTAGAAATTCTTTAGTTATATAAGGGAATTGATTGTGGGATGGAACGTAATGCTCTTTTTACTCCTTATACCTCATGCCCTTCTGATCTGAGTCATCTTATCTTTCCTGCGGGGATTAAGAACTAGGCTATCTCTTCTTTCTATTAGGATCACGTGTTACTAATCAGTAGACTTATAAGATTGTTGGATTTAAGTCTCAGTTCAGTTCCTACTACTTCCGTATGTTAATTGTTGATCTCGGAACCTTGATATTGTGCTTCTGAGTGGTTATGCCACCATTTTTGTGATTGTCTCAAATCTTTTTGAGCAATTATAGCCGTTATGCTGTCCGAGTCATCCCAGGTTTCTAAATAGTCCGATGCATTTGCAAATCCCTTCCTTCTGTTTCCGATGTTCCCATGGGCCAGATTAACCACACTAATCGGTGTGTTGAGGTAATTATTGCCTCGACATATATGTTGGAATTATTATTATGACCCTAAGTGCTTAGGGGATCATCTAGTGGTCTAGCCATGATTTGTGTCCTAGTGAGAAGATTCTGGCCTTTATTCTCGGAAGCATCCCGTGATGCTACTTAGTAGTAGGTATTCTACTCCTGGGTTCTGAACCCGAGATTCACTCTACCTACTTCATGTTGATAGTAATTGCTAGTGCCTTTAGGATATTAGTAACCTTTGCGATAGTCCTTGAAGTCCGTGGTATCTTCTTCTTCCAAATACCATGAACTACTTATGGCAGATGTTTATTGGATCAAAAAAAAAATCACAATTAGAGTACTCTTGAGGAGTTCTCCATTCATAAATCGTGACTCTGCCAGTTCTACCTTTCTGCATGGGTTATCCGGAAGAAATATGTTGAACTTGGTTCGACATACTATTCTATGCATCCACAACTCAGAAAGTTATATGTTCCTTTGAGTTGTTCTCTTTAGTTGCATTCTGACCCTCGTCTATCAATTGATAGCCAAGAGTATGCGTGCGTTCGTTCATCGATGCCTATGACTCTTGTGGTCTGTCAAGCCATTCTATTCCGGAATGACTAGGAGAAACAAACTCCAGTACCTCTTCCATATCTAGGATTGGGTCAAAGTAGTTGTATTCCGCAGATCAAATGCCAATCCAGCTTTTGGTTCTGCTCTACCTTGGAGTATTACATATTTTATATCGAGATTGTTATAGGAATTGCACACCATCCCATGAACTCTTGGTACGGTGACACTTCTTGCCATCACTGTTCATTCCTCGGCCCTCGTGTTGATGCAACCGGAATACCGACAAATGAATTGTGATGTGAGAAATCAATACTGCTAGCAACTCTGTTGCTTGGTAGTTAAAGGATAATAATTTCATTCTTAGTATGTTGGTTTTCGAATCATCCTTCTAAGACTGATCGTGCTACCTAGTCCTTATTTCGGTGCACCCTTCGATTGATGAGTTAGGATCTTGTCAAGTCCTCACTCATTTGATCATATCGTCTTGCCCTCAAAAGCAAGATTGTTCTCGAGCTTAGTAACATACCGGTGGTTCGTGACTCTCCAAATATCTTCTTGGAGGTGTTACCGGGTTGTCACCTGACCGCTATGTTGAGTTCGTGATCAAGTTGGTTTCTTGTGAACCACCTTCTCTCCAAGAATCGGTGTTAGATATCCCTGAGCTAGTTGGTTAAGCTAGACAACAACTTGGAGAGTTGGAAGATAAAAGCTTGTCTGACTTAGTTCGTTCCAAAGGGATATTCTTGTGTAGTGTGTGTTGAAGAAAGATGATATCTTCATCGATTGGTCCTTGTGATCAGTTGCTGGACCTATTGTCTTATCAATCCTTTGATTTGAGTGTGGGCTATCGTCAAATCAAATCAGTACCAACGATGCTCGTAATGTTGTCTTATTCATGGTTGATCCCTCGAGCATACACCATTATATCTTTTGGGTCTGACCAATGCTATCACCATGTTCACTTAACTATGGAATTCCTTTTAAAAGGAAACCTAGATGAATTGTTGTTGAGCCCATTGACAACATCCTTGTCTTCTCCATAATTTTGCTGAACATTAAGCTAGTGTTGGAAACTTTTGAAAGCATTTGTTCATGCTAGCTCATGAAGCATATGTTTGGATGAAGGTAGTGACTTCCTTTAATTCATGTGCATCTGATGCAAGTTGCCGCCGTGGATTCGAGAAAGTCAATGTTGCTTCCTCTGGAATCATCCCAAGTCAGTCATGCATATGTGCGAAGTATTCTGTGGTCTGGAGACTTGCAACCTTCATTCCATATGGGTTCCGAGCACACCAAGCCATTGATTGATTTGTTCAAGGAGAAGAAGTTCCTTCTTAAGAGCATGCCTTATGCAAGGACTTCAATGTCCTCGATTATGGTTCCCCACCTGAACTCGGTAGTGTTTTGTTGTAAGACTACCATGTGATAATGTTTTGTCTGGGACAACGTGTTCACATGTTGTAGCAGAACCAGCTCATGTTTTGGAGCTTGCTATCGTAGTTCATCTCCCGAGAATCCCGCAACGTCATCTCGTCGATTTGTGTTGCAAACTTTCATTTTTCTTCCTAGGCTCGATGAGTCTGGAATATCCTGACACCAACCAGATCTGAATCTCAGGCAGATATGATGGTTGGAACATTTCCCAAGAACTATAATATCGGTCCCTCGGAAACCGGTAATGTGGATGTCGTGGTCAACACACCCAGCCGGAAGACCTGTTATTATAATATCTTGATTGAGGAAGTTGGCCACCTCCCCATAGGGATTTCGTAGGATTACTCCCTAGTTGCCCCTATGGATTTTTGTGTTCCCGAAGTCCGACCTTTTACTTGATGTTTTAGATATCAAACCATATCTATGAATGGGTTATACTAGCACATCAAGGAGAACATTAGAAGCGGAGTGCTAAATGTCTCTCGGTCGATCATCCAAATTTTATTTGCTTGGCCTCGCTAAGGTGAAATCTGAGAAAGTGTTATCCTCCTTCGCATCTGCATCGTCCATCGCTATTTATCATGGTAGTATGTTGTGTTGTCAGCACCCTTGACGCGGTTGTTGATAAAACCTTGATGATTATGGAAATGCTCAAGTTCTTGAGAGCACGCACAAGCACTACGTGTTATCATCATCTCTAACTGGGATTCCTCTCAGTTTCCTCGGCAAATGCTATGACCTTTTCAAACAGTGAATTCACTCTCTTTTGTTGGGTTCTTCCCCAGTTACCAGAATCATTCCCAGCATTTGCATTTTGTTCCTAGCTTGCACCGCCAATGTGCCATTCTACCATGGGTCTCTTCCATTTCCGGTGATAAGCAAAATCATCCATTACGTTGTCTTCAACAAGGTAATCCACATCATCCAAGTCCAAGTATGCCATTCTACCGACCCCGCCAATCGATTGCTGTGATTTGCCTTAGGCTGATATAGAGAGTCTTAACGATCTCTATATCAAAGGTAATTCTTTTTGCCACTTAAGATAATAATCTACGAATCACCCCCCTCCAGGATGTTTCGTCGTGGTATCATGGAAACTCAACTCCTCGCTACGTTGACAACCGTTCACCACCTTCTTAGGTGTGGAATCGTTGTCTACCTAGTGAACCTTCGTCATCTGTTCCACTCCATTTCTCTAGAGGTGTGCTTCATCTCTCAGCTCGAGAGATGTTGCTATGTCTCATTCCGTGAGTTAATCCTGAGTTGTTCGATCTTCGAGAAGATCAACCCTTCTAGAGTCTCCTTCTTCCCTCCATGTCATGTTGACAGGATTTCTCAGAGCAAGACTTCAAGACAATAATGGTGTTCAAATCAACGTTCATTTGAAGTGCACCCTGGATCATGAAGATTATACTAGTTTGCGTTTCCCCTTCATCCTACCCTACGCTTGAATCTCGAGACGAGATTCTTGTTTAGTGGGGGTGAGTTGTCACATCCCTAGTTTCTGGCATTGCTCTAGGCTAGCTTCATGTGTGCATCATGTCTATATTTTTGAAACTTAAATTGAGGAATATTGGAAGCCTCAAAACCCTAAATAAAAGAGGGGCAAAAACCCTAGAAATCTCATTCATTGCTCCAAAAGGCTCTTCTTAAATGTTTGATAATTTTTGGTAAGGGTTCTGGTCCCAACCAAAATATTGAACATTTTTAAGGATTTATTTTTGGGACTTTGGATTTAATTCATTAGCTATTTGAATTTGAATTATATTCATATAATTAGAATATAATTTCAAATACCCCCTGAAATATTTTATAAGCTTTTGGAAAAGTCCATCTAGCAATATAAAATATTCAGAGGAGCTTTGGCATTGTTTGAATTATTATTTTAATTCAAAACAGTGGCAAAAGAATTAAAAAAAAAGAAAACAGAACTGAAATAGAAATAAAAGAGAGAGAGAGAGAAGGAAGTACCTGGGCCACTTACCTGTAGCCGGCCCAGCTCCCCCCCCCCACCTGGCCGGCCCAGCCCACCTCCTCCCCCTTGTTCATTCCGATACAATCCTACTCTCTCGCTCCTGCTCTCTTTTACTGCATTAGGACAACAACGATTCATCTGTTACCTGCTGCGGTAGCTGAACCCCTTTATCCTTTGCATGACCTGTCATTCCACAGTAAATAGATGAAACCCACTAGTATGAGTAGGAATTGTTTGAGCCCTGTTGTGCCTACTCATTCATGCTTGTTTGTCATGCCTGCTACTGCTTAGAGTTGAGTCAGGTCTGATTCATCGGGGATGAATCAGAGGCGGGTGAACATGTCCTACTGTGTGTGAGCTAAGTGTGTGAACACGATTTGGTAAAAGGTGTCGGTGAGAGGCCATGTAGGAGTACATGGTGGGTTGTCTCATTGAAGCCGTCCTCAGGAACTGAGTTCTGTGTTTGTGATCCATGATTCAGCTACTACCATACATTGGGCCCTGAAATATGACCCCGCTCGACTTCTTATTCACCCTTGTCCTCTGTCCAGGAGTTGCAAGTAGTTTCTGGTGTTTGTAGTATGCTGGAGGCCATGGACAGCGCTGACCGTAGGTGTGGGCTGTGATGCGGTAGGCACGTGGCCGGGTATACCGGGCGCCCGTTTGGTGTCACGGAACCCTGTTCACATCGTTTGGGGCTGTGAGCGAAACTCCGGCCGGATCTCCTCATGGATGGAACCCGAATAGGCGATAAACCTGGACTAGAGACTTGAGTGTTTAGGTAGGTCGTGGTCTACACCCACGTCGGCTTTCGCTTGAAGTCTGCCGAGCACATGTCGTGTGCAGACGCTAAGTGGTGGAAACATGTATGAAGAAGTACACCCCTGCAGGGTTAACATCATCTATTCGAATAGCCGTGTCCGCGGTAAAGGACTTCTGGGTTGCTTATATCAGTTCATAGACAAGTGAAAGTGGATACCCTAAAATACGCAAGATAAGCGTGAGTGCTATGGATGGCGTCCTCGTAGGGAGACGGGAGCGGATCCATAGTGGTGTATTGATATGGTGAATATGTGGACTCGTGTGCGCCACCTCAAAAGAGTTACTTGCAGTCGTAGTTCAGGATAGCCACCGAGTCAAAGCTGGCTTGCTGCAGTTAAACCCCACCATCCCTTTGTTGATAATGATGCATATGTAGATAGTTCTGATGTAAGTCTTGCTGGGTACATTTGTACTCACGTTTGCCTATTTTATGTTTTTGCAGAGAGACTTCAGTCTCACTAGTATTTCCGCATGGTCTTCGACGTTTAGCTTGTTACCTCAGCTACGATCTTGTGCCTCGGCAGGATTTGGTAGATAGTCAGGCTTCTCAGCCTTTTTCATTTATAGATGTCTGTACTCAGACATGATAGCTTCCGCTTGTGCTTGATTTGTATGCTCTGAATGTTGGGTCATGAGACCCATGTTTGTAATATCTCGCTCCTCGGAGCCTATTGAATAGATTACTTGAGTCATAGAGTCATGTTGTGATGCCATGTTGTATTTGCACATATCGAGCATATTGTGTGTATGTTATTGAAATGCTTGGTATGTGTGGGATCTGACCATCTAGTTGTTTATCTTTAGTAGCCTCTCTTACGGGGAAATGTCTCCTAGTGTTTCCACCGAGCCATGGTCGCTTGCTACTGCTCCGGAACACTTAGGCTGGCCGGCATGTGTCCTTCTTCGTTCCTGTGTCTGTCCCTTCGGGGAAATGTCACGCGGTGAATACCGGAGTCCTGTTAGCCCGCTACAGCCCGGTTCACCGGAGTCCTGCTAGCCCAGTGCTACAGCCTGGATTCACTCGCTGATGACCGACACGTTCGATGCTGGGTCATGGATGCCTGTCCCTGTAAGTCTGTGCCGCTTTGGGTTTACGACTAGCCATGTCAGCCCGGGCTCCTTATCATATGGATGCTAGCGACACTGTCATATACGTGTGCCAAAAGGCGCAAACGGTCCCGGGCAAAGGTAAGGCGACACCCGTGGGAATACCGTGCGTGAGGCCGCAAAGTGATATGAGGTGTTACATGCTAGATCGATGTGGCATTGAGTCTGGGTCCTGACAGCGTTGGTATCAGAGCTTGACTGCCTGTAGGATTACCAAGCCAAACTGGTCGAAGTTGAGTCTAGAAATTCTTTAGTTATATAAGGGAATTGATTGTGGGATGGAACGTAAGGCTCTTTTTACTCCTTATACCTCATGCCCTTCTGATCTGAGTCATCTTATCTTTCCTGCGGGGATTAAGAACTAGGCTATCTCTTCTTTCTATTAGGATCACGTGTTACTAATCAGTAGACTTATAAGATTGTTGGATTTAAGTCTCAGTTCAGTTCCTACTACTTCCGTATGTTAATTGTTGATCTCGGAACCTTGATATTGTGCTTCTGAGTGGTTATGCCACCATTTTTGTGATTGTCTCAAATCTTTTTGAGCAATTATAGCCGTTATGCTGTCCGAGTCATCCCAGGTTTCTAAATAGTCCGATGCATTTGCAAATCCCTTCCTTCTGTTTCCGATGTTCCCATGGGCCAGATTAACCACACTAATCGGTGTGTTGAGGTAATTATTGCCTCGACATATATGTTGGAATTATTATTATGACCCTAAGTGCTTAGGGGATCATCTAGTGGTCTAGCCATGATTTGTGTCCTAGTGAGAAGATTCTGGCCTTTATTCTCGGAAGCATCCCGTGATGCTACTTAGTAGTAGGTATTCTACTCCTGGGTTCTGAACCCGAGATTCACTCTACCTACTTCATGTTGATAGTAATTGCTAGTGCCTTTAGGATATTAGTAACCTTTGCGATAGTCCTTGAAGTCCGTGGTATCTTCTTCTTCCAAATACCATGAACTACTTATGGCAGATGTTTATTGGATCAAAAAAAAAATCACAATTAGAGTACTCTTGAGGAGTTCTCCATTCATAAATCGTGACTCTGCCAGTTCTACCTTTCTGCATGGGTTATCCGGAAGAAATATGTTGAACTTGGTTCGACATACTATTCTATGCATCCACAACTCAGAAAGTTATATGTTCCTTTGAGTTGTTCTCTTTAGTTGCATTCTGACCCTCGTCTATCAATTGATAGCCAAGAGTATGCGTGCGTTCGTTCATCGATGCCTATGACTCTTGTGGTCTGTCAAGCCATTCTATTCCGGAATGACTAGGAGAAACAAACTCCAGTACCTCTTCCATATCTAGGATTGGGTCAAAGTAGTTGTATTCCGCAGATCAAATGCCAATCCAGCTTTTGGTTCTGCTCTACCTTGGAGTATTACATATTTTATATCGAGATTGTTATAGGAATTGCACACCATCCCATGAACTCTTGGTACGGTGACACTTCTTGCCATCACTGTTCATTCCTCGGCCCTCGTGTTGATGCAACCGGAATACCGACAAATGAATTGTGATGTGAGAAATCAATACTGCTAGCAACTCTGTTGCTTGGTAGTTAAAGGATAATAATTTCATTCTTAGTATGTTGGTTTTCGAATCATCCTTCTAAGACTGATCGTGCTACCTAGTCCTTATTTCGGTGCACCCTTCGATTGATGAGTTAGGATCTTGTCAAGTCCTCACTCATTTGATCATATCGTCTTGCCCTCAAAAGCAAGATTGATCTCGAGCTTAGTAACATACCGGTGGTTCGTGACTTTCCAAATATCTTCTTGGAGGTGTTACCGGGTTGTCACCTGACCGCTATGTTGAGTTCGTGATCAAGTTGGTTTCTTGTGAACCACCTTCTCTCCAAGAATCGGTGTTAGATATCCCTGAGCTAGTTGGTTAAGCTAGACAACAACTTGGAGAGTTGGAAGATAAAAGCTTGTCTGACTTAGTTCGTTCCAAAGGGATATTCTTGTGTAGTGTGTTGAAGAAAGATGATATCTTCATCGATTGGTCCTTGTGATCAGTTGCTGGACCTATTGTCTTATCAATCCTTTGATTTGAGTGTGGGCTATCGTCAAATCAAATCAGTACCAACGATGCTCGTAATGTTGTCTTATTCGTGGTTGATCCCTCGAGCATACACCATTATATCTTTTGGGTCTGACCAATGCTATCACTTGTTCACTTAACTATGGAATTCCTTTTAAAAGGAAACCCAGATGAATTGTTGTTGTGCCCATTGACAACATCCTTGTCTTCTCCATAATTTTGCTGAACATTAAGCTAGTGTTGGAAACTTTTGAAAGCATTTGTTCATGCTAGCTCATGAAGCATATGTTTGGATGAAGGTAGTGACTTCCTTTAATTCATGTGCATCTGATGCAAGTTGCCGCCGTGGATTCGAGAAAGTCAATGTTGCTTTCTTTGGAATCATTCCAAATCAGTCATGCACACGTGCGAAGAATGCTGTGGTTTGAAGACTTGCAACCTTCAATCTATATGTATCCCTAGCACACCAAGCCACTGATTGATTTGTTCAAGGAGAAGGAGTTCCTTCATAAGAGCTAATCCGGACTTATGAAAGAACTTCGATACCCTCGTTGATGGTTCTCCCTCCTGAACTCGGTAGTGTTTTATTATAAGACTACCACGTGGTCATGCTTGTCTGGGACAACGTGTTCACATGTTTGTAGCAGAACCAGCTCATGTTTTGGAGCTTGCTATCGTAGTTCATCTCCCGAGAATCCCGCAACGTCATCTCGTCGATTTGTGTTGCAAACTTTCATTTTTCTTCCTAAGACTCGATGAGCCTGGAATATCCTAACACCAACCAGAGCTGAATCTCAGGCAGATATGATGGTTGGAACATTTCCCTAAGAACTATAATATTGGTCCCTCGACAACCGGTAAAGTGGATGTCGTGGCCAACACACCCAGCCGGAAGACCTATCATTGTAGTATCTTGTTAAGAAAGTTGGCCACCTCCCCATAAGGATTTCGTAGGGCTTACCTCCATAACTGTTTCCTATGGATTCTATTGCTCCCGAAGTCCGACCTTTACTTGATGTTCTAGATATCAAACCATATCTATGAATGGGTTACCCTAGCACATCAAGGAGAACATTAGAAGCGGAGTGCTAAATGTCTCTCGGTCGATCATCCAGATTTTATCTCCTTGGCCCCGCCAAGGGTGAAATTTGAGAAGGTGTTATCTTCCTTTGCATCTGCATCATCCATCATCATTCATCATGGTAGCAAGTTGTGTTGCCAGGATCCTTGACACGGATGTTGGTAAAACCTTGATGAATATGGAAATGCTCAAGTTCTTGAGAGCACGCTCAAGCGCTAGGTGTTATCTTCGGCATTAACTGGGGATCCTCTCCGTTTCCTCGACATGCTATGATCTCTTCAAACAGTGAATTCACTCCCTATTGTTGGGTTCTTCCCCAGTTACCAGAATCATTCCTAGCATTTGCATTCTGTTCCTAGCTTGCACCGCCAATGTGCCATTCTACCATGGGTCTCTTCCATTTCCGGTGATAAGCAAATTCATCCATTACGTTGTCTTCAACAAGGTAATCCACATCATCCAAGTCCGAGTATGCCATTCTACCGACCCCCTCCAAACGATCGCTCGAGAATTGCCTTAGGCTGGTTTAAAGAGTTTCAATGATCTTTGAATCAAAAGTAATTCTTTTTGCCACTTAAGGGGATATCTCTACGAGTCACCTTCCCTAAGGTGTATCGTTATGGTATCATGGCAACTCGACTCCTCGCTACGTTGACAATCGTTTACCACCTTCTTAGGTATGAAATTGTTGTCTACCTAGTGAACCTTCGTCATCCATTTCTTCCACCCCTATTGATGTGTATCTCGTGTCTCAACCCGAAAGATGGTTCTATGTCTCATTCCGTAAGTTAATCTTGAGTTGCTCGATCTTCGAGGAGATCGACCCTTCTAGAGTCTCCTTCTTCCCCCCCCCCCTGTCATGTTGACAGGATTTCTCAGAGCAAGACGACAAGACAAAGATGGTGGACGAATCAAAGTCCATTTGAAGTGCAACTGGATCGTGAAGATTATACTAGTTTGCGTTTCCCCTTCACCTTACCCTACACTTGAATCTCGAGACGAGATTCTTGTTTAGTGGGGGTGAGTTGTCACATCCCTAGCTTCTGGCATTGCTCTAGGCTAGCTTCATGTGTGCATCATGTCTATATTTTTGAAACTTGAATTGAGGAATATTGGAAGCCTCAAAACCCTAAATAAAAGAGGGGCAAAAACCCTAGAAATCTCATTCATTGCTCCAAAAGGCTCTTCTTAAATGTTTGATAATTTTTGGTAAGGGTTCTGGTCCCAACCAAAATATTGAACATTTTTAAGGATTTATTTTTGGGACTTTGAATTTAAATCATTAGCTATTTGAATTTGAATTATATTCATATAATTAGAATATAATTTCAAATACCCCTGAAATATTTTATGAGCTTTTGGAAAAGTCCATCTAGCCAAATAAAATTATTCAGAGGAGTTTTTGGCATTGTTTGAATTTGTTTAAAATTCAAAACAGTGGCAAAACGAAATTAAATAAAACAAAACAGAAGAAAAAAATAAAAGAGAGAGAGAGAGAGAAGGACTTACCTGGCCTCACCCGTGCAGCCCACCAGAACCGGCCCAGCCGGCCCAGCCCGCCACCGCTACTCCCCCCCCTGTCGTCTTCCTCTTGCCAGTGGGAGCAGCTGCGTGCTCGCACGCGCGCGGCCGAGGAGGCCACCTCCTCCCTGCCTGGCTGCCTCCTCCTTCCCTGGTCCCTCCCGCGACGCCACGCAGCCCCGACCCCCTCTCACTTCTCCCTCGCTCTCTGGACCTCCCTCCCCCTCGCTCCTCTGTTTCCCTTCCCGCGACCGAACGGAGCCGCCGCCACCGACGAGAGCCACCGTGGCTACCGGCCACCCCACGACCCACCGACGCCCCAGGAAGCTCCGCCGGTCCTCCCTCTACCTCCTCAACGAGCCACGAGGCCCCGGACGTGCCACAACACCGCCCTCGATGCCTTCTTCAACCTCGGGACCGCCGGCCATCTTCGTCAAATTCGCCGGCTCCGGACCGTCCCCGACCTCGCCGAGCGTCCCCTCGTCATCGCCGTGAGTCACTGACCCTCTCCCCTAACTCAGCATGCTCCCCTCCGTGCCGTAGCACCGTTCCCCACGAGCACCGAAGCCACCGTCCGCCATTGCTGCTGCACGCATAGCCTCCGTGCTCCCCTGGCCTCACTGAGCTGCTCTTAGTGCTCCCCATGTCTAGCAGGTGCTGCCCAGCCTCTCCATTTGCTCACTGATGCACCGTAGCGACGCGCCCGAGCACCACCGAACACCATCGCCGCCAAAGCTCGTCGCCGGCATGAGTTCCGGCGACCCCACGACCTCCCACTCGGTCCTCTGGATGCGCGGGAGCAAGGGCCATCCCCTGGTGCCCTCAGCGCGCCAAACTGACGCCTCTAGCGCAAGTCCGGCGTGCCCCGCCGTGTTCTGTGGTCGCCGTCGGCTGGTCTCCGGCGTGCTGACGTGGCGTCGTCGTTAGGGGCTAATGACCCTGCTAACTAACCCTGTGACACTGATAGCGGGCCCCGTAGCGGGTCAAAGCCCGAGTCAACGCGGGATTAGCCCCTGTGTCACTGACGTGTGGACCCCACACGTCAGGTTTGACCCGAGCCGGCCCCTGTTGACTTGCTGACGTCATGCCAACGTCATGCTGACGCAGTAATGTTTTCTGGATTTAATTTAATTCTGAAATTCCAGAAAATGAATATAAACTTCTAAAAATCATAGAAAATTAACCGTAACTCCAAATTAAATAATTTATATATGAAAAATTATCAGAAAAATTCAAGGAATCCACCTGTACCATTTTCATGCATGTTAGAACAACTTATAGCTGCTGTTTAGCACAAATCAATTAAATGGCATTTAAATAATCACATATGGAGTTTGAATTTGAATCTTGTATTCAAACCAACTTCATTTAATCTGTTGCTAGTTGCATTGGCTCAAAACACATTCATTTTTGCCATGTCATGATCATGCATCATATTGTGCATTGCATTGATTGTGTTCCCTTCTGTATTGCCGGTATTTGTCCCCTCTCGATAGACGTGATACCGATGATGTGATCGTTGACACTGATGAAGACTCAATGTTATCTTCAGAAGTGCCAGGCAAGCAAAAACCCCTTGTTCATTCCGATACAATCCTACTCTCTCGCTCCTGCTCTCTTTTACTGCATTAGGACAACACCGATTCAACTGTTACATGCTGCGGTAGTTGAACCCCTTTATCCTCTGCATGACCTGTCATTGCCACAGTAAATAGATGAAACCCACTAGCATGAGTAGGAATTGTTTGAGCCCTGTTGTGCCTACTCATTCATGCTTGTTTGTCATGCCTGCTACTGCTTAGAGTTGAGTCAGGTCTGGTTCATCGGGGATGAATCAGAGGCGTGTGAACATGTCCTACTGTGTGTGAGCTAAGTGTGTGAACACAATTTGGTAAAGGTAGCGGTGAGAGGCCATGTAGGAGTACATGGTGGGTTGTCTCATTGCAGCCGTCCTCAGGAACTGAGTTCTGTGTTTGTGATCCATGATTCAGCTACTACCATACATTGGGCCCTGAAATATGACCCCGCTCGACTTCTTATTCACCCTAGTCCTCTGTCCAGGAGTTGCAAGTAGTTTCTGGTGTTTGTAGCTTACTGGAGGCCATGGACAGCGCTGACCATAGGGGTGGGCTGTGATGCGGTAGGTACGTGGCACGGTGTACCGGATGCCCGTTTGGTATCTCGGGAACCTTGTTCACATCGTTTGGGGCTGTGAGCGAAACTCCGGCCGGATCTCCTCATGGATGGAACCCGAATAGGCGATAAACCTGGACTAGAGACTTCAGTGTTTAGGTAGGTCGTGGTCTACACCCACGTCGGCTTTCGCTTGAAGTCTGCCGAGCACATGTCGTGTGCAGACGCTAAGTGGTGGAAACATGTATGAAGAAGTACACCCCTGCAGGGTTAACATCATCTATTCGAATAGCCGTGTCCGCGGAAAAGGACTTCTGGGTTGCTTATATCAGTTCATAGACGAGTGAAAGTGGATACTTTAAAATGCGCAAGATAAGCGTGAGTGCTATGGACGGCGTTCTCGTAGGGAGACGGGAGCGGATCCATAGTGGTGTATTGATATGGTGAATATGTGGACTCGTGTGCGCCACCTCAAAAGAGTTACTTGCAGTTGTAGTTCAGGATAGCCACCGAGTCAAAGCTGGCTTGCTGCAGTTAAACCCCACCATCCCCTTTGTTGATAATGATGCATACGTAGATAGTTCTGATGTAAGTCTTGCTGG
Organism: Triticum dicoccoides; assembly: GCF_002162155.2. Classification (NCBI taxonomy): domain Eukaryota; kingdom Viridiplantae; phylum Streptophyta; class Magnoliopsida; order Poales; family Poaceae; genus Triticum; species Triticum dicoccoides. The sequence continues at coordinate 107,311,624 of NC_041384.1, read as the reverse complement.
GTACATTTGTACTCACGTTTGCCTATTTTATGTTTTTGCAGAGAGACTTCAGTCTCACTAGTATTTCCGCGTGGTCTTCGACGTTTAGCTTGTTACCTCAGCTACGATCTTGTGCCTCGGCAGGATTTGGTAGATAGTCAGGCTTCTCAGCCTTTTTCATTTATAGATGTCTGTACTCAGACATGATAGCTTCCGCTTGTGCTTGATTTGTATGCTCTGAATGTTGGGTCATGAGACCCATGTTTGTAATATCTCCCTCCTCGGAGCCTATTGAATAGATTACTTGAGTCATAGAGTCATGTTGTGATGCCATGTTGTATTTGCACATATCGAGCATATTGTGTGTATGTTATTGAAATGCTTGGTATGTGTGGGATCTGACCATCTAGTTGTTTATCTTTAGTAGCCTCTCTTACGGGGAAATGTCTCCTAGTGTTTCCACCGAGCCATGGTAGCTTGCTACTGCTCCGGAACACTTAGGCTGGCCGGCATGTGTCCTTCTTCGTTCCTGTGTCTGTCCCTTCGGGGAAATGTCACGCGGTGAATACCGGAGTCCTGTTAGCCCGCTACAGCCCGGTTCACCGGAGTCCTGCTAGCCCAGTGCTATAGCCTGGATTCACTCGCTGATGACCGACACGTTCGATGCTGGGTCATGGATGCCTGTCCCTGTAAGTCTGTGCCGCTTTGGGTTTACGACTAGCCATGTCAGCCCGGGCTCCTTATCATATGGATGCTAGCGACACTGTCATATACGTGTGCCAAAAGGCGCAAACGGTCCCGGGCAAAGGTAAGGCGACACCCGTGGGAATACCGTGCGTGAGGCCGCAAAGTGATATGAGGTGTTACATGCTAGATCGATGTGGCATTGAGTCGGGGTCCTGACAGGAAAGCAGTAACATGCTACACTACTCTAATGCAAGCAGTATAGAGGAGAGTAGGTGATATCTGGTGATCAAGGGGGGGCTTGCCTGGTTGCTCTGGCAAGAGAGAGGGGTCGTCAACACCGTAGTCGTACTGGGTAGCAGCGGTGTCGGTCTCGATGTCTAGCGAGAGAAGAGGGGGAAGAAACAATAAATGTAATGCAAACAAATGCATGACAATGCATGACTTGACAAAGCGTGATGCTAGGTGTGCCCTAACGCGGTACGAGGTGGTACCGGTGAAGGGGAAAACATCTGATAAAGTATTCCCGGTGTTTCGCGTTTTTGGACAGATGAACCGGAAGGGGGAAATTGCATGTTCGGTATGCTAGGGATGCGTGGCGGGCGAACGGGTTGCGTATCCGGGTTCGTCTCGTTTTTCTGAGCAACTTTCATGTATAAAACTTTTTCATCCGAGTTACAGAGTAAAAGATATGATTTTCTAAAGATTTAAATCATTTTCTAATTTTAATTAGTTATTTAATTCTAACATTATCCAAAAGAGTGAATGATGACGCATGCATGACATCAGAGTGATGTCAGTAGGTCAACTGGTCGGTTGACCAGTCAAACAGACATGTGGGTCCAGTGGGACCCACATGTCATTGTCAGGGGCATTAACAGAGTTTTAAAACTAACTAAATGGGTTAATTAGCATGTGGGGCCTAGTAGTCAGTGAGAGATTAGGTTTTAATTAATTAACTTAGTTAATTAGTAGTTTATCTATTTGTTTTTATTCTTTTTATGGCCAGGGGCCCGCATGTCAGTGGCAGTAGCTGCCACGTCAGCGTATTGACTTCGGTCAGCGTGGTCAGTTGGGGCCCCCAGGCCCACAGGCAGCGACCCAAGGGGTGGGCCCTTGTGTGCCAGCTCAGCGGAGCCGCTGGAGTAGCTCCGGCGAGCTCACGCGCAGCGGCCAAACGCCGGCGAGCGTCGGGACTCGCATACGGGGCACCAAATCGGGCGCGGCCAGGCTCTCTGGAACGGCCTCTTCGCGCCGCGTCCGATGGAGGGGAGCACGACGGCGGGGGTGGCCGGAATGGTCGTCGGCGACGAGCGCGGCAGGCTACACTTCGGGCACGGACGGGGATCGCGCTACGGGGCATTTGAACGGGGCATATTTGGGACCGAACTGACGAGCGCGTCGAGGCGCGTCGAACGGTGGAGGGGACTTGGCCAGAAGCAGCCGGAGACAGCGGTGGCGAGCGGCGGAGCGGACGCCGGAGTTCGGGCGTTAGTGGATCCAACGCTAGGGGCACGGGAAGGCGTGTGTGTGTGTGCGTTGGGTTCCTGGGAGCACCAGGAACACGATGCCGTGATCACGCGAGCCCAACGGAGATCATGGTCACGACGGCGAGGCGATCCGCGGCGACGTGCTCACGGCAACGGCGACGGGGCAGCTACGGTGCGCGAGGGGGCTAACAGAGATGGGCGGGAGATGGGGAGCTGACCGTGCGGCACGCAAGATGGCCCTTGGGAGTTTAGTAGCAGGAGAGTCGACGGCGCTCGTCGGAGATGCGTCGGGGACCCGAGCAAGAAGACGAGGCCGGGGCAGCGTTTGTGGGCGCCCGGCGTCCTGCGAATCGTCGGGGAGGCGTAGTCGAGGGAGGTGGAGCAAGCAGACACGCCGGAGAGGTGTGGAGGTCGCGGTGGCCGCAAGTTCTACAGCGGCGAGGCCATGGCAGCGTCAGATGTGGTAGGAATGAGGAGGAGAGCGAGGTGGATCTGAGGGGGAAAGGCACAGGAACCGAGGCGAGAGTGGGGCGAGTGAGAGGGGAGCCCGAGGGGGCGCGGCATCGGCGTCCTTATCCACCTCGACGCCGGCGAGCGGGTCCGGTGGCGACCGCGCCCTGTAGCGGCGCGCGACCGAGGAACGGGAAGGAGGGTGCGGTGCGGGGAGCTGGGCCGGCTGGGCCGACCAGGCTGGTTGCGGACCAGGGGGCAGGAGCTGTGGCCGTGCGGGTGGGTTGGCCGGTTTGGGACCGGCCTGGGTAGCAGCTGGGCCGATTGGCCCAGTGGGGAGGGGGGGTTCTCCTTTTGTTTTATTTTCACTTCTTCTTTTTATTTATTTTCTTTTCTCTGTTTTATTTAGTTTAGGGCACTTAGGTACTTTCTAAAATTGTGTCCTCTACATCATAATTACCAGTGCAATATTTGGCACCCACTGTACATTTTTGTTTCAACTTTTAAAAACTTTTGTTGTTTGCCATTTTTCTGAATTGGTTTTTGGATCGGTTTGAACTAACGAAGGTTTAGCAACAGTAATCACCGATGACATGGCATCATTAGGAGAGTTTTACTGTAGCCTAATTATCCGGGCGTTACACCTTCTCCGAACTTTTTCTATGTTGTCTAAATGATTTAACCAGGAAGAGCTCTAGCAACTAAGTAACTTATCCTATTCAAATCCACTGTATCAAAGAATTGGATCAAACACGCAGGAAGAAGAAATTGATAGTCACGACAATGGACAAAAAATAAAATTTGTGAACCTTGTGAGGCACCTGAAGGTCAGCTGCACCGGGAAATTAAATGGATAGGGTCTAGAGGTTGGCATGACTAGTACGCTCCGGTAGCCGGCAGGGTGGTATCCAGAAATTTTACAAGGAAATATCCAGAACGTTTTGCAACTATGTATGTGCACTCAGTTAATCCTGACCTAGCTAAAATGAGGCCTAACAAAATTGTCTGAACTTGAGAGATTGGGAAGGGATCAGAAATCAAACATTACCTAGCCTGGGTGGAACCGAAGACAAACATGGGAGAACCTGGGGACATATGGACCTCGACCTGCACCCCTGCAACGTAATCAACCAGATCTAGCCGGGTGAGAAAAGGATGGAAGGCATACACAGAGAAAAATAAGGAGGGGGTGTGAGGAAGGTGCAGAACCTGCGTTGGAGCGTGTCGTTGAGGACATTAACGGCAGTGGGAGACCACTGGATCCGATTCAACTTTAGATGGCAGGTGGAGGGAGGAGAAGGAGGTGAGGGGAGCAGGGCGACAGCGATCTGTCATCTGTGCGCTGGGGACGGCTTGCCGGTGCAGGTGTCAGCCCCTGATTTGTGCTCGGCCGACGGACACAACTGCGCCACATCGCGTTGCATTCGCCCTGGTCTACGCGAGCCAGCGGCGGTGGTGGCCAGGTAGTCGATTCTGCACCATCCAGGTCAGGTCGACGTGTTCACGCGGTAGAAGTAGGCAGCCTTGAAGGAAGGGGAGACATTGTTGCCGGTTGGGGAGCAGGGCATCGGCGACGAAGGAAGTGGAGGGGCACGGCGTCGGCGTCGCCGTCGGCTTCAGCGGATTGGGACAGTCGAGGAGGAGTGCGATATCGTGGCCTCGTGGGTGGTGAGGTGGTTTACTTCATGCTGTAAATTTACGATGACAGGTAAATACTTTTACATGGGTAGTCCTGAACCGTGGTTTAGAGCGTGATTGTCTGGCTTGGTCGACCGATCCGGCCGGGGTGAAGAATAGCTTATTCTTCACCCTGGATGGCTAATAGACTTTCTATATATATATATATGGAAAATTCATCCTACTCTTGTTTCAGATGACAGTTATGCTAATACTGAGGATTGGTGGCTGAGAACACGGAAGGATGTCTCCAAGTCTGATAGGCGCAATTTTGACACCATTATCATTCTTATCCACTGGAGGATCTGGAAAGAAAGAAATGCGAGAATTTTTGAGCATGTGGCCTGCAGTGTTGAAAGGGTGCTGGATTTGATCAGAGAAGATATCAGGGCCTGGAGAGCAGCAGGTTGTATCGGTGACCTTTTTTGATCTCTTCTCTGCTTCTTCTTGTTGTGCCTTGAGCCCAGTTAGGCCAGGCTTTGCACTGTATTTTCGGAGTTCTGACTCTGTCGGCAATTGGCTCTAGATCGCCTAGACTGTTTTGCCTTGTACTGCTCTCTCTTTTCTATCTAATGAAAGAACGGCCTAGGCCCTTCGAGAAAATTCATCCTACCACCCGATGATAGTTACCCCACATATCTCATATACTATCATGTGCTACTATATATATTATTTTATTATTTTAAATATATTCATATACTATATCTAAGATATTTTAACGCAAGTTACATGAAAAAATTGCATATGAGCCCATAGTTTTTGTTATATTTGTGAAATGCGTACATATTTATACGTAAAAAAAACATACTCAAAATATGGTACATACTATCTAAAAATTAGTATATATACTACCTAATCATTGTTATATACTACATACTACACATACATACTCTCGGTTTT
>NC_041384.1:107229486-107306147 GCF_002162155.2 Triticum dicoccoides | reverse complement strand
TTAACTTTTCAAGGTATCTAGTATCTTTAACTTACGGTCGGGTCACACTTTTAACTGCTAATATTTCTACACAAATTACGGTGACCAAATAATATAAACTACGATCCTCATTACTTTTTTACTTGTAAGAATATATGATACCCACGCATGATTTTTTCCTACATACATATACCCATGCATGATTTTTTCCTACCTACATATACCCATGCAAGAAAATATATTGCGTACTCTGGGTACATACATACACAAAAATCTAATGGACACGTACTAAATATTCTGGGTATATATATATAAAAAATATAATCTGTTACATACTAAATATTCTAGGTATATACCTACTAAAAATTCTAATTAGTGCGTATCAAGTAAACGAATCCGTACCTACCTAATCTAATTGGTACTTACTAAATATTCTAGGTATATACATCGAAAAAAAATCTATTGTGTACGTACTAAATATTATAGGTATAAACATAGATAAAAATCTAATGCGTACATACTAAATATTCTGGGTATGAAACTGACGCATGATTTTCTCCCTACGTACATATACCCATGCAAGAAAATATATTGCGTAATTTGAGTATATACATACACAAAAAATATAATGTGTTACATATTAAATATTCTAGGTGTATACATACACAAAAAATATAATGCATTACATACTAAATATTCTAGATATAAGCCTAAAAAATCTAATGAATGTGTACCAAATAAACGAATCCGTACAGACCTAAACTAATTGGTACGTAATAAATATTCTGGGTATATACATACCAAATAAATGAATTCTGCGTACGTACTAAATATTATGGCTATATACATATAAAAATCTAACGAGTAGATACTAAATAAATGAATTCATACATACATAGTTCGTACATGTATGAAATAAATATATGTATACCTAATGTTTAGTATTTTTTTTCCTTCTAAAGTTATGTTACCATGCATGGCATGTTTAATGACATCCATTAAATGATACACGTCATAATTGTTTCAAAATTGGCAGTTATTAATGGATTGACCAGTTACCTTATATACATATCACAATAGCACGCATCTAAATGCAATCAAATGGTGGAAAAGCAAGTAGGCTAGGCACCTAGGTGCCCCAAACGGTTGAGCATATAAGATGTGTCAACACATACATAGAAGGCCATTACAACTCCAGCAGTATCCCCGGTGGGTAATTTGATCCTCATGTGGAATAACCCTGAACCATACATCATCTTGGATATAAATCCAGCTCCTGCACCCGACGGAGAGGCAAAGAAACAAACATTTAGTCAAATTTAATCAACTAGAGTGCACTTAAATCACATGATTAGCATAAACTCTTGATCATCCATGCTTAGGAGAAAGTGTGTGAGGTACTCCCTCTGATTCAATAAAAGTGTCACAACTTTGATCTAAAGTTAGTTCAACTTTAGTTCAAACTTGTGACACTTAATATAGATCGGAGGGAGTACCATATATGGTGCAACAAAATGACGATAGGTACCAGAGTTTCTATCCATGGTGAGGGAAACTTGTGTCCCCTGATTGGCTAGGTGATAACCATCAGCACCCCATACTGGCACGAAGTTCTCACTGAACACCGTCACTGGCGCTCCCAGGCTAAGTACGATGGAGAGGAGGAGGACGAGGAGGAGAGCCCATGGCTGCAAACTAGAAGTCATTGCTAACTGGATTAACAGGAGATCTATGTGTGCATCTTGTTTAATCAAGTTCTAAGCTCAGTCTGACACGGCTTCAACATATTAGACCACGACTCTTATATAGACTAGGGCCATTGAAAATTTAATCAAGTAAAAATAGCCGTAAATATATATATATATATATATATATATATATATATATATATATATATATATATATATTTACTAGAAAGTAATGTATATATATTTACTGAAAGATATGGTCTTGTACAAATCTTTAGAAGTCTTTTGTTATTTTTGGCATATTAACATTAATATTGAAAATTAATTAAATTAAATCTTTACAGCTCTTTTGTTAGTTATTGTTTTGTCGTCTATTATTTAAAATTTTCTTAATCCCTTCTGCTATTTTAGATAACACACAATATTGCAAGATATATTCTTTGTCCATTAGAGGAACATATAAAGCGAAGGGGGTAGAAAAGAAATAAATACGACAAGTTCGACATTGACTGCGTAAGGCATCACACTGCAAGAAGATACACTCGGATCCTGAACGAAAAATCTTTCGCATGTTTCCCAAGGTTTTACACTCAAAGAAAACTTTCTTACATAAATTGTGTAGCATCAATCTCATATAATACATGTACAACTATCAGAAGCTACACAATTGGACATGCCAACATTAACTGTTTCTAACCAGATGGGATACATGTCCAGGGTATATTCAGAAACATTAGTGAAACCATCATACTCCACAATGACCACCGGATCCTTCCTAAATTGCCAAGGGCCTCCCTCCATGACACGCTTCCAATCCCCAAGGCAGTGACACTGCGCCAAGAACAGATTCGGCCCCTTGATATTGAAAGTAACTCCTTGGGCACAAGCCCATGCGTTCCTCATTGAATTCAGTAACGCCGCATGACTAAACGGCCTCATAGTATGAACCCTAAACAAGCACAGCCATCGAACCTCCTTAATCAACTCCCCTACCTCCCCTGACAGATCAAGATCGTCCTCCTCCTCACCATGAAGATTAAGACCCTCAAAAATGTCTTCCAACTCAGGATCAGGACCAAATTGGTCCCATCCATGAACATCCTCCTCCCGATCTTCAACTACAACCTCATCCTCCGCGTTCTCTGTAGAACCACCCCTACCCGGAGCGGCAGGTGCCCTGGGCTCCTTCCGCTGACCTCCCTTACCTTCCTCTCCTTCCCTAAACCCTACCCCGCCTTGCACTTCCTGCTTACCGCCCCCGTCATCCTTGGATTCCAGATCCGCCATGCAGCACCTCAGACTTGTTCCCGAGGGTTTGGCCTGCGAGACGCCCGTCGCGATCGCTAATCCAAATGATAGATTTGTTGGGTGGACTCCGGCGCCGCCGTCGGAGGAAAAGGTGGACTCTAGGGAAACCCTAGAGGAAAAGGTAATAGTGAAATACGTCTTTTCAAATGAGTGGCATTAGTGTTTTGAATATATATTCCACGTTCGGTTTTTAAGAAATGAGCGAACTCTATTTTTCTGAAAGAGTGAATTATTGAAATGGGTGAAATAGTTTTTCTTGAAGAGTGGTTTTTTTAAATGAGTGAAATATGCTATTCAAAATGAGTGAAATAAATTTTTAGAATTGACTGAAATCAGTTTTGTGAAATGAACGAAAACTATCCCTTGAATAATGGAATTGTTCGAGGCAGTGATTCTAAGGACATATAGTGGACCCGCAGCCGTAACCGCCTTTTCGTCCCGGCGCCAGTTTAACGCAGAAAAAAAAAAAAAAGGTCACGCGCGTGTGGCGACCCGACCGCAGCACGTGTGAGCACTTTGTGAAATCATGGCTTGATTGTATCCATAGGTTTTTTATAGTTTTTTCTAACATCAGGTTTTTTCATAGTTGATGATTGTATTAACACAAGATCGCCTCATTTTTTTTAGCGAAATAACACAAGCTCACCTTAGGACTTAAAATGTCTATGCAATTTCACAGTGTGTCTTTTTTGACATACCACGTGAACAATATTAATTCTAGCACACAAATGTAAAACTCTCATTTTTTTGGAAGAGTTTTCACACGAATGACAAATAATTTACAAGAATGATAAATAATTTTAGGAGAGTTCTAGTTTTTTTTAAATGAGATATTGAAGGAAATATGCCCTCGAGGCAATAATAATATTATTATTTTATTTCCTTATATCATGATAAATGTTTATTATTCATGCTAGAATTGTATTATCCGGAAACATAATACTTGTGTGAATACATAGACAAACTAAACGTCACTAGTATGCCTCTACTTGACTAGCTCATTAATCAAAGATGGTTATGTTTCCTAACCATAGACATGTGTTGTCATTTGATTAACGAGATCACATTATGAGGAGAATGATGTGATTGACATGACCCATTCCATTAGCTTAGCACCCGATCGTTTAGTATGTTGCTATTACTTTCTTCATAACTTATACATGTTCCTATGACTATGAGATTATGCAACTCGTTTGCCGGAGGAACACTTTATGTGCTACCAAACGTCACAATGTATCTGGGTGATTATAAAGGTGCTCTACAGGTGTCTCCAAAGGTACATGTTGGGTTGGCGTATTTCGAGATTAGGATTTGTCACTCCGATTGTTAGAGAGGTATCTCCGGGCCCTCTCGGTAATGCACATCACCTAAGCCTTGCAAGCAATGCAACTAATGAGTTAGTTGCGAGATGATGTATTACAGAACAAGTAAAGAGACTTGTCGGCAACGAGATTGAACTAGGTATTGAGATACCGACGATCGAATCTCGGGCAAGTAACATACCGATGACAAAGGAAACAACGCATGTTGTTATGCGGTCTGACCGATAAAAGATCTTCGTAGAATATGTGGGAGTCAATATGAGCATCCAGGTTCCGCTATTGGTTATTGACCGGAGACGTGTCTCGGTCATGTCTACATTGTTCTCGAACCCGTAGGGTCCGCACGCTTAAGGTTTCAATGACAGTTATATTATGAGTTTATTAGTTTTGATGTACCGAAGTTAGTTCGAAGTCCCGGATATGATCATGGACATAACGAGGAGTCTCAAAATGGTCGAGACATAAAAATTGATATATTGTATGGCTACATTTGGACACCGGAAGTGTTCCGGGGAAGTTTCGGATAAAACCGGAGTACCGGGGGGTTACCGGAACCCCCCGGGGGTTAATGGGCCTCATGGGCCTAAAGTGGAGAAGAGGAGGGGTGGCCAGGGCAGGCCGCGCGCCCCCTCTCCCCCTAGTCCGAATTGTACAAGGAGGGAGGGGCGGCGCCCCCCCCTTTCCTTCCTCTCCTCTCTCCCTTCCTTCCCCCTCTCCTACTTGGACAAGGAAAAGGAGGGAGTCCTACTCCCGGTAGGAGTAGGACTCCTCCCTGGCGCGCCTCATCATGGCCGGCCGCCCCTCCCCCTTGCTCCTTTATATACGGGGGCAGGGGGGCACCTCTAGACACAACAATTGATCCTTGAGATCTCTTAGCCGTGTGCGGTGCCCGCCTCCACCATAATCCTCGATAATATTGTAGTGGTGCTTAGGTGAAGCCCTGCGACGGTAGAACATCAAGATCGTCACCACGCCGTCGTGCTGACGGAACTCTTCCCCGACACTTTGCTGGATCGGAGTCCGGGGATCGTCATCGAGCTGAACGTGTGCTAGAACTCGGAGGTGTCGTAGTTTCGGTGCTTGATCGGTCGGGCCGTGAAGACGTACGACTACAACAACCGCGTTGTTATAACGCTTCCGCTTTTGGTCTACGAGGGTACGTGGACAACACTCTCCCTCTCGTTGCTATGCATCACCATGATCTTGAGTGTGCGTAGGAATTTTTTTGAAATTACTACGTTTCCCAACAGTGGCATTCGAGCCTAGGTTTTATGTGTTGATGTTATATGCATGAGTAGAACACAAGTGAGTTGTGGGCGATATAAGTCATACTGCTTACCAGCATGTCATCCTTTGGTTCAGCGGTATTGTTGGATGAAGCGGCCCGAACCGACATTACGCGTACGCTTACGCGAGACTGGTTCTACCGACGTGCTTTGCACACAGGTGGCTGGCGGGTGTCAGTTTCTCCAACTTTAGTTGAACCGAGTGTGGCTACGCCCGGTCCGTGCGAAGGTTAAAACAGCACCAACTTGACAAACTATCGTTGTGGTTTTGATACGTAGGTAAGATTGATTCTTGCTTAAGCCCATAGCAGCCACGTAAAACTTGCAACAAACAAAGTAGAGGACGTCTAACTTGTTTTTGCAGGGCATGTTGTGATGTGATATGGTCAAGACATGATGCTAAATTTTATTGTATGAGATGATCATGTTTTGTAACCGAGTTATCGGCAACTGGCAGGAGCCATATGGTTGTCGCTTTATTGTATGCAATGCAATCGCGCTGTAATGCTTTACTTTATCACTAAGCGGTAGCGATAGTCGTGGAAGCATAAGATTGGCGAGACGACAACGATGCTACGATGGTGATCAAGGTGTCATGCCGGTGACGATGGTGATCATTAATGTACTTCGGAGATGGAGATCACAAGTACAAGAAGATGATGGCCATATCATATCACTTATATTGATTGCATGTGATGTTTATCTTTTATGCATCTTATCTTGCTTTGATTGACGGTAGCATTATAAGATGATCTCTCACTAATTATCAAGAAGTGTTCTCCCTGAGTATGCATCGTTGCCAAAGTTCGTCGTGCCCAGACACCACATGATGATCGGGTGTGATAAGCTCTACGTCCATCTACAACGGGTGCAAGCCAGTTTTTGCACACGCAGAATACTCAGGTTAAACTTGATGAGCCTAGCATATGCAGATATGGCCTCGGAACACTGAGACCGAAAGGTCGAGCGTGAATCATATAGTAGATATGATCAACATAGCAATGTTCACCATTGAAAAATACTCCATTTCATGTGATGATCTGTTATGGTTTAGTTGATTTGGATCACGTAATCACTTAGAAGATTAGAGGGATGTCTTTCTAAGTGGGAGTTCTTAAGTAATATGATTAATTGAACTTAAATTTATCATGAACTTAGTACCTGATAGTATCTTGCTTGTTTATGTTTGATTGTAGATAGATGGCCCGTGCTGTTGTTCCGTTGAATTTTAATGTGTTCCTTGAGAAAGAAAAGTTGAAAGATGATGGTAGCAATTACACGGACTGGGTCCGTAACTTGAGGATTATCCTCATTGCTGCACAGAAGAATTACGTCCTGGAAGCACCGCTGGGTGCCAGGCCTGCTGCTGGAGCAACACCAGATGTTATGAACGTCTGGCAGAGCAAAGCTGATGACTACTCGATAGTTCAGTGTGCCATGCTTTATGGCTTAGAATCGGGACTTCAACGACGTTTTGAACATCATGGAGCATATGAGATGTTCAGGAGTTGAAGTTAATATTTCAAGCAAATGCCCGGATTGAGAGATATGAAGTCTCCAATAAGTTCTATAGCTGCAAGATGGAGGAGAACAGTTCTGTCAGTGAGCATATACTCAAAATGTCTGGGGTATAATAATCACTTGATTCAATTGGGAGTTAATCTTCCAGATGATTGCGTCATTGACAGAATTCTCCAATCACTGCCACCTAGCTATAAGAGCTTCGTGATGAACTATAATATGCAAGGTATGAATAAGACTATTCCCGAGCTCTTTGCAATGCTGAAAGCTGCGGAGGTAGAAATCAAGAAGGAGCATCAAGTGTTGATGGTCAACAAGACCACTGGTTTCAAGAAAAAGGGCAAAGGGAAGAAGAAGGGGAACTTCAAGAAGAACAACAAGCAAGTTGCTACTCAAGAGAAGAAACCCAAATCTGGACCTAAGCCTGAAACTGAGTGCTTCTACTACAAGCAGACTGGTCACTGGAAGCGGAACTGCCCGAAGTATTTGGCGGATAAGAAGGATGGTAAGATGAACAAAGGTATATGTGATATACATGTTATTGATGTGTACTTTACTAGAGCTCGCAGTAGCACCTGGGTATTTGATACTGGTTCTGTTGCTAATATTTACAACTCGAAACAGGGACTACGGATTAAGCGAACACTGGCGAAGGACGAGGTGACGATGCGCGTGGGAAATGGTTCCAAAGTCGATGTGATCGCGGTCGGCACGCTACCTCTACATCTACCATCGGGATTAGTATTAGACCTAATTAATTGTTATTTGGTGCCAGCTTTGAGCATGAACATTATATATGGATCTTGTTTAATGCGAGACGGTTATTCATTTAAATCAGAGAATAATGGTTGTTCTATTTATATGAGTAATATCTTTTATGGTCATGCACCTTTGAAGAATGGTCTATTTTTGATGAATCTCGATAGTAGTGATACACATATTCATAATGTTGAAACCAAAAGATGTAGAGTTGATAATGATAGTGCAACTTATTTGTGGCACTGCCGTTTAGGTCATATCGGTATAAATCGCATGAAGAAACTCCATACTGATGGACTTTTGGAATCACTTGATTATGAATCACTTGGTACTTGCGAACCGTGCCTCATGGGCAAGATGACTAAAACACCGTTCTCCGGTACTATGGAGAGAGCAACAGATTTGTTGGAAATCATACATACAGATGTATGTGGTCCAATGAATGTTGAAGCTCGTGGCGGATATCGTTATTTTCTCACTTCCACAGATGATTTAAGCAGATATGGGTATATCTACTTAATGAAACATAAGTCTGAAACATTTGAAAAGTTCAAAGAATTTCAGAGTGAAGTTGAAAATGATCGTAACAAGAAAATAAAGTTTCTACGATCTGATCGTGGAGGAGAATATTTGAGTTACGAGTTTGGTCTACATTTGAAACAATGCGGAATAGTTTCGCAACTCACGCCACTCGGAACACCACAGCGTAGTGGTGTGTCCGAACGTGGTAATTGTACTTTACTTGATATGGTGCGATCTATGATGTCTCTTACAGATTTACCGCTATCGTTTTGGGGTTATGCTTTAGAGACGGCCGCATTCACGTTAAATAGGGCACCATCAAAATGCGTTGAGACGATGCCTTATGAACTGTGGTTTGGCAAGAAACCAAAGTTGTCGTTTCTGAAAGTTTGGGGCTGCGATGCTTATGTGAAAAAACTTCAACCTGATAAGCTCGAACCCAAATCGGAGAAATGTGTCTTCATAGGATACCCAAAGGAAACTGTTGGGTACATCTTCTATCACAGATCCGAAGGCAAGACATTTGTCGCTAAGAATGGATTCTTTCTAGAGAAGGAGTTTCTCTCGAAAGAAGTGAGTGGGAGGAAAGTAGAACTTGATGAGGTAACTGTACCTGCTCCCTTATTGGAAAGTAGTACATCGCAGAAAACGGTTTCTGTGACACCTACACCAATTAGTGAGGAAGCTAATGATAATGATCATGAAACTTCAGAACAAGTTACTACCGAACCTCGTAGATCAACCAGAGTAAGATCCGCACCAGAGTGGTACGGTAATCCTGTTCTGGAAGTCATGCTACTAGATCATGATGAACCTACGAACTATGAAGAAGCGATGGTGAGCCCAGTTTCTGAAAATGGCTTGAAGCCATGAAATCTGAGATGGGATCCATGTATGAGAACAAAGTGTGGACTTTGGTTGACTTGCCCAATGATCGGCAAGCAATAGAGAATAAATGGATTTTCAAGAAGAAGACTGACGCTGATGGTAATATTACTGTCTACAAACCTCGACTTGTCGCAAAAGGGTTTCGACAAGTTCAAGGGATTGACTACGATGAGACCTTCTTACCCGTAGCGATGCTTAAGTCTGTCCAAATCATGTTAGCAATTGCCGCATTTTATGATTATGAAATTTGGCAGATGGATGTCAAAACTGCATTCCTGAATGGATTTCTGGAAGAAGAGTTGTATATGATGCAGCCGGAAGGTTTTGTCGATCCAAAGGGAGCTAACAAAGTGTGCAAGCTCCAGCGATCCATTTATGGACTGGTGCAAGCCTCTCGGAGTTGGAATAAACGCTTTGATAGTGTGATCAAAGCATTTGGTTTTGTACAGACTTTTGGAGAAGCCTGTATTTACAAGAAAGTGAGTGGGAGCTCTGTAGCATTTCTGATATTATATGTAGATGACATATTACTAATCGGAAATGATATAGAATTTCTGGATAGCATAAAGGGATACTTGAATAAGAGTTTTTCAATGAAAGACCTCGGTGAAGCTGCTTACATATTGGGCATTAAGATCTACCGAGATAGATCAAGACGCTTAATTGGACTTTCACAAAGCACATACCTTGACAAAATTTTAAAAAAGTTCAAAATGGATCAAGCAAAGAAAGGATTCTTGCCTGTGTTACAAGGTGTGAAATTGAGTAAGACTCAATGCCCGACCAATGCAGAAGATAGAGAGAAAATGAAAGATGTTCCCTATGCTTCAGCCATAGGCTCTATCATGTATGCAATGCTGTGTACCAGACCTGACGTGTGTCTTGCTATAAGTCTAGCAGGGAGGTACCAAAATAATCCAGGAGTGGATCACTGGACAGCGGTCAAGAACATCCTGAAATACCTGAAAAGGACTAAGGATATGTTTCTCGTATATGAAGGTGACAAAGAGCTCATCATAAATGGTTACGTTGATGCAAGCTTTGACACTGATCCGGACGATTCTAAATCTCAAACCGGATACGTGTTTACATTAAACGGTGGAGCTGTCAGTTGGTGCAGTTCTAAACAAAGCATTGTGGCGGGATCTACATGTGAAGCGGAGTACATAGCTGCTTCGAAAGCAGCAAACGAAGGAGTCTGGATGAAGGAGTTCATATCCGATCTAGGTGTCATACCTAGTGCATCGGGTCCAGTGAAAATCTTTTGTGACAATACTGGTGCAATTGCCTTGGCAAAGGAATCCAGGTTTCACAAGAGAACCAAGCACATCAAGAGACGCTTCAATTACATCCAGGATCTAGTATAGGTGGGAGACATAGAGATTAGCAAGATACATACGGATCTGAATATTGCAGACCCGTTGACTAAGCCTCTTCCACGAGCAAAACATGATCAGCACCAAAGCTCCATGGGTGTTAGAATCATTACCGTGTAATCTAGATTATTGACTCTAGTTCAAGTGGGAGACTGAAGGAAATATGCCCTGGAGGCAATAATAATGTTATTATTTTATTTCCTTATATCATGATAAATGTTTATTATTCATGCTAGAATTGTATTATCCGGAAACATAATACTTGTGTGAATACATAGACAAACTAAACGTCACTAGTATGCCTCTACTTGACTTGCTCATTAATCAAAGATGGTTATGTTTCCTAACCATAGACATGTCTTGTCATTTGATTAACGGGATCACATTATTAGGAGAATGATGTGATTGACATGACCCATTCCATTAGCTTAGCTCCCGATCGTTTAGTATGTTGCTATTGCTTTCTTCATAACTTATACATGTTCCTATAACTATGAGATTATGCAACTCCCGTTTGCCGGAGGAACACTTTGTGTGCTACCAAACGTCACAATATAACTGGGTGATTATAAAGGTGCTCTACAGGTGTCTCCAAAGGTACATGTTGGGTTGGCGTATTTCGAGATTAGGATTTGTCACTCCGATTATCGGAGAGGTATCTCTGGGCCCTCTCGGTAATACACATCACCTAAGCCTTGCAAGCAATGCAACTAATGAGTTAGTTGCGAGATGATGTATTACAGAACGAGTAAAGAGACTTGCCGGCAATGAGATTGAACTAGGTATTGAGATACCGACGATCGAATCTCGGGCAAGTAACATACCGATGACAAAGGGAACAACGTATGTTGTTATGCGGTCTGACCGATAAAAGATCTTCGTAGAATATGTGGGAGCCAATATGAACATCCAGGTTCCGCTATTGGTTATTGACCGGAGACGTGTATCGGTCATGTCTACATTGTTCTCGAACCCGTAGGGTCCGCACGCTTAAGGTTTCGATGACAGTTATATTATGAGTTTATTAGTTTTGATGTACCAAAGTTAGTTTGAAGTCCCGGATGTGATCACGGACATAACGAGGAGTCTCGAAATGGTCGAGACATAAATATTGATATATTGGACGGCTATATTCGGACACCGGAAGTGTTCTGGGGAAGTTTCGGATAAAACCGGAGTAGCAGGGGGTTACCGGAACCTCCCGGGGGTTAATGGGCCTCATGGGCCTAAAGTGGAGAAGAGGAGGGGCGGCCAGGGCAGGCCGCGCGCCCCCTCTCCCCCTAGTCCGAATTGGACAAGGAGGAAGGGGCGGCGCCCCCCCTTTCCTTCCTCTCCTCTCTCCCTTCCTTCCCCCTCTCCTACTTGGACAAGGAAAAGGAGGGAGTCCTACTCCTGGTAGGAGTAGGATTCCTCCCTGGCGCGCCTCATCATGGCCGGCCGCCCCTCCCCCTTGCTCCTTTATATACGGGGGCAGGAGGGCACCTCTAGACACAACAATTGATCCTTGAGATCTCTTAGCCGTGTGCGGTGCCCCCCTCCACCATAATCCTCGATAATATTGTAGCGGTGCTTAGGCGAAGCCCTGCGATGGTAGAACATCAAGATCGTCACCACGCCGTCGTGCTGACGGAACTCTTCCCCGACACTTTGCTGGATCAGAGTCTGGGGATCGTCATTGAGTTGAACGTGTGCTAGAACTCGGAGGTGCTGTAGTTTTGGTGCTTGATCGGTCGGGTCGTGAAGACGTACGACTACATCAACCGCATTGTTATAACGCTTCCGCTTTCGGTCTACGAGGGTACGTGGACAACACTCTCCCCTCTCGTTGCTATGCATCACCATGATCTTGAGTGTGCGTAGGTTTTTTTTGAAATTACTACGTTTCCCAACAGATATACCCCCGGCCTCTGCATCTGGACGGTGCATGCAGCCATATTATTAATTATTCACAAGGACCTTACAAAATAATACATCAATATGTCTGAAGCCATCATCTTAGCAACACATCTGTCGCTACTCCTATCACCTTGATGAAGGGGTAACAAATGTCCGAACATAATACCAAACATACATCGCACCAAATCCTAACATCCAAAGCCGGATGCCCCAACCAAGCCACAATGTTGGGATTGGGTCACACACTGGTCTGGCGCACTCTTAGAGGCCGCCGCCACCACCAACCACTGATCCATCTCCAGAGCAGGTCCTGACGCACCAACCTTGCCAGGCCTGCCGTCGACGCCACCATGGCGTCAGACAACGCCACCATCCCACGCGTGTCCATGCACGCGCGCCCATCGTCGAAACTCCGCGGTGCCATGCCGCCGTGATCCGACATCTGCCCTGCAGTAGATGTACATAAGAATTCCCATTTCCCCTCGTCCCTCTTCTGCGAGCTCCGCGCCTCTCCAAAGAGTCGTGGCAGCGTAGGCGCGCCTCGTATCGCAACTCCCAGCAGATCTGCCCGGGTGGGGGGGTACCGCTGGAGATGGAAGACAAAGTGAGCCGGCGGAAAATAATATGTTGCAGAGAGGATGAAACAGTAGGTTTGTGTGAGGTTGCTATGGCTTTTTAGAGTGTAGCGGACACAGGGGAGCCGACCCATCGGTCATGCATGGGGTCTGAGACGGGATCTTGGGTGGGACGGTGCGTTGGAATATAGAGAGAGGAAAGTGGGGGCGATGGGTTGGGCTGAATGACGGAAAGATACGTCTGTGGGTAGCCTCTCTCGGCAGTAACTGAAAGCTAACGTGGCTGTTATGTGTAGTGCTGGGTCCCGCGTGTAAAGCTCTAATAAAGCGCCGATGTTGTAGTGCTGCTGATGTGGATAAGCTGTCTGTCAAGAGAAATAAGATAGTGTGATGATTTTTTAGGTATATAGGATTCTCACATGAAAATTCTGGTGCATTCGGAAAGCACGTGTTCTATTTGTTTAAAAGTGAAGATATCCATACTTTACATAACATTCTTAGCACTGGTCTCATATATATAAAGCTACCGAAAGCATAATGTACATGGCAACATCATCTTCAATGGCCTTCAAACATATCTTGCGTATACATTGAGAAAAATCCATCTGGATCTGGGAATATGTGAGGAAACCTCCGCATTGACTCTATCGCCATCAATTCAAAGGGATGTATAAATGGAACATCTTGTTTTGTATCAACATGCGGTACCGAAAGCTGGCGCCGGCACATGGGGCAACTTCCCTTCATCTTGAGCCACCTCTCCACGCACCGTCCATGGAAGATGTGTCCGCACGGTGTCTTCATCCAAGCGGTCTCCGTGACCTTCTCTTGACCCAAGCATATGGGGCATCCTTCACTATCGGATGGCGCCTCCGTTGGTTTTAGCACCTCGCCCGCGGTGGCAGTCGAGAACTCCTCAGGCTCAGGCTGACTTGGTTCCATGACAGAAGTACTCTTTCCATGCTACCAGAACGGCACTACGGCGAGTTTCTGGCCGGGCGATCGCTGATTTGGGTATTAGGATGACCGGCGCGCGAATTTTGCTCCGACGGCGAAAAGTAAAGTTGGCTCGTACGTGTGGTTCTGTGATTGTTGGAGAGGGCATATATGGATTGGTAACTAGCGCAACGGGAGTAGGACACGGTCAGCGATGGATGGACGAGTAGGATTCAATTTCAGGGACGATCAACGTGTACGAGCGTGACTCGGTCCCAGCTCCATCATCAGGCACTCCTGCTTGCGGTAGGGCCTGACCAGTGACCAGCACGCTGCACGCAGCACCATCCCGAACAGCCGGTGAGGTCGCCGGCGCCAGCGACCGTGACCCATGACGCGCCGGTTACAAGAACCATGATCGTCGCGGTGGAGGATGGTTCAGATGTTCAGTCCCACGCATGTTCGTCAGGGCCATGACCGTAGGTGATCCGAGGTAACATTCCTGTTGGCCTCCGTTGGATTGGTTCATGGAAATTGCGAATTCAGTCACATCATTCATGGGAATTAAGAGTCAGTAGTCTTCTATCACACTATTATCTACTGTACATTGTCTTGATCTTGTTGCTTGTGTCAAACTTAAATGCATTATGTCTGAACTTGGAGTGTAGAGAACCCGTGAATTTGGAGCGAACTTGCAAGTGCCAACGGAAATTGTCTCATACAACATCACCACCACCCATCACCTCAAAAGGCAACATTAATCCAAGAAAAAGCATACTGATGCATGGTACGATTTATTATAAAGAAAGAAAAAAAAGACCAGTGTTGCTAAACTATAGCTACTCCCTCCCATCCAAATTAATTGTCGCAACTTTGTACTAAAGCTGCAACTAATTTGGATCGCAGGGAGTAGCTATAATATCTGAAGAAGCCAGGTTATTATGGGACAATGCTCCTTCCCCGTTCCACGGCATGCTCAAGAGTCAAGATCCGGCAACCATGATCTCAACAGCGACTCCTTTTCAGCAATGTAATAGAAGTTGAGTTTTAGATCATCAATGATATCGCTTCCTCCAGCACACATTAATTTTATTGCATTGCTGAAAAGATATCGCTGTTGATATGCATTTATTTAAATCAGAACATTTTTTTGTAATCTGTGACCCTTTCTCAAATTCGTGATTTTTATTGAAATTTAAAACATATTTTTATTTCATGATAGTTATTTGGAATTCAGACAATTTTTTGGAATCCTTGAATCTGGGATTCATAAACAGTAAAAAGAAAATAAACATAAAATAAAAATGAAAGAAAAACAAAAAAAAGGGGCGTCCCACTCCGAGCACTGGTCGGCCTAAAGTGCACTGGGCCGCGTCTATGTCACGCTTGATGCGAGACAGTAGACCGTGTCACCTGCAGAGAGCCGGCAGTAGCCGGTCCAGTAGCTAGGTGGTCTCCTTTCCGTTCTTTTTTATTACTTCCGTGTTTGTGTTGGAAAATACTACTACTAAACTATTATGTCAAAAATAATTTAGTTAATTTTTTAAAAATTGTTCATCACACATTAAAAAAATGTAAGTACATGTTCGCTCAACTTCTAGAAAATATTTGTACAGTTAAAAGAAGAAAAATCTTTATGTGACATTCCAAAATTGTTCACGCACTTTGAAAAATGCACTCCTCTGTAAAAAAACCGGCCCCTCGGCGCAAAAAAAGAAAAGAAAAGAGAAAAAAGAAAAACCGGTCCCAAAAATAACACACATGCTGCAAGATGATAAGCTTATTTAGAAGTACTACTAGAACTCGGCTGCCAAGAAAAAGAAAATAGGACCCGATGTAATTAAACTCATCGGTGAAGAACTAGTCCCACATAGCGCGCGGCACCATATCAAACGACCTGCATCACTTTCGCGGACGAAAAGAGAACCTCCTGTCACTAGTCTCTGCCAGGGTGAGATGGTGGATGCGGCACGGGGAGGGGGGCTGCCCACCCAACGTGGCCTTGCACCATAGCCAGTGCCATCCTGTTTGCCCGATCGTCCTGTCATCACCGAACTGTTAGGAATTAATTAATTAGGTTAATTAACTATTAATCACTGCTATGTCGGTGCCACTTTTGGCAACTGCCTCCTTTTGTAACCGCCTTGTAAACTGGGTATAAATACCCCAATCTTCAATCAATAGAATAACTGTTCATTCATATATCTGTTTTCCATTCGCTCCTCTCTCTCGATTCTCTCTAACACGTTATCACGCACGCCTCTTCCAGAGAGCAATTAGGCCAAGAACTCGACGGCTCCACCGTCCCTGACCCTCCCTCCGGCCCCAAGGACACGAGGACCCTCGGCCTCGACAGCGCTCCAGCGGCGCAGCACCAGCGCGCGATGCAGGCGGCTGAGGCACCCCATGGTTGACGACGCCCTCCTCTGTAGGCGCGTCGAAGCGGCGCCCTCCGGCGCTTCAATCCGCCACATGACTGCCGACGACAGCGGCGGCAAACGGCAAGGCCTCTCTATGGCCAGAGGAGGCCACTCCGGCGATCTGCAATTGCCGCAGACGATGACTGGAGAAGTCTGGAGAAGTTGGCTACTAGAGTTTCGGCCACCACGCGATTCACGGCGAAGACGAGATGTTCCTCGTACAAAAAGGAAAG
This sequence comes from Triticum dicoccoides, assembly GCF_002162155.2. Lineage (NCBI taxonomy): Eukaryota > Viridiplantae > Streptophyta > Magnoliopsida > Poales > Poaceae > Triticum > Triticum dicoccoides. The sequence continues at coordinate 107,289,438 of NC_041384.1, read as the reverse complement.
AAACTAATCAGGGAGATTGATTGATTGATCTTGTCTTCTTGCAATCATCAATTAATAATCTAACAATGAATTGTTTTTCTCCTGTATGTATATGCGCTCACACGAATCTCACGAAGAATTGATCAATCGTGAACTACAAAGAAAGAAGAACCGATGGAAGAACGCAGCGCCAGCCTCCATCGATTCAAGAATTGGAAGCCTCGAACACACTCTGCCAAAGGACAGAAAATCAATCAATTTAGCGGATTTATCATACTCCAAGCAGGAACATCAGAACTTGAAATTGGGCACAATTTTCAATTACACAAGGAAGACGCACAGAAAAGGATATGGGCGTTGGCATCCAGGATCACTCGATCGAAAATCCATACCAATAACTGCCAAAAAAAAAAAAGACAGAGGATTGAGGAGAAAAATCGTCCTCACAGACGAAACACCAAGTTCGGCCAAGAACAGAAGAAGAGAAAAGGGGATCACATGAAAAATAACGAGGATCTGGGCCGCCCCTTCTCCAAGACGATGAAGCATTAATTTATACAAACACCAAACTCTCGATCTTAATTGCTACATCATCAGGTGACCATATTCCATTCTTTTTGCTCTTGCACACAAGACGCACTAACCTCCACGCCGAAGTTCTCAACGCCGGCCCGACGCTGCTTCCCCTGGCACGAGGGCACCTGGGGCTAGAGGCCCCCGGCCTTCCCAGCGGCATCCTCCAGCGCTCGTCCGAGCGACCACCTAAGGCGCTGCAACCGCACCCGAAGATCATCGGCGCTCGACGCGAGTGGGCGGCCAACGTACTCCGGTGCGGCACAGTTTCCTGCGCATGGCGGTGCCCTCAGGCGCTGTGCGACACGGCCTCGCTTCCCAAGCAGCGGCGGTGGCGCAACTACCGGCCGGTTCGCACTGAGCGGCGGCAGTTACCAGTGGCCAGGAAGCACACACGGGAGAAGAAATTGGGGATTTCTTATCTCTTTGGTGGATTTTCAATTCAGCCCTTAGATTCGAGCCTAATCTAGTATAAGTCCCTTAAAATATCTGTGTAAACCACAGTTTAACAGGTCTCTGCCGTTTAGCCCTCTGGCTTGCTACATTTTAGAACCGGGCCATTAGGCCAATGGACTTTGCTGTTTAGTACTCGAACTTACTCTTTTCAACAATTTAACCCTATGGTTATCGTAGTTTACAATCTAAGCCCTCGGCTATAGAAAAATGTATGTGGTTGACCTCAGTTCATCCTAAATTTCATACAACTTAATTATACACCATTTTACAATGTGTAAAATTGTCTTGTGAAGCCCTCATGTCTTCATATATTTGTATGTATATAATTTTTTTTGGTCCATATGTATTACCTCTGTAATACTATTGCAAAATAATGGTTTGCTTAAATTCCAGACTATATTCCTTTGAATTTAAGATATCATCGATGTCTTACCACAAATATTCCCTATGACATGCGTTTTGGGACAACAACTATAAGTTTGCAACAGAAACATATTTTTCTTGCAAACGCAGACATAAATTCAAATAAGAATTATGAAGTGTCATGCTTAATATGACCGACTCAAATATTATTTGTGAATCACAAGGTATTGGTGGCATCTACTGCACAATTTGCAGATTATCCATCACTATTGTGAGGTCTACGTCTTATCATTTTGATAAGATGACTACCTTCAACGTGCTCTTCCAAATTAATATTAGATGTGACTATCTCAAGATATCATAAGGTAATACTGGCATCTACTGCGAAATTTGCAGATTATCCACTATTACTGTAAGGTCTACATCATGTCACTCTGACAGATGATTACCTTCAAAGTGATTTCATACATTTTACATAACATAAGGTAATAGAATTATGAACATCTATTGACAAAAGTCAGACTATGTTTTCTATTACTGCGAGATCTACACCAAATTGGTGATTATCTTCAAAGTGTTATTCTATATAAATTGAGGTCTACACATATGGTTATAAAGCATCAGTTGTTCTAAAATTGGCTCCTCTGAAGCATTTGTTGTTGTTCACTAGAGTGATTTACTCTCATAGTAAATATTGTTCTTGCACACTTGATGTATGCCGAAATGGTATTTTTGGGGGTGCTATCAACAATTTAAGCCCCATTTTGCTTGAATATGTCATAGAAAATTACGCAAATATTTGCATACCATGGTGATTATTTTCTATTACATTGGTAAAATACATGGCAATGGAGCCTATGTCACTATTTATAATTATAGTGTCGTTCATCCATCAAGATGGATCCCATAATTTATAGCAACGATTGAGTGTCTCAACACTTTTGCAATGTCCACATCACATTGTGGTAATGTATTCATAGTGACTAATCAATGTTAAACATGCAACGTCTATATTTTTGGCGGTGACTCTAAAGTTGCAACGTTCATATGCATTTTATGTGTCACCAACTTCACTTAGTTCTCAAACTAAGTACATAATGGATGAATTTTTATTCACCCTGGATATTCCCCTTAAGATAAACATGATGCCATGAGCACATCACGAATGATCACCCATTCGTTTTCAAGACCTCAAGTCTACCGCAACTCACAATTCTGTCACTTAATCAACTTTCAAGTTGAGATCCCGTGATCAAATATTTTCATATGCAGATCCGGTTGAAAATTCCTTATACAATTTACCTCCTCTTAAGATGGTACTACCATTTTTACGATGAAGAAACATGGAATTTCTTAAAATCATCAGATTCACCCAATGGGTGTTATACCATAATTTAAAATTCATGCTAGTATCGAGAATAGTATGCAAGTTAGTTGTCACAAAATAGAACTATGAGGAATTCGAAGTAAAGTGGAGGCTAATAGACAACCAAAGACGGAATTATCTCTTAATAAGAATCGGTCATTTTCAAGTGATCAAAAGACAACTCTCAAGTTTATCAGATGCGTGGTTATATAAATATTGTATCTATCATTACCAAACCCTCAAACATATGGTCGAACCACACCACAAATTTATTAAAAGGCCAATAAGTTCAATGGGATAAATTTGAAAATTTGCAAATAACAACCAGATTCTGGTAAAGAATTGTTCTCAGAATCTTCATCAGAAGGAGGACCAAAATCTAGTCCAGAAAATGGAGGATGAACTCATTTGCACTCAATAATATCGAAGACCTTAGGTAATCTCCTAATTATTCCCAAAAATAGCATTAACCTGTACTTGTACTACTACATGTAGTAGGATATTCAATATCCCATCACTTGGATACAATATTTAATAAATTTGATAGCATGGTTAAATTCATACTTAGTATTGTTGCGTACGAAATAATTTTCTAAATATTAATAAATTAAATGTCTATTTTGATAGACTTATCCATCCTGGTTTGGGGATGATTAGAAAATTATTGACAATTCTGTTGGTCACAACTTAACAAGTTGCAAAATATCCCAAATCATCAGATTTTACGCGCACTACATGTGCCATAGGGGAAATCAGTTTTAAGGCACTCTCACCTTAAAATTCTAAATGAGCCACTCAATCTTCCTTGAATACATTAAGAAGACATATGTGGATTAGTTAACCATTATGTGGAATTATTTAGATACTTCATGGTACTCATAGGAACATTTATAAAATGATTTCAAGTGTGTCTCTTATCACACACAAACATGCATGATCTTACTAAATAAATTGCTCAACTTATCAAAGTAGGAGCAAATTCTCCTGAAAACAGGATTGAAAAACCCATTCGAATGGACAATGTCATTGAAATCATTTCACAAGCAATGTCCGATTATATTTTTGTACTCTATGTACATACCCAGAATGGTTTAACTAAATTTCTTATCAAAGATAGTGAAATGAATTACATGACCAATCTTAAAGAATTGTAAATTTACCAGCCTCTTGCTGGACACATACGGCCTTACACACCGTAAGTATGATCTAAATCATACCAACTGCATTTCATACTACTTTCCCCTTGTAGTAACTACGTGGAAATCAACAAAGTATTTCCCATCTGCGATAATTCGGTTACATACCGATATCACCACTCCAGCATACATCAATGGGCACTCACAGAAAGTCGGGGATCTATGTGAGGAATAATAATTTATCCGTCAATCAAAATTATTCATAGTCCGTACGCTGATTGCATCAGCAATAAGGATATTTTCGGCATTAGGGGGAGATAAGTACCACAAAGAATGCCGAAAAAATAAATTAGAAATGTTATTGACATTCAATCCTTATATCCACGTCTCAAAGAATCTGAACTAGAAGTTTAGAGAATTATATATTTGCAACACATTGCAAATCTGCCACATACATTTACTGATGACAAGGTGTTACTAAATTATATATTCCTGCAGTAAAGTGTCAGAAGAGTGGAGGTACCTGATAAACCACTCTTCTCCCCAAATGAGAGCAAGAGGGGAGAATATCTGACAATACGAGATATAACTTCTCATATGCTTCCACGGAAACAGAGGAAATCACATCCTCAACTAGTAAATGTAATTCAACATCAAGTTGAAAGACACCTCACTGGATGCTCATCATCCAATGCCCGGCATAAAGGTGCACAAATGTTTTGGTGCCGGGACATCGAAACACCTTGACTCCATTTGTTGTAGGAAATCACAAGGAGTTAAAAAGGAGTACATATTTTATCCACAAACTTCAATGATTCCATCAGGATCATATAAACTAAAGACTACATTTGTCGACATATATTTCTTCTCAAATTGCTAAAACCTTTTGGGCCCAGAACCAAAATCCATGGTAGAGTGCCTCTTGCACTCATATTGGTTCACATAAAAAGGAAGCAAGTAATGAAGGATAGCACTCGCTCAACAAATGAGTGGTATTTACTGTAGTAATACCTACTCCTCATAAGTATCTTCCATATGGAATACTAAAAACTTCTCATTCATAGACAAAGTCAATGAGGTGGTGAGAAAGCGAGGCTTGTAGCAAAAGGGTTCACGCAGAGATCCGACATCGATCACGATGTGACATACCCTTCTGGTATTAGTGGAATTATGTTTCGATACTAAATATCATAGGCAGTACGAATAATACCATGCAGTTAATGGATGCAGTGACTACATACTCATATGGATCACTCATTTCGGATATCTATTTTAAAGTTCCTGAAGGGCTTAAAATTCCGAATCCAAAGATAAATCGTAGCATGTTTTGTGTAAAACTTCAAAGTCACTCTATGACTTGAAATAGTCGGAAATCATATGGTACTACCGACGAAATGAGTTCCTTCTTCAAAGGGATTACTCAAAGAATGATGATTGCTTCTGTGTTAATAAGGAAATCCAAAATTTGTTTTCCTTATATCACTTAGTGTATATCGATGACTTCATCATCAATGTCTATACAAGACCTAAACATATACAAAATCATCTCAAGGCGGAAAATTTGGATTAAACCAAATTTAGCTTAAGTTTACAACTTGAGCATTCTCTCAAGAATACATATCAGTCTACATATATCCAAAACATATTTGAGAAGTTCAATGTGGATATATCACACCAACAAAACGTATATGGTCGATATGAGGAATATTAACTTATATCTCAAGTTCATAATAAATCTTGAACAATTCCATCAGGAAAATCAAGATTTGACCATGATATTGGCTCTTTACTTGATCCCAACAAAGCCATATCAATGACTGATTTTGATGGAATAGCCTTCTTATGGAATTCATATAAATAGAATTTAATGGCTACTTCCCCTTATCATTCTGACATAATTACTTTATCTAAAGGCATTGAAAATATGGTTGGCTTAGCAGAATGATTAACCACACTCAAAACCATGTGGTTGAGATTCATCAGAGTAACATAATTTGATTTATCAAGATGCTACCACTTGTATTACTCAATACATACAGGTTATATGAAGAGCAATATCACAAAGCACATTGCTCGAGATCACTTATCCTCATGAATTATAGAAAAGTGATGAAATAGTTTGCAAACAAAATATTGGAAAAACCGACATATTATTCATAATGTCATGATCATGTCAATGTAATTGATATGAGACATCCTCCAGATTTGCAAAGTTCAGGGGGAGTAATCTCCCAAAGTATAACCTGTTAACAAACATCAGATTACATATATTGTACTCTTTTTCCCTTCACGAGTTTTTCCCTAATGGTTTCTCATAAAAGGTTTTTAATGAGACAATATAGATACAAGTGTTCATATATGTCATATCATTTTCTCCTTATATTTTTCCCATTGGGTTTTAAAGGAGTTTTCGATGGCATATATAATCGCACTCTTTTCCTTTATGAGTTTTCTCTCAAAGTTTCTCATAACGGTTTTTAACGAGGCATGTCATACTTTCTTTTTTCCCTATCGGGGTTTTTAAAGAAAGTACTCAAGACATATTAATTGTTCTCTAAACTCATCGATGATTTTTCTCCTTCTTCAAAGGTTTTTATCATATGAGTTATCAAGAGACAATAATCATTATATGTTGCATCATTTTCTCCTTATTATTTTTTTCACTGGGTTTAAAGGAGTTTTAGCAACATATCTGCACTATTCTCCTCATATTTTTCCCACAGGGTTTTTGGAGGAGAATTTTAAAATGAAGATGATGAACGTTCAAGGCAAATACATACTAGGAGGAGTCTATCAAGATGATGTATATTCACAAAGACAAGCATTGATTAGGGGGAGTGTTAGGAATTAATTAATTAGGTTAATTAACTATTAATCACTGCTATGTCGGTGCCACTTTTGGCAACTGCCTCCTTTTGTAACCGCCTTGTAAACTGGGTATAAATACCCCAATCTTCAATCAATAGAATAACTGTTCATTCATATATCTGTTTTCCATTCGCTCCTCTCTCTCGATTCTCTCTAACACGAACAATAGATGGATAAACTGTGTCATCTCGACCTGAGGCATCGTCCCGTTGGCGATGCGTAGCCCGGCCAGCTCCGTCGACGTCGTGGCCATCACCGCCGCTTCTGTCATCTTCTCCAGGCAGGTCTTGGGGAAGTAAGCCCTGCCAAGGTGTGTCCCGTCATGCCAGACGTCGGCCTCCCAGTCAGTCACGCACATCTCATGGCGTTGGTAGCGGCTGACGACGCGTGCGGCGAGGTTGAGGCGCAAGCACGTCGATGCCGGTGATCTCCACTTGGTGGTGCCCTTCCTCCGCGTAGTATGCTTGGATGATCTCGCACAGGTGAGGGGATGCAAGCTCGAACACCAGCAGGAGGAACAAGGCCAGAGAGAAGACGAGGGCAAGCAAGAAGACCGAGTGGAACCGCGCGTACATGCTGCGTCGACGCATTCGGGACTCCGCTGGACGTGCGGCAGCAGATGCTCGCATGTGTGGATTAGAGTGTGGGTGGGTCGGTCGGTGGAGCACCCGCACCCAACAAAGAAAAAGAAAGAAACGCAACGACACCAAGCTTAAACACGATTAGCATGATGACGACAAGAAGACAGAACCAAGTCCATTTTTCTCTATGATTCCTTTCCACGCCGCGCCGCACCGCTAATTAACCAAGGAAAAGCAGCAGCCCCGAATGTCCACGGAGTCGGATTTGCAGGCCGCCGGCCTTCCTCTCCGGCGGCGACTCAATCCCTCCTCTCTCATCCAGCGTCGGTTGCTTCAGCATGCACAAATTCCTTGCCACGCCACCAAGTGGAGAACCGTCCCTGCTGCCTGCTCTGCTCTGCTCAACCCAGCATGCATGCGTGAGTGCCTCTCCTCAACCGCCCTCTGCTCTGCTCTGCTCCCTCGCCGACAACCAGCCTGACTCGCTTCGCATCCTCCCTCTCCACCCAGTTCCACAGATCCGCCGCTGCCCTTGTGCTCCTCGTCTCCACGTCGGAAAAGCCAGCCCGGACTGCGTGCGTGCACATCCACGGCTCACTCACCACGATTTTTCCTTGCCGCCGCCGGCCAGCGTCTCCCAATCACTAGGCCTTCGCCACCGCTAACCCCGCTCTTCAACCTCCTCTCCTTCCGCGACGTATGGGACCTTCGACTCCAGCGACTCAAATCCTCGCGCACCTCCCCGCCGTCAATTGCAGATTTGCAGTACGGAGCACAAAGATCGCGCATTTTCCCTTTTTCCAGTCCCCGCGCAGCTAATTCGATTCGACTCCGTCTCTCTCCTCCTTCACCTCCTCAATTCGATTCAAGGTGGAGCGTCCGCGCTCGCCCGCCGCGCTTCGCCGCTCTAGCCCTCGCCGGCAATGAACGCGTCTCTCCTCTCCGCTCAATGCCGCTGCCGCCACGGTGTCCTTGATTTTGGCAGCTCTGGCCGCTCCCCTCTGTTTCCTCGCGCGTAGAGACCTCCGTTCCAGAAATCCATTGCTCCGGCGGGCCACCTCTGCCTAATCCCACCACCACCCCACGCGCCATGCATCCTCTCCGGACCTCAGCACGAATTAGTGCTCGCCGCCGTATGGTTCGCCGCCGGAAAGAACCCTTTTTCGGGCTTGCCCCCCTGTCGCTGACGACGCGGGTTTTCCCTTTGCGCCCGCGACATGGACCGCTCTCGGTCGTCTGCCCTTGTCTTTCTTCCTTTGAGATTCAATCAAGGGCTCGATAGTTCTCCAATAACAAACCTACAGTACTAAATTAAGTCATTCTTTTTACCCTAAATTCTTCAAGTGAAAACAGTTCCATTTTCATGCTCTAATTTTAATTTTCAAATTTAGGCAGGTCATGAAATTAACCTAGCCACACGATGAGAAAAGAAAGAAAACCGACGGTTCAACATCGCGGAGTTGCATCCCGAGGCACACGGCGCGGGGTGAAATGATCAGAAAATGATAAGTACTCCCTCAGTCCCATAATATAAAAGCGTTTTTGACACTAGTGTAATTTTGAAAACGCTCTTATATTATGGGACGGAGTGAGTAGTACGGAAGCTCACTTGAGTATATATCGTGTATCGAGACAAAACTTATTAGTGAGGAAGTATGACCGACACAATCTCTATCACCTTATTTTTCTGCCACCCTATGCATGCTGCTCTTGCACCGCCAACTTCAGGATTTTCTTGTCAGACGTATGTACGCTAGGCATACGTACCCGACGGATGTGACCGCCGTATCAGGTTGAAGGCCAAGGTAGGCGTCATGATCGACATGTCTATGTGTAGCTCATCTACACGCGCACCACACCCAGACACGTATGCACTGCGTATGGGCTAGCTTCATCCTTGTGACCACTATACGATCGCATGTGCTTCTCACTCTCACATCTTTCTTAGTGATGGTTACATGGTTAGGAACGATACTTTTATGTTTTTTGTCCTCGCATTAATTTTTAGTTTTAGAATTGGCGATGGTAGTGCAATCGACAAAGGCGCTGAGGCAGCTACTGGTTGCCTGGCAACAAGGTCTGGCATAGCGAGGCTACTATCTGGTACATCCATAGGCGCTTTTTCTTTGGACACTAAATGTATCACCTCCTGCAAATGATTTTCCTTTCCCGCACCATTGAAATATCATTGATGCCTTGGATACTTGTTAGTGCAAGCGAAGCAACGCCGAACAGAGACCAGCAGGTGGTGAGTTAATCACGGTCTATGTGGCACGATCGGGAGCACTCTGCCACTCATAGAGATGTGGTATACGGCACTCCCTCCGTCCCACAATATAAGAACGTTTTTAACACTACACTAGTGTTAAAAACGTTCTTATATTTTGGGACGGATGGAGTATATGATTAGTTGGGGCTTTGGGTAGAGTGGTTGGAGGCGTGAAGTAACGTTTCGTCATGTGGACGGACAATTTATGCTTTAGGGGCTACGAGACAATGTCCGACATGGCAGGCGAGCAAACAACAATATTTATATACTTTAGTGACGTTTTTTCTTTTCGAGAAAAAACAAACGGTGTTTTTTGTTCGCTCAAAGACGTACCCATGGTATTGTTCTAGTTTGAAATATATCGTTGCACGGAGCTCAATTCAAGTAGTTCGTTGCGATGGTTGAATATACCGCTCTTTATGCACCACATCATGTGATTAATCCTTTTGCATCTAATGTTTACACGCGGTTGTTAAGTGATTAATATTGATAGTGGCCATGGTACGTTTGTGAGACACTCTATACTCAGGAAAAAAAATCTTATACGACCAGGCCGTACGCCTCGCTACGTGAGACCCGTTCCGATTCATGACACATGTCCGTACCTATCTCAAAGCAGTAGTACCCGATTAGACCCAGCCGAGCCTTAATTCTGTTTTTCAACCGGCCATTATTAATCCCACAGTAAGTCTAGGGTTCTGCACGACCTCTGGTCGCCGCCGGCGGCCGCCGTGCGGCAAGACGGCGCGTTCTCCTTGCCGCCACCGGCCGCCGGCCGCCGTGCGGCAAGATCGACGGCGTGTCCTCCTCGCGGCATGTGCGCAGGCTGCCCGTCCATATACTCCGTCACGCAGCGTAGTTTGTCATGACGAGGAACAGCACGAGCTCTTATCGACGGCGGCCGCGCGTCATCCTCGCAGCAGGCATGTCGGCTACCCGTCCAGCCTCTCCACGACGCCGCAAAGTTGTTCATGGCTACAAATTCCAGGTCGTCCATCGGACTCTATGAGGATCGATCTATTTTGTATCGAGGGATATGGATGTGAAGATGGATGTGTCTGATGTATAATTGCCGCAGTGATTTTGGTAGCAGTGCTGGTCACTGTAAACTCGATTGTGGTGTAAGAAGTTGCAATTTGTCACCATGTAATTAGTCAAGTTTACTTATGCTTTGTTGTTGTTTTCTGAAGTTTATTCTCCTGGAGAATGTGGAGCTTTTTGTTGTATAAATGAATTTTCTGTACACTTACTGAATAAAATCTGTGGTATTTACAGTATTATTCTCCCACTTGTGCCATTTGTAAGCAACAACTTACATGAACATAACACACCTTGTGTTTGCCAACAAGAAAATTGTAAGATTTGAGAATATCACAATAATCCGCTGTAGTTTTAAGTTGGAGAAGAAATACATATCAACATTAGCTGACATGCCGAGCTAACTCGCATTATGGAACCAACTTGCTGGAACCTTCATGTACTGGCACCTTATCTAAAATCCAATTGACAAGAAATTATTGGTGGAACCTGGCTACTTATTCGCACATAAGAAATTATAACATGGGAAAACTTTTGCTGCAGTACCTTTTTCTTGTCTCTCTTTGCTTCCTGTAGCGCATATTTTGATCTCTTTTCAATTGGACCTATTGTTTGCTTAGGAGCTCTAAATCGCTCTGTTCTAATATCTTCAGTGGCTTATCGTTCAAATGATGAGTTCGAAAGTTGAAACTCCCAAAGATTGAAGGCACATTCCTCTGTGGAACAATTTTATCACATACTATACTAGTTATGAATTCAGATTATCAGCCTGCAACCATATGTTAACTTATTGTTCAGTCGTTGATGTATATACTGCAAGGACAGAAAATTGTAAAACTGACGACACTAAAGAGATCAATCCCCACACAGTGTGACCGATGTGCCTGCTGCGAGGATGAAGCGCCATCATGCCGCGCGGCCGCCGTCGACAAGAGTTCCTGATGTTCCTCGCAGTGACTAACTGCACCGCCTGTCGGAGCATCTGAACAGGCAGCTCGCAAGGAGAACACATCGTCGTGCCGCACGGCTGTCGCCGCCGCCGTACTCGCCGCCGCACGGCCTCCGCTGCCGTCACAGCCGCTGCCGCCGTCTCCACCGCCGCCTCGCCGCTGCCGTCGCAGCAGCCGCTGCCGCCGCCGCCCGCTGCCGCAGAGGTCGTGCAGAACCTAGACAGCTTCGGGTGGGAATAAGGATCAAGGCTCGGCTCGGTCGTAAACGAGGACTGGTGCTTTGAGATCTGTATTAACACGTGTCATGAATCGGAACGGGTCTCACGTAGCTGGTCGTATAAGATTTTTTTTCCCTATACTCAGGGAACATGAAGGAGTGGACGACGATGTGGGGGGAATTTAGACACCGAGTTTTGGCATGCAAATACTCCCTCCGTTTCTTTTTTACTCTGCATATAAGATTTGGTCAAAGTTAAACTATATAAAGTTTAACCAAATTTATATAAAAAATATGAACATCTACAATGTTAAAACTATATAGTATGAAAATACATTTTGTGATGCATCTGATAATATTGATTTCATATTGTCAATGTTTATATTTTTTAATATAAAATTAGTCAAACTTTACAAAGCTTGACTTTAACCAAACCTTATATGCAGACTAAAAAGAAACGGAGGGAGTACCAAGTCCAACCTTGTAAGCAGTGGCGGAGGCAGGGGGGTGGCCAGCCAGGGCCCGGGCCCTCCCCAACATCCTAATTTCCTTTGTATTATGCATATGAACAGTGATATATTTTTACGGTTGCCTGCAGCCGGTCCTCCCCAACATCAGATTATACGCATTCCTGCCCCCGCCACTGCTTGTAAGGCAAGTAGTTTGACCGTTTTGAATTTAATTGATTAGAGACTTTATTCTGTCAATTATCTACAATACTTTTGATACAAGTTATTATTTTATGCTAGAAAATAGCTAGTGTATGTTATTAGATGTATCATTCCCCTGATAAGCATTATTCTGTTACCTATATTCAAGTTTTATTATTCTATGTTTTCACACCTTTTTGGGGATATTTAATATTCACATTATTCTTAGCCATGCTTCGGCATAACTATAATATGGGACATGGGAATTCTTAGCCATGGCAACGCAAAGTGATGCCGAAAACAGGAGATGAGTATGTAGTGAGTTAAGGTCCACGAGGCGGAGTGGACAGCGGCATGAAACTCCATTAGACGCATCAACGAGCACATGGCAGACAACAACGGGAAGCGATGTTGAACACGAAGTTGAGTAACTGGTGAGTTAGGGGCTGCAAGTCGGACTAAGACGGTGACGCAAAGCAACGGTAGACACGGAGCCAAACATATCAGAGGCAAGTCATCAGTTAGGGGCTGAGTGGCCGGCAAGATGAAGCTACACAGGACATGGAGCGAGGCATACTGAAAATCATATGCTCGCCATCAAAGCATGCGATAACATGTTAAACCCTATAATTCAAAGAGAGAATGAGTTTTGGTGCCACAATAACTTGTAGTTTTTTTATGTTTATTTTGGCTAGTTTATATAGTGATACCGGTGTCCAACTTGACACAAGTTCAGGCAAAACACGGCGTCACCCAGAGTATAAAACTCTCTGTTTTACAAAGGATGCCACGCTTGAAAAATGCCTAGAATATCTCCAAATTAATAATAATAATATGCACTATACCTTATTATAGATAATAAATTGATATTCTATGTTTAGAAAAATCTTCTCCCAATTATTTCATGTGCTGAGATGACTTAACGTCCTCTAAGGTGATTCCTCTATCAGTAACATGCACATATATTTCTCGTTTCCTTCATAGGCTTACCCCCATCTTGTATGCGATGTTGCAAACCTCAATTTTGGGTTAGAGCCGACACCGGCGAGCCTAGGTCTACCTCCGAGGAATGTTGTTGTACAGACTCGATGCAACCATGAACTCCTGAAAGTGCTAGTGATCGACTAGAGGGGAGGGGTGAATAGGCGATTTTTATGAAAGTCTTCAAAACATGGAGATTTCGAAGACAAACGATAGAAATAAACCTATTACCATGCAGCGGAAGGTAGACTACACTAGGCAAACCATAGTCAAGTATTCAATGGAGTAAAAGCACAATGACTAATAGCAGTTAGGCAGTAAAGATCAGGTAGGAAGATATTGTGAAGTCAATCAGAACAAGCAGTCACTCAGTGAAGACAAAAGATAAAGCAATCATACAATGACTTCACAAGGACCAACAGTAAGTAAAGGGAGCGGAAGGATGAAACCAGTGACTCGTTGAAGACAATGATTTATTGGACCAGTTCCAGTTGCTGTGACAACTGTACGTCTGGTTAGGGAGGCTGAGATTCAACTCAGAAGACCTCGTCTTCACCTTATTCCCCTTGAGCTAAGGACACCCAGTCCTCGCCCAATCACTCTGGTAAGTCTTCAAGGTAGACTTCCAAACCTTTACAGACTTCGTTCACTGGCGATCCATAATGACTCTTGGATGCTCAGAACGCGACGCCTAACCGGCTTGAGGATTCACAGTCCTCAAGTGTAATAAGTCTTCAGATCACACAGACATGAAGACTTAAGTGATGCCTAACACTCTTTGGCTCTGGGTGTTTAGGGCTTTATCCTCGCAAGGAATTCTCTCTCAAAGGCTTTGAGGTGGGTTGCTCTCAAACGACAAAAGCCGTGCACTAACTCTGAGCAGCCAACCGTTTATGGTTGTAGGGGGTGGGCTATTTATAGCCACTAGGCAACCCGACCTAATTTGTCTGAAATGACCCTTGGTCACTAAGGAACTGACACGTGTTCCAACGGTCAGATTTCAAACACACACGACAACTTTATTTGAGCTACAAGCAAAGCTGACTTATCCAACTCTGGACAAGATTTGCTCTTATAATCTTCACTCGAAGACATATGATTTTGGTTAAACATCACTTCAGTCATTCTGACTGGTTCACTTGGACCCCACTTAACAGTACGGTGGTTCCTATGACTCAACAAAGAAAAACACAGAACGACGAAACTGCTAAGTCTTCGCGCTCCATAGTCTTCACGCGATGTCTTCTCTTGTCATAGTCTTCAATGTGAATGTCTTCACATACCACCTTTGACTTCAATGTATTCATACATTTTTAGGGGTCATCTCTGGTAGGAAAACCTAATCAATGAGGGACTTCTACCTGTGTTATCCTGCAATTCTCACAAACACATTAGTCCCACAACCAGGTTTGTCGTTAATACTCCAAAACCAATTAGGGGTGGCACTAGATGCACTTACAACTCCCTCGCCATTGCTGGCCTAGGGCTACAACGTCATCTCCACTCCGACACCCTCTTCATGCCAGCCTCCACCCGCTTCGCAGGCATTCCACACTGATGAAGCTATTCTTTTAGACACACTTACCATATTTCTTTTTATGCATGATGTATTTCGTTACAACAAGATGATATTTCATGCGGTCAAAGGAACAATGCATGCATTCATCCCATGGGCTAATATTTTTGACAATATTAGCGCCATCTATGGTGACGTGAAAAAATTAGTTCAGTAGAATCCCGTCGTTGGTGACAGTGCGAGTCCATGTGAGCCATGTGCCCCCCAATTAGTTTTTCTTGTTATCATCACCAGACTTTCATAAATATCTTACTTCATTATTTATATTTTTTAATGATAGTATTTACAAATATTGGCTTGTTTTCATATTATAAGGCAAAACGATTTCAGCAATTACAAATCGCAATTCAGCTTATTATTATTCTTGACTTCCGATTAATTTTCTTCCACCTATTCAATTATTCTAGTGCTTGCTCTCGTCATTGTGAAACTCTATTCTCTCGAAGTAACCTATGGCAGGGTTTGCACAAGAAACTCCAAGAACTGTAACTCCTCACAATGAGAATTTGATATGGTTGAGAACACACCAGATTTGGAACATGCACAACTACTATACTTCCTTCGGTGAAGATCTTCAAGTCCATGTAATGTCCGGAGTAGTAATGGATGATGATCACGACGAGAGGGATTTTACTCAAGTTTGCATGGACGACATGCAAGCAAATGAATTGATCATCCTTGAACATTACGTGCCATTCCCTACAAACTAGGTTCAAATCCGGAACTAAATATGTCGGCATCCACTTAACGACGTCAAGCCATGCTTTGGTCCAATAACGTCGACGAGACCACTATCAAGAGGCCTTTGAGTTGTCCATCACGATGCGGGGCAAAGTGGTTTGCCCCAAGAAGGTATATTCATCTGCGATTATCCGACATGATGCGAGACAAAGTGATTTGCCACCTTGAAATGCTTTATTAGAAAAAGCTTATCTTTAATTTAATAATAATAAAGATATTATCCAGACTTTTATTAACGTCCTGAAAACGCGCGTCTAGTCTATCTAAGGCAAGCAAAGAATTTAATCCCGAGAAGACTTTTGAAATTTTGGTTCGCGTCCTTCAATCGCGCCCCTCTTGTTAAAAAATTTCGGCCCCAAATAAGAAAAAGAAAAACGAAAAGAAAATTTCGGCCCCGACCCACGCAATACCTATTCCCTTTCCCCTTCTCCTTCCCCGTCACACCGCCGTCAGGTCTCCCGCTCCGGCGACGGCGCCCCTTCCGCCTCCGCCTCCGCCTCCTCCTCGCCGACCACGCCCCTCCTCCAATCTCCCACGCATCCAAACCACTCTCTCCCCTCTCCCACCCGCACCTCCTGCGCCTGCGAGGAGCGATTCGTCGAGGAACCGCTGAGCAAGGCCATCGACGCGTGCTGGATCCGGTGTCTCTATTTCTCTCTCGTGCTCGATCCCGATCCACCCCCTTCTCTCGGCGCGGCGCATGCGGGAAAGCTCGCTGCTGCGGTGGGCCTTGACGGCGGCGAGCAGGGAGCCGGCGAGGTAGACCACAAGGGCCGTCATGGGCTCCACCTGCGCCCTCTTGCCGGCGGACTGCTGGTCGCCTCGGCCTCCCGCGGCATCTCCGACTGGCACAAGCTGCAGGTCCTGGGTGAGGTATCCACTCCCCTCTCCTTCCTTACCCTTCCTGTCGAATGCGTGTGTGTAATGTATAGCAAACAATCCTGCTATTGTGAGGACTATAAGCATAGTCTCAAGGCACAATCATCATAGTTCAAATAAACGTGTCACCAAATTTAGATGCTGATTGTCTTATTTTATGGGATGTTTTATTATGTGTGATCACTGCCCGGCTGCAAAATACTGGAATTTCGATAGGATGCTGCTGTCATACCTACTGACCGACCAGATTTCTTGTTAAATTGGAGAGAAAGAAAGATTGCAAATCTTTTTTTTCTTCAACTTGTGGATCCCTTAGATTTTACCTTCTCTTGATGTTTGGATTCTGTCGTGAGTTGGCGCTTCCGCTGGTGACATGATTCCGTCCCTGTGTGTTTGCAGCCCGGAGAAGAAGCTGATTGCCGAGTGCCAGGCGGCTGACCCGGGGGTGCTCATCAACGCCTACAGCTTCTACGGGCTCCCAAGAGTGCATCCACATGTATGCTCTTACTGTCTGCCTCCAGCCGCTACCACGCATACATAACCACTAGGTTCCTCTTCCTCTGCTCTCTCTTATCCTCTGTGTGCCCATGGCCATCGAGCCGTGGCAACAGTACGTCATGGGTTGAGTCCTGCAACCATATATAGAAGTTAAAGTAATTAGGGCAACCCAAAATGTCTATTTGCTTGTAGAACGATAAAATCTTTGTAACCCTTGATGATCAGATGTGTGTGTGCATAGCACACAATCTTGCTGTGGTGAAGACCATAAGCATAGTCTCAAGGCAATCAAAGTAGAAAAGTAAACTTGTTACAAACTTTAGACGTGGATTGCCTTATTTATGTTTTATGTGTGATGACTGCAAGAATTGGATGACTGATTAGATAGGATGCAAAATACTGGAAATTCGGTAGGATGCTACTTTCATACCCCTCCCGACTGATTAGATTTCTTGTTAAATTGGAGAGGAACAAAGATTGCAACCTATGTCTGGAAGATGGTAAATCTTATATTTTTCTTCAGCTTGTGACCCCTTAGATTTTACCTTGTCTTGATGTTTGAATTCTGTCGCAATTTGGCGCTTTTGCTGGTGATATGACTCTGTAGTTGTGTGCTTGCAGCACGGAGCAGAAGCTGGTTGCCGAGTGCTAGGCGGCTGACCAGGTGATGCTCTCCTTCTATCATTGCTCCTACCGTCTGCCAAGAGGGCATCCTCATGTATGCTCTTACTGGCTGCCTCAGGCCACTACCTCCTCATGCATACATAACCACTCGGTTCCTCTTCCTCTGCTCTCTCTTATGCTTTGTGTGTCACTGTGTCCACGGCCATCGAGCTGTGGCAATGGCACCTCACGGGTTGAGTCCTGCAATGATAGAAGTTAAACTGATTAGGGAAACCCAGCATGTCTATTTGCTTGTAAAGCTATATAATATCTGTCACACTTGATGATCAGTTACACCGCATTGGCCTCTTTTTTCCTGCGTGTGCCGGCGCGTCTGTTGTTACTTGTCTGTTACTCCCTCTGTCCCGTAATATTAGAATGTTTTTGACACTATACTAGTGTCAAAAACGCTCTTATATTATGGGACGGAGGTAGTAGCATTTTCTGCTTTTGAGTATTCTTACCCTTTCTGTAACATCGCATTGATATCTACACTGAACTACCAATTTTCTTTTCATATGAATTGTGATATTGATCTGTGATTAAAGGCCAAAAGTGTAGGAATTTCTTTATGATTTTTAATTGTTAATACTTGATAGTGTTTATCAGATCTGGCCAATCAACCGATGCCCTTATATAATCAGAATTCAGAATGCGTTCAACAGTCCAGTATGGCATTTCTTGGATAACAAATAGAATTTATCTAACTTTGAAATGTCCACATCAAACGGGTTTATTTTAATTAACCTATATGCTCATTATGCAGGCGAGGTAGTCCCGCTTCCCACCCCGGTCTGCATGCTCGGTGATGCCAAGCATGTGAGGGAAGTATCTACCATTTACTGGTGCTGCTAAGCAATTCTCCTTCTCTCTATAACATATTTGATGGTCATGATGTACAAACAAGTAATGTATGGTTCTTACTGCAATAGGGATTGTCGATTGGTGCGAAACTAGTGAATTTCAAATTGTATAACTACCAAGAGGTAGTCACGCTAGATGAGGATGACACTGGAATCCGGTGGTCGAATTTCTTGTTATCAGGCAGTGTTCAATTTCTATCTCTGCCTACCTGCATGCTATGACAGTTGCCCTGTATTGCTGCCATTTGAAGATTTTTATGCTTACCATGGTATGCTTTTATGAAGTAATTTGACTGTTTGCTACCTACTAGGGCAATTTTTCCTCTATATACATCTGCATGCTTAGAAAAAGTTGGGCTATTTTTCTGTTAATGGTACTCCCTCTGTCCGAAAAAGCTTGTCCCTCGAATGGATGTATCTAGCACTAACTTGATATTAGATACATTCATTTGAGGGACAAGTTTTTTCGGACGGAGGGAGTATCACTGTATTTGCTGCTTTATGATTGTGTGTGGGGCTGCTCTAGGCTATTTTTGTGCCTTACATGTTTATTACTCCCTCCATGAAGAAATATAAGAGCGTTCAGATCAATACGCTTTTATATTTCTTTACAAAGGGAGTACTTAATTTTTAATATGGAGGTATTGTTTGGTTGCCATCTTTTACAAGTCACTGACTGTTTGTACATAGCCTGATGTCAAGATGTTAATGGAAATTGAAATAATATTTTTAAGTGCCAATCGAATGTTTGATAAATCAGTCTATGATTCTACAGTATATATGTGTACATAATGAGTTTCTCGAGCAACCATGTCCCTTCTAACGGAATTGTAAAATACTCCCTCCGTTCCAAATTACTCGTCGTGGTTTTAGTACAAATTTGAACTAAAACCATGACGAGTAATTTGGAACGGAGGGAGTAAAAGTTATGTTTCTGTAACAAAATCTTATAGTTAATAATCTCGGGACTTGTTTTTGTGGTTGCCATGTTCAGCTGCATCATAACCTTCATGCCTGGCTAGTGGCTACTATGGCTTGACGGACTACCTCCTCAGCCACTACCTCAGCTTCCCACACAACATGATGACAGTGGTTTTGCTACAACCGTGGTGGTGGTGGCGGCCCCTAACTTGGTTCTGGTGAGTCTCCGGTCTCCCCTCTCTCTCCATGTGCTTTGAGATGGTCTGGCCGTGGAGTCGGTTGTGGTACTGGCCATTGAGGCAATGATTTAGGGTTCGGTTATGCGGTCATGCAACGTGTTGTAATTTGCGTTTGAGGCATTTCTGTGACGCCACACTCTTTTTCACGTTGAAGATCTGATGCATCCCTACCATGGATGTCTTTTGTGTTAGCACTTTTTTCTTTCAAAAAATCTTTCGTTTTGGGCTTCAATGTGCGGGAGATGAGATTATGAATGCAATTAATTTCCTTATTGGTTTGATTGGCTGATATGATGGCCCAAATAGTAAACTGAATGTGATGATGCTCTTGTTTTCACAAAAAGACATCTGTTTTTGTTTGCCTATGTCATTATTTCCCCGGCTTTGTTTTTGGTAGAGTTATTTCATTTATCCAGTGAATGGTTATTTCCTTGTTCAGTATGCGATGATTAATTATTAATTCCCCTATTGGTTTGATGGGCCAACATGATGGCCTAAATACTGAACAGAATCTGACCATCCTCCTTGGTTCTCTATGAGAAGTAATTGACTTTGTTAAGCTTTCTTCAGTTTCAGAATGTCATGAATTCTATTTTGGGAAGAAATTAAACTGAATGCAGGTCCCATGTTTCCATTACCCTCTTTCTATCTCCATGAAAGAAATTAAACTGAATGCACGCATGGACCCATGGGCTCATATATTAAGCAATTTTTTTTGCTTACGAAATGAATTTAAGGTTTAATTTGCTCATGGACTAGACCTCTTTGGTTTGTGCTTCTACACTACCTTAATTGTAGCTTGGTGCACAACATGCTAAAAATAACCCTATAGTTAAAAATGCTAACTCTTTTTTTATACATAGGCATGGAAACGACAACCCTATTCACATGGTTTAATCAGTAGTACATTAACCTGAATGAGGCAGCACAATACATGGACATTTGCACAACTTATTGTCTGTCCATAATCATAGAGATTTAGGCCTACTATTTTCTGATGATGTTTATAGCCTTAATGTGCTAAGAACATGAAGCGTATGGAGATTATCTCTTGCTCTCTGAGATGGTGCTGGCCGTCGAGCTAGGTTGCTGTGATGCACAACCACGTCGGTTATTTCCAAACGGAGGGAGTAGTAACTAATGTTGTTGCAGTTGAATAATCGTTGGTGCTATCATCAATCAATGTGGTGCATATGTAGCCGGGCTTTAGGTAACGAAATGCATAGTGTTCTTTTTCCTGTTAAATTTTACATTTGCTTTGGCATGTTAACGAAATGCATAGTGTCCTTTATGGATTGCGATGTATTCCCTTATGCATTGGCTGTTAATTGATCTTGTTCTCTGTCTATCTGCCCAGGGAGGAGGGTCTAGAGCCTAGAGCCTCCGTGAAGTTTGATCTTGCGGAGGAGGGCGAGAAGGTGAATGGAGCTTGTAGTGCCGCTTGGTCGAAATTGGGTTGCTGCTGATGCGATTGATTTCTGGTGGTGTGGACGGGTGCCTTGTGCCACTTTGTTTGTTTATACGATCTTTGCTTTGCAGGACAACACCCACCCATATAACTTGTGTGGACTTTGACGATGATCCGGCTGTGGCAGTACCAGTTTGTGCTGTAGGGGCGTTGCCAATACTTTTTGTTGCTGTTGGGTGTAGGTCGAATGTAAATTGTTGAGTTTGTCAGCAGGGTGTCGGAAATTTTGGATTGTAAACTGAATAAGTCAATGTAAACAAGTAGGGACAGATTGGCTGGTTGAACCCTTGTTTCCCCATGAATGAATGAATGTATTTTTGGTTATTCCCCATGAATGTTGTTTATCAATGTTATCTCTTGTCTGTTGCTTCCCCATGAATGAACCCTTGCTCATTGTCTGTTGTGTCTCAAGAGCAAAATTCTCATACGTGGCCATGTAGTATGTACCGTATCTATGTTTGTACCAATGTTTGTTGGTGAAATCGGCTGGCTGGCTAATGAGGCGCCGTAACCCCTTGCAAAGCAAAACAGGCAAAACACTACCGGGTCATGTGGTTTTAAATTTCCAATCTAACAAAACAAAATTTGAACATAACAAGCAACTGGAAGTTGTTTATCACGTGTCAACTTCATATGTATGTATGCATCTTTTTTCTTTGAGATGCAGATACCAGGTAGAACAAATACAAGTATAATATGAATCTTACATGAGCAAATGTGAAGAGGTATTGGTATATAATTCACATATGGAAACTACCAGCATTATTTGAGGGATGCCACACTTATTAGGAAACTTATTAATAAATTGCACAAACAGAGAAATCCACTCCTCATGCGCACGTCCATCTTCCAAGACTTTTCTTTAATTCTCCTTGAAACCAGGCAAGTCCCACAATCTTCTCCCAATACTGATGCAACATTTAATTGCCATCGCTCATTCGCTCCGCCCCATGCACGCACGCGCCTCGTCCTCCATTATTCCCTTGTTCGTCCGTGTACGATCCAACCCTCATCGATCCACCGGCTGCAGCTTGCTCTCAAGCGCCTCACGCGGATCAGGCTCACATCCGACGGCTCCCTGCGTGTAACACCCCGGATGTAATTTACCTTATATGTATCCCAACTCTTGCCGTTTCCGGCGCTAAGTTATTTATTTTCTCAGGTTCGGGTTTTTGTCTCCGTGTGTTGTTGTTGTTGTTGTCATGCATCTCATATCATGTTGTCATGTGCATTGCATTTGCATACGTGTTCGTCTCATGCATCCGAGCATTTTCCCCGTTCTCGGTTTTGCATTCCGGCGCTCCTATCTCCTCCGGTGGTCCTTTCTACCTTCTTTTCGTGTGTGGGGGTTAAACATTTCCGGATTGGACCGAGACTTGCCAAGCAGCCTTGGTTTACTAACGGTAGACCGCCTGCCAAGTTTTGTACCATTTGGACTTCGTTTGATACTCCAACGGTTAACCGAGGGACCGAGAAGGCCTCGTGTGTGTTGCAGCCCAACACCCCTCCAATTTGGCCCAAAACCCACCAAAACCCTCTCCATCATCTAGAGCGTTCGATCACGATCGTGTGGCCGCAAACCGCACCTTATTTGGACTCTCCTAGCTCCTCCTATGTATAAATAGGCATCTCCCCTAAAATTTCGGATCCAAATCAACCCTACCCTAGCTCCTCTTCCACCGCGCCGCGCCGGACACGTCCGTGTCGGCCGGACGAGTCACCGCCACCAACCGGGGCGCGCCATGTGGCAGCGGGCGCCCCACATCGCGGCCGACCGCGCGGGCCCGCCAGGCCCGGAGCCGGCCCCCGCGGCCCACTTCCTCCGCCGCCAGACCGCGCCTCTCCCTCCGCCGCCCGGTGCGCCTCGCGCGCCTCGACGCCGGCAACCGCCGCCTCTGCCGCCCGGCCGCCGCGCCTCCTCCCGGCCGTCACCGCCGCGCCTCCTCCCGGCCGTCGCCCGCCGCCGTTCGTCTCCGCCGGCGACCGCCGCCCCTACCGATGCCCGCGGCCACCACCACCATCTCCGGCCCGGCTACCTCCTCCTCGTCCTCAACTCCGGCCACCACGGGCCATAGTTCCGGCGAGCTCGGATCCGGCGACCTCGGGAAACGTGCCGATCCAGATCTGAAAATCTCAGGGTTGACTTTCCTCCCGAAACCCTAATATTTTGCGTTTTTCATCATGCTATAACTCCGCATTCGTAGCTCGGTTTTGCGCGTGTAGTATATCAAAATGTTCGTCTCAGAGAGTACATCATTTCATCTCATTGTATCATTTTCATTTGAGCTCATATTGATGGCCGAAATGCTGTTGGAAGAGAGCTATTTGAGTTAATTGTCAGATCTGCTGCACCAAATAGCTATTTGTCATTTTTGCCATGATTAATGTGTGCATGATATGCTCCTAAGCTCTACATGAGTTTTGTTATATACAATGCCATCTTTACAGAGGTGCTTGCCATGTATTTTTGTGATATGTGTGGTGACTAGCACAAGCTTGCAAAGTAGTGCATTCGTTAATGCTGATTTCAGGGACTTAGAAATTTCACTAAGTCCTTGATCTGTTTTTATCAATATGCCATATGTTCATGTTGTTTCCTAGTGATCCGTGCCTCTTTTGGGGATGATCAGTAAGGATGATTTGTTAATATTGTGGTGCTCTATCCATCCATCTCTTTGTTTGCAATTATGGAGCACCCTAACTTGAGTCAATCGAGCTCTTCTTTTGCTATTTCGTGAATCCTGGCAGATTGTCTACTTGTTAGCGATTTTGCCGAGGACGTTGTTGTTGATCAGTGCATGCTATTTTGTTGTTCTTGCCATGTCTAGCTTATATAATGTGTATTCTTGATGGGTGTATGCTTAGATTGTCATGCCATGCTCTGTAGTGAGTGCATCGAGCTCGTTAACATGCCTACTCGTTAACATATTTGCATGCTCCAGTTTTTCTCTAAGTCTGAGATCTGATTATGTCTTTGCCATGTTCACATGCTTGCAATTGTATTCTCTGATCCCTTTTGGCTCAAGATCACTAAGGGACTTTTGTTAAGCTCTTTGAGTAGCTCCATGCCATGCCTTGCTTTACCATGTTAAGTTCCTATAGCATATAGTTTTCATGCTCCAAAGTGTGCTACCTGATATGAAATTCCAGGCTTGTGTTAATTTCACCAAGTCTGAAACCTGTTTACCATTTGCACTTTTGCCATGCTTGTTTGAACCTGTTAATAGATGAATTGGCCATAACTCAGTGTTCATCTTTTGTCAAGCATTATAAGTGGATCCCTGCCATGTATTTTGTTGTCTTGTTTGAGTGCTGTAGCATAATTATCTTGATGCATTTAGATGGCTACTTGCTGTTTATCGCAGACCGGTGCCATAT
This sequence comes from Triticum dicoccoides, assembly GCF_002162155.2. NCBI lineage: Eukaryota > Viridiplantae > Streptophyta > Magnoliopsida > Poales > Poaceae > Triticum > Triticum dicoccoides. The sequence goes on along the minus strand of NC_041384.1, from coordinate 107,264,785 downwards.
TTGTTTTGCTTGCCATTTCCAAACCGTGCATCCGATTCCGGTGATCTTTATATCAATTTCAACCGAAATCAGCTCATCTTTCCAGTGGCACTCTTGGATTTCCAAGTTGAGGCCAGGTTCAATCATTCTTTGTCAAATCTTGCATATGCATCACTTTCCGCATCCCGCATAGCATACCATGTTTGCATCATGTTGTTTGAGCTTTGCACGTGGTTGATTGTGGTCCTTTTGCTTGTTTGTCTTGTTTGGTTAGAGCCGGGAGACGAGTTCGCTAACGAGGAGCCCGTTGAGTTTGCTTTCGAGGATCCAGTCAACTCTGACAACTTTGCAGGCAAGATGATCATACCCTCGAAATCACTTCTATCTTTGCTTGCTAGATGCTCGCTCTTTTGCTATGCCTATGCTACAATGCCTACCACTTGCTTATCATGCCTCCTAAATTGCCATGTCAAACCTCTAACTCACCATGTCCTAGCAAATGGTTGATTGGCTATGTTACCGCTTTGCTCAGCCCCTCTTATAGCGTTGCTAGTTGCAGGTGAAGTTTGGAGATCGTTCCTTGTTGGAACATTGATTATTATTGGGATATCATTATATTATCTTGTTATCTTAATGCATCTATATACTTGGTAAAGGGTGGAAGGCTCGGCCTTCTTGCCTAGTGTTTTGTTCCACTCTTGCCGCCCTAGTTTCCGTCATATCGGTGTTATGTTCCCGGATTTTGCGTTCCTTACGCGGTTGGGTGATAATGGGAACCCCTTGACAGTTCGCCTTGAATAAAACTCTTCCAGCAATGCCCAATATTGGTTTTACCATTTGCCACCTAGCCTTTTTCCCTTGGGTTTCGCAGACTCAAGGGTCATCTTATTTTAACCCCCCCGGGCCAGTGCTTCTCTAAGTGTTGGTCCAACTGAGCGATGTCCGGGGCTACCAGGGGCAACTCTGGGCTGGCCTACCCGACGTCTTGCTCATCCGGTGTGCCCTGAGAATGAGATATGTGCAGCTCCTATCGGGATTTGTCGGCACATCTGGGTGGTGTTGCTGGTTTAGTTTTACCCTTGTCGAAGTTGTCTTGTAGAACCGGGATACCGAGTCTGATCGAAATGTCTCGGGAGAAGGTTTATCCTTCGTTGACCGTGAGAGCTTGTGATGGGCTAAGTTGGGACTCCCCTGCAGGGATTTGAACTTTCGAAAGTCGTGCCCGCGGTTATGGGCAGATGGGAATTTGTTAATGTCCGGTTGTAGATAACTTGAACCTTAACTTAATTAAAATGAATCAACTGTGTGTGTAACCGTGATGGTCTCTTCTCGGCGGAGTCCGGGAAGTGAACACGGTGTTGGAGTAATGTTTGTCGTAGGTTGTTCTATAGTTCTTCGTTCGTGCTTTGCCTTCTCTTCTCGCTCTCTTTTGCGAACAGGTTAGCCACCATATATGCTAGTCGCTTGCTGCAGCTCCACATATTACCTTGCCTTACCTATAAGCTTAAATAGTCTTGATCGTGAGGGTGCGAGATTGCTGAGTCCCTGTGGCTCACAGATTACTTCCAAACCAGATGCAAGGCCCGTTGAATCCGTTCCAGATGATGCGCTTGAGCTCAAGTGGGAGTTCGATAAAGCCTCCCGTCATTACTATGTGTCTTTCCCAGATGATCAGTAGTGGTGCCCAGTTGGGGCGATCGGGACCGTATCGCTTGTTGGGGTTGATCTTTTATTTTGGTACCGTAGTCGGACCATGAGTGTATTGGATGATTGCAATGCTATTTATGTCCTTTGTGTGACGTGGCGAGTGTAAGCCAACTATGTACCTTTCACCTTATTATCTATTTACATGGGTTGTTGTGAAGATTACCTTACTTGCGACATTGCTTTCAATGCGATTATGCTCTAAGTCATGCTTCGACACGTATGAGATATAGCCGCATCGAGGGCGTTACACTGCGCTCCTAGCTCGCTCATTGCTAGACAGGATACGAGCTCTCCTCTATAAATGCCCGCCCTTTGCTCTCACCTCTCCATCTGCCACGCCCACACATTGCTCATTCTGCATCTGCTAAGATCCTCTACCCCCTCCTTTCTCAACCATATCGCTTCATCTACAGCCAAAGGTTGTGACATGCAGTTCGGATTCAGATGAAAGCAGGTTACTATAAAATGTATATATGCATCAACATCTGTTTGATGCTGCCTTTCATGTGCAAACATGCTTTTTTATCACTACATCTCTTGATTTAAACTTGTAACAGCGTGGCGATTTTTTCCAGTAATATGTATAATAGGACATGTACTTATTTTGGGTTCATTTTTTATAACTATATCTTAGTCTTGACTCTTGTTTCAGTTATTAGGCAGTGCGTTTTCATGCCCTTGTACATGACCTGATTTTTCTTTCCAGTTATTCAGGACTACTTGTTCATGTCTTAGTTATCAGTTCCTTGACCTTTAAGCTTGCACAGTTCTTGTTTGACCTTTAAGTGTTTATTTTTCAGTATTGATTGCTCATTCACCATTACTTTATTTCCTTAATTTGTGCTTGTGCGTATGGTATCCTTCTCAGTTTCTTTGGTGTTACTTCTTTTCTTTAGAGTCATTTTCGGTATTATTTCCAGATCATTGGTTATCATTCACATACTGGTATGTTTGTGTTTAGTCTAGTCCCAATGTGTTTTGTCGTTATGATTTAGTGTGTTTTCCTTACTCGTCAGATTTCAGTTTAGTCTCCCTGTTTTTAGTACATCGGTCTTTAGATTTCAGTTTAGTATCAAGTATCTCTCTTTTAATGCAGCTTTCCAAATTTTTAGATCATTGGTAATCATTCAGATATCAGTATGTTGGTGTTTAATCTATCATTGTATAGGTTATCATTGTATTTATTTTCGGTCTTCCATCTTCTAGTTGATCAGTACATATTGCCTTCTTAACAATTCATTCATTAGTACCGATCATGTTTGGTCATCTATCAATATCTTTAGTTAGTTCATTATGTTCAGATTATTAGTCCAGTTTCTTTGGTATTCGTTTTTTTGTTTGTCTTGCATCATTAATCAGTATCAGTTATCAATGCTTTTTTGCATTCCTTATGATGTCCATATCATTACTCTCCTTTTAATTATCATTCTGTGTTTCCCTAAGACGTGGCTTCATAACATCATTGGTAACATTTTACTTTTCCATCAAGCATCCATGACATTTGCCACATTCATTTTTTCGGAAACTTCTCATGGGTTTTCAATCAACTTTTACCCATGTTTGTTTTTATCTTTTTGTTTGTTGCCACCAAATTTCACCCTGATATGCAAGGTATTCTTTAAACACCATGCCCGGCAACATTCTGCGTGCTATGAGGCAAATCCTGAAGAAAGGGTCAAGAAAGACTCTGTACTCATGGTGAAAATTGTTATAGGTTTATTGGGTACCACAACATGCAAGCAGTGGACATGATCTTCTTTTATTGGAGACCAAGGCATGCATACTAGGTCTAGGTTTATCGCCAAATGTGTCCCTTGCATATATAAATTGCAACGACAAAGATCTGGTTTGATGAAGCCTTGGATTGAACTGTGTTCACTAATCCATTTCTCTCGAATACTTTGATGGTTTGTCTATCATGGTTTGTTCATTATTCTTTTTCTATTTTCAAAGTTGTTTACACATTTTTTGCAAAGTTATTCCATGGCCTCATCATTACTTTTAAACCACTTCCTCACTAGCTCTGTCCATCTAAAGGATGACCAGATCATCAAGTTGTGTGATCCATTGCTACTCCACCAAGAAGATGACTCGATGTTTGTAAGGATGTACTCATGACATTTGAAACCAACTTCGGCAACTTGCTGGAGATGATAGTCGCCTTCCATGAGCCGTGAGAAGTTCATATGGTCCTAATTTGTTGTTGTTTACAAGTTTCTTTTTCTTTTCGTTATTCCAAAAATATTCTACTTGGCAAATGAACCTATATTTATTTTTGTGTCGGGTTTTGTGTTTGTGGCCAGGAGCCACAAGAACCCTTTGCATGTACAAGGCAAGAAATTGCTTTTCAGTCTGTCAATATTTAACAACAGTCAGCAATCACTTAAGTGTTCTTTTTGTTCTCTTGTTTATTGTTCATTATTTAGTCATTAATTTCCCCCTATATTCTTCAATGCACTTCTCCTACTACAAATCAAAGGGATCTTTTATTTCTCTCGTCTACAAAGTGTGTTGTTGGGTAGGCAATGTTTTTTTACCTTTGTTACAAACTAGAGGAGGTATGTTTGCATAGTTCTAACAACTTATTTTCAGTATTCATTGTTCATTCATCATTACTTTTCCCCTTCATTTTTGCTTGTGCGTATGGACACCTTCTCACTTTCTTCAGTTTTATTTCTTTTCTCTAGTGTCATTGTCGGTATTATTTTTAGATCATTGGTTATCATTCTTATATTAGTATGTTTGTGTTTAATCTAGTCTCTAATGTCTTTTCTCATTACGATGTTGGTCTGTGTTTTTAGTCATCTTTCTCCCTGTTTTTCAGTCCATAGGTGTTCAGGTTTTAATTTAGTACCAAATATCTCTCTTTCAAAGCAGCTTCCAAATTTTTATATCAGTGGTCATCATTTGATAGTGTGTTTGTGTTTAGTCTTCCATCTTCTTCTGGTCAGTCTATATTGTCTTTATTACCGGTTCAACAATTAGTTATTAGTCATGTTAAGTCATCTATCAAATATTTTTACTCATTTTATTTGTTGCCGCTAGGCTTTGATTTTTTTGTTTGTCGCTGCTATATTGTCTTTTCTCATGATTTTTTTCAACTATGCGACCGACGACATTCTGTGTGTACAGAGGCAAAACTTTTAGAAATGGTCAAGAAAGACTCTATAAATGGCCGCCCTTGTGCTCTTGCCTCTCGATACCGCGCCCACACATTGCTCCTCCCGCGTGGGCTAAGATCCACCACCTCCCCCTTTCTCCCCAACGCAACATATCGCTTCATCCACTACAAGTACATTGTGCAGCCAACAGACGATGGTTGTGCTATGTCGTTCCGTTCAGATGAAAGTGGGTTAGTGGGAAACACTTATATGCATCAACATCTGTTCGACACTTCCTTTCATGTGTAAACATGCTTTACTATCACCACATCTCTTGATTTTAAACCTGTAACAAATGTGGTGAATCTTTCCAGTAATATATATGTATAATCGAGGCAATAGGCCATGAAGTCTTCTAAGAGAGCATATACTTACTTTTGGTTTAGTGCAACTGCTATTCAATGTTGTTGTTTGATCTAGTTTTTTCATCTAAATGTAATTAACAACCGTCTAGTACTATCTGGACATGTGAGGTTCCTGATAATTCGATGTTTGACCTACACTGAAATGTTGTTTCAACACATGTGTTACATACGACATTCTGCTTTGCTTCAGTATTACGTTTAAGATTTGGTTTGTCGAGGCCTTCAAAAACACTACACTCATTCTTAATAATTGTATCTCAGTCTTTACTATTGTTTTTAATAATTGTATCTCAGTCTTTACTCTTGTTTCAGTTATTAGGCAATGCGTTCTCTTCCCTGTGATTCAATATTACTTGTTCATTTCTTAGTTATTAATTCCTTGGTTCTAAGTCTGCACAGTTCTTGTAGGACGACAACAACTTATTTTTAGTATTAATTGTTCACTCATCATTACTTTTCTCTTGAGTCATGCTTCTTCACATGAAACCTTCGGGCTCTCTACAGTTTTATTTCTTTTCTTTAGAGTCATTCTCGGTATTATTTTTAGATCATTGGTCATCATTCTTTTATCACTATGTTTGTGTTTAGTCTATTCTCCAATATCTTTCCTCATTACAATTAAGTGTGTTTTCTTAGTCATCTTTCCCCATGTTTTTCCATCCATCAGTGTTCAGGTTTCAGTTAGTACCAAATATCTCTCTTGCAACACAACTTCCAAAAATTTAGATCACTGGTCATCATTCATATATCAGTATGTTCGTGTTTAGTCTTTCATTTTTTAGTTGATCAGTCTATATTCTCTTTGTTACCAGTTCAATCATTACTTATTAGTCATGTTTAGTCATCTATCAGAAACTTTTAATCATGTTTGTTTTTATCTTTTTGTTTATCGCCGCTCGATTATCCCTTGATGTGCAAGGGATCTTTTCAACTATGCGACTGACGACATTGTGTGCTTCGAGGCAAAATGTGAAGAAAGGGTCAAGAAAGACTTGTTCCATGGCGAGTAGTGCTCTAGGTTTCTTGGGTACCACAGCATCCAAGCAGGGACCTGTTCTGCTTTTATTTGGGACCAAGCCATTTGTGTCGAATACTTTAATTGTTTGTCTTTCATTGTTTGTTCATTTTTTTCAAAGTTGTTTGCACATTTTTTGGGCCTAGCTGGGTACTACCGTGATTTGCAGTGACCTGATTTTTCAGTGTGTACTGTGATTTGCCGTGCTATTAGCAAGTGTAGTGAATTGATATTCATATTTGCGCCAGCAACGGAAACAGTATTGGCTTACAAGTTCAATAATATTCAGGACGTGTGCACTTGATGACGTTGAGGCTGGGAGAATGTTATACTAAAAATATGTGCAGTTTTGCTATTTCTTATCGATGGGGATTGTGATGTCTACTCCACAAGAATAAAGCAGTTGCAATGGGGGGTGGGGGGAGGTTGTTTTAGTACTTTTCCATCAATGATTTAATGAGTAGGTGTTGATGCTGGGATTGCCAAATTTAAACGGATGTTTGACCAACCTGCGTCTGGTGCTACCAGTTTAAGTATATGTGTTTGTGTTCAGGCTGATTTGCATATGGCCACATGTATAAAAATAGAAAAATATGATCCCCTGAAATGAATTTGGAATAGCTTCAGTATTTTCAATTCTGGGAAGCGACTTAAGTTCATCAGATACTTATTGCGTACTTGCTGTTGACATTTGTTTTCTGCAGCTCTTGCGCGTAAGGAAATTGAAGATGAAACTGATAGATTGACGGGGAGGTCAAAACAAATATCTCCAGTCCCTGTTCATCTCAGCATATACTCACCACACGGTATTATACCCTGGGCATATGTACGTACCTTAGTAGTACATTGAAGGAGAATATTGGTGCTAGTTTTTTCCAGTTCCATTTTATATAAGTAGCCTTGTATATCTGATTTCATTTTTTTATGGTGGTGTTTATATAAAGATCTTAATTTATAGACAATAGCATTCATGCAGCTCCTGCATCTTCTTGTATCTTAATTTTTTTTCTGGAGAGGCCTTACTTCCGAATCTTCTTGACAAGTCATATTTTGCGTTCAACTGACTATTTGCAGTTGTCCACTTAACATTGATTGGTCTGTGGGGTCTAACTAAGGTGGCGATAGGTATGTGAGTGTCTATTTTCCCACATTTTCTAATTTAGGCAATGTTCACAGCAATTCTCATTCACCACGTTGCCATCTTTTTCAGAGTTGGCAGCTTGAAAACATTGCCTAGGATATTGAAAATATGATGTGCTTATACATTAAGAAGGTACTGCTATTTCCTCAATGGGGATATGATGTGCATGTTGATATTTACCTATGGAGTGACACATTTCTATCTTCTTTTGTAGCCAAACTGCATTATACTTGCTACATCTCCTGCTAATCAAGATATAGATCAACATCGGATACCATTAAGCTTGCTCAGGATGCTGATCCAACTGGTATGAACCAAAATTCTGCACTTATTTTGCTGCAATGTACTAATTCTTTTATCTGATAAGTGATAATACCATCCTTCAGTATGATGTTTAATAATTAGTATGTACTTTTGTGACAAAATATCTTTTAGGAGAAACCCATGCACAATTCAGCAAGTGCTTGGCTCTAACTCTAGATTATTGTGCTCGATAATAAATACTGAGCCATGTACCATATGTACATTCACTCCAATGACTTAGACTACTAGTTCTCATTTCTCAAACATTATGGCTAGTTCATATTTGATTAGAATATGCTCCCGACAGTGACAAAATTATAACTGTTTGATGCACCTACCATATTTGTAGCTCGAGGGATCATTTTATTCTTCTTAGGTGAAAGGACCTTTGCCGTCTTGACTAAGCTTGATTTGATGGACAAGGGAACAAATGCACTTGATGTATGTTTCTATTTACTCTACTTTTTCCTGTGCATTTTGGGCTTATTAAGGACCTTTAGATTCCCAATACTCGTTCTTCTCGCTAAGGTTCTTGAAGGAAGAGCTTACAAGCTACAACGCCCATGGGGTTCGAATGGATCTCAACTAGGTAGAGATAGCCATTTATGTGTTTGGTTTGAGGGATAAGGGGTGGATAGGAGTTGTGGTGGCCTTTTCCAATTGATAGGTGAGATTACGACCTAAATTGTGTCAATTTCGGAGAAACTTTTCTCATAGTAGATGAACATTTTGAACTTCTACCACAAGGAGGTGATATATTAGTACAAAGAGCAATGATATATATATATATATATATATATATATATATATATATATATATATATATATAGAGAGAGAGAGAGAGAGAGAGAGAGAGAGCTTAGGCAGTGATGAGCATACCATACGTACACGTCCATCCTAGGGCATAGAAGTGCTACTGCTTTGGTTTCTTTGGAGCAGTGTTGCCTTTTCCACAAGCACTGACCCTGAGACAGAATTATCAGCAGAAATACATGGCAACCTATATTTTTGTTTTTTGTATAATTAACCTAGAGGCATAAAGTGGAATAAAGGAAACATGAATATAAGAGCTTGGTAAGACAACATAAAAAAGGTATATCGCTTCATTTAATTGCGCTGCTAATCAGCCAACATACATTAGCTATAAGTAGGAAAACATAAGATAAATGAGATCATTATTGCGAGATTTTCTACATTGACATGTGGAAGTGCATCAGACATTTGTAAAGAAAGAGAGCCTAGAAAACATAGCAAAGGACAAATGAGGGGTTGGTGCCTGGGTGTTTTAGGCATATGAGCCTCACCTTTCCCTTTGAAGGCAGAGATAGGAGTGTTCAGCTATGAAACTTATATAGTACAATATTATTTAGTATAAAAGTTAGATCATGCGAAGTAAACTAAACATCAAGCAACAACATCATGCATACCTCATCCAAAGGTAATGTAGAAGGTGTGGTTGCTGGCACTACAGGGAAAGTCGGAAGCACAGGTAGTGCCTTGCCTGTATCCTCAGCAGAAGATGACGCTCCAGAACCATGTGGCGCATGACACTTTGGTTTCTTTGGAGCAGTGTTGCCTTTTCCACAAGCACTGACCCTGAGACAGAATTATCAGCAGAAATACATGGCAACCTATATTTTTGTTTTTTTATAATTAACCTAGAGGCGTAAAGTGGAATAAAGGAAACATGAATATAAGAGCTTGGTAAGACAACATAAAAAAGGTATATCGCTTCATTTAATTGCGCTGCTAATCAGCCAACATACATTAGCTATAAGTAGGAAAACATAAGATAAATGAGATCATTATTGCGGGAAAGGAAAAGGTCGTGCCCTGGAGTATAAAACATACAAGCTAAAGGAACAAGAACACTTCCTACACCAAGTGGAGCAGCAGACATACATTTTACTAGAAACTGGTTAATGGCACTGGCTATGAGCACATACCTCTTGGATTTACCGTGGTCCGAAACAACATTCTTTGGATCATCAAGAGGTGCAGCAAGAGCTTCCTCAGTAACCTGTTTAGTTTTCTGCATTGAGATAACCATGAATCCAAGGATGAATAGCACACAGAGCAAGAAATAAAGTACATTATGAATGTAGGCACCTACATTTGGTTTGGACGCATGATTTTCAACATTTGCAGAAGATGCAGTTTCTTCGGCCTCAACAAAGCTTGGGCACAGACCCAGGCAGCTGAGCATCTTTTTTGAAAACATGTGGAAAGGCAGCTGAGCAGCTTTGTCCTTAGAAGTTGAGGCAAAGAGCTTGCGACGGGCATTCTTGAGGCATGGTGATTTGCTACATTGACATGTGGAAGTGCATCAGACATTTGTAATGAAAGAGAGCCTAGAAAACATAGCAAAGGACAAAGGAGGGGTTGGACCCTAGGTGTTTTAGGCATATGAGCCTCACCTTTCCCTTTGAAGGCAGAGATAGGAGTGTTCAGCTATGAAACTTATATAGTACAATATTATTTAGTATAACAGTAAGATCATGCGAAGTAAACTGAACATCAAGCAACAACATCATGCATGCCTCATCCAAAGGTAATGTAGAAGGTGTGGTTGCTGGCACTACAGGGAAAGTCGGAAGCACAGGTAGTGCCTTGCCTGTATCCTCAGCAGAAGATGACGCTCCAGAACCATGTGGCGCATGACCAAATCTCAAAGGCGCCAGGTCAGTTTTGAAAGCATGATCAATCCTGTTGACTTGGAAGGACAACTGTGTGCTTTTGTGTGTGCGTGAGAGAGAGAGAGAAAAGGCCTTTGAGTTGTCCGTTACGATGCGGGGCAAAGTGGTTTTCCCCAAGAAGGTATATTCATCTGCGATTATCCGATATGATGCGGGACAAAGTGGTTTGCCACCTTGAAATGCTTTATTAAAAAAGCTTATCTTTAATACTAACAATAAAGATGTTATTCAGACTTTTATTAAAAAAGTGTATCTTTAATACTAACAATAAAGATGTTATTCAGACTTTTATTAACGTCTTGAAATTTTGGTCCGCGTCCTTCAATGGCGCCCCTCTTGTTCAAAAATTTCGGCCCAAAATAGGAAAAAGAAAAACAAAAAGAAAATCAGGCCCGACCCACGCAAAACATATTCCCTCCCTTTCCCCTTCTCCTTCCCCGTCACACAGCCGTCAGGTCTCCCGCTCCAGCGACGGTGCCCTGAGCTGGAACATACCATAATGTGGAGGAGGATCTCCAGGGAGCCGCCGTACCGGAGCCATCGACGCCTAGGCAGGCGCCGCCGTCTCCGTGCGGCCACACCAAATCGCCAGGGCGCCGCCGCCCCCAAATCACCGTGAGAGAGATCGGGAGAGAAGGAGAAGAAGAGGCAAGGACTGGGGAATGGAGATCTGAAATGATTCGGGGTGTTTTTTGTAAATATTCATCCACCTCCGTTACCCCTGTCCGACGTGGCAACAGTCAACGGTAGGTCAGACTGGGTCGGGCAGGTTTTGGACGTGACTGAGACACTTACAATAGTTCGAGGACCCACATGTCGATTTTCATAGTTCGAGGACCTGGTTGACACCCCTCGAATAGTTTAGGGACCTACAGTGCACTTCACTCGTTTCAGAATGTCATGAATTCTAAAAATCACTTTGATCCAAACCCAAGTAATTCAAATTTAAAGTACAAGTCAAATATTTACATCCTCAAACATGCAAACAAAATAGTTCATAATATTACTAATATTCAATAGGTATTTGTCATGAAGAGACCCACATCAAATGAATTCTTAAATTGACCCTAGAGATATTTTAGGTGGTCCAACAACATTTAAAATTGGAATTTAAAATAAACAATAATTTAAACATTTACAAATAAAATAAAGTTTTGTGTGTGGCCTCAAAATGTTTCCTTGAATCTAAGTGCCAACTTTCATCAGTAACAAAAATCATTTGCCCACTCAATTAAGAGATAACGAGCTATATTATTTAGCAGATAGGGAAAGATTAAAACTATTATGCGCTATGCACTTTAAGCCCAGTGATACAGTGCAACCCAGCCCGCCTAGACTACCTCCTCCCTCGCTACAGAGCAGGAGCATGGCGTGGCGGACATCCACCCCGCCGAGGCCACCGTGTCAGCCATCCCATGGGTCCCCGGGGTGGATAAGTGCCTCCCTCGACGCCTCTCTCCCACTGTGAACCCTAGCTCGATCCCCTTCGCTCCCTCACCCTCTACCTCCCCTCCATAGATCCCCTCCTTCCCGAGCTCCGCCATGGACGCGTCGCTGGCGTAGCCATCGCCGCTGCCCTCCCCGCTGCCGGAGACCGCGCCAGGGGCACCGCCTTCGTCGCCTACTTCGACTACGTGGGCGAGCTCGGGCCGAAAGCCACCCGTGTGCCTGCTGCCTCCCCGTCCTCAACCTCCGTCCGCCCCAGATCGTCGCCGCCTTCTTCGATGCCGGCCACCTCTGCTGCTCCGAAGCCACTCGATGGGCCTCCTTGTGCCTGCTCGGTGAGCACCTCCTCTCCCCTCCCGTTCTTGCGCCGTAGGCCGCCGTCCCCGAGTTCATCCGAGCCCCCCGCGTACGCATACGCGTACGTGCGTGCGTGTTGTGCTGCTCCTGTGCCGCTGCTCCGTCGTGGTTGCCCGCCTACGCGTCGCGAGTGCCGCGACCCCCGTCGTCCCTAGCCCTCTCCTCTGCCTCGCCTCGCGGGCGCTCGCGCTCACCGGCGCCCTGCCCGCGTCCGCCCGCTTGCTCTGCTGCTGCACTCGCCCCAGCGCGCCCCCTGCTCCTCCTCCCGTCCCACGCGCGGTGCTGTTGCTTCTGCATCTGCTGCTGCGGCCGCCCCGTTCGCGAGCTCCACCGGTCGCGGCCTCGCCTTGTGCGTGCATCGCGTGCTCGCGCGCGTCTCCTGCAGCCACCTGCGCCCATCGCCGCTGCCGCTTGCGCCTGCCTACGTGTGGCTTCGCCCGCGCCCTCGCGTGCCCCGCGCTGCTCTGCTTGTGGCTGCTGTTGCGCCTCGCTCGGCTGCAGCGCCCGAGCCACGCCGTTGCTTACTATACTGCTGATGCTAGTTACTGTAGCAGCTACTAGCTAGCTTTTCTGATTATACATTGACTAACCCTCTAGACATCCTCTAAACAACGTCTAAACAGCTGTTAACTTGGGTGAAATTAATATGAGTAGAAAGTATACTTGACAAACTTCATTTTATCCCACTGGACCAAATCCTTTCGATGCATGGTTTAAATCCTACAAAAATCACAAAATGCTAAGTTCTGTTAAGTGAAAAAACCCGAAAACAGCTTTATTTTCATAGCTACTTTAGAGCTGTTGATGATCAAGCAAATGAACTCTAATTTGGACGAAAGTGCTACTATCTTGTATATGACAGAAAAACGCTCAAAATTGATATAAGGCATATAATCATAGGAGGTACAGATCCATAGTTGTAGCCTTTTGAAAACAGCTAAAAGACGTTTAAAACTGACAAATTCTCAGACTTAGCAAAATTTCAGGAATTTTCAGAATATTGCTAAAACTTTGAAAAATCATAGAAATTAATCCGTAACTTGGATGAAAAAGTTTTCTATATGAAAGTTGCTCGGAATGACGAGACGAATCCAAACACGCGGTCCGTTCATGTGTCAGAGGCCCCTATCATAGTGAACATGGAACTTTCCCCCTCCGTTTCAACTGTCCGAAAATGCCTAACTTCGGGAAAACATTTCCGGGTGTTATTCCCCTTCGTCGGTATCGGGTAGCCCTGCGTTAGAACACCCATAGTGCTGCTTGTTGCCTTGTCATGTTTAGTATTACACTTGTTTGCTCTGTATTTATTGTTTCTTCCCCCTCTTCTCTCCGGTAGACCCCGAGACCGCTGCCGATGCCGCTGTGATCGACTACGTTGACGACGACCCTTCTTCCCTTTCAATAGAGCTTCCAGGCAAGCCCCCCTTTGATCACCAGATATCGCCTATTCTTCTCTCTACTGCTTGCATTAGAGTAGTGTAGCATGTTACTGCTTTCCGTTATCCTATCCTGATGCATAGCCTGTCCTTGCTACTACTGTTGATACCTTTACCTGCAATCCTAAATACTTAGTATAGGATGCTAGTGTTCCATCAGTGACCCTACACTCTTGTCTGTCTGCCATGCTATACTACTGGGCCGTGATCACATCAGGAGATGATCACGGGCATATACTATATACTTTACACTATTACATTTCCTGTGGTACTGTTCGGAGTTGGCGGCTGAAGGGGCAGGTGGCTCCATCCCAGTAGAGGTGGGCCTGGGTTCCCGACGGCCCCCGACTGTTACTTTGTGGCGGAGCGACAGGGCAGGTTGAGACCACCTAGGAGAGAGGTGGGCCTGGCCCTGGTCGGCGTTCGCGGATACTTAACACGTTTAACGAGATCTTGGTATTTGATCTGAGTCTGGTCACTGGCCTATACACACTAACCATCTACGCGGGGACAGTTATGAGCACTCGATGTCGTGGTATCAGCCGAAGCCTTCATGGCGTCAGCGACTGAGCGGCGCGTGCCGGATTGGAACGTAAGCCTGCTCTTGTATTAAGGGGGCTAGTTCTGCTTCCGGCCACCCTCGCAACGTGCAGGTGTGCAATGGGCGATGGGCCCAGACCCCTGCGCCATAGGATTTAGACTGGCGTGTTGACCTCTCTGTTTTGCCTAGGTAGGGCTGCGACGTGTTGATCTTCCGAGGCTGGGCATGACACAGGAAAGTGTGTCCGGCCAAATGGGATCGAGCGTGTTGGGTTATGTGGTGCACCCCTGCAGGGAAGTTAATCTATTCGAATAGCCGTGATCTTCGGTAACAGGATGACTTGGAGTTGTACCTTGACCTTATGACAACTAGAACCGGATACTTAATAAAACTCACCCTTCCAAGTGCCAGATACAATCGGTGATCGCTCTCTCACAGGGCGACGAGGGGTGGATCATCGAATAGGATTATGCTACACGATGCTACTTGGTGAACTTACCTTCTGTTCTCTTCTACATGCTGCAAGATGGAGGTGGCCAGAAGCGTAGTCTTCGATAAGACTAGCTATCCCCCTCTTATTCCGGCATTCTGCAGTTCAGTCCACATATGATACCCCTTTTCCATTTGATACCAATGCATACATATGTAGTGTAGCTCCTTTCTTGCGAGTACTTTGGATGAGTACTCATGGTTGCTTTTCTCCCCCTTTTCTCTTTTCCTATATCCGATTGCTGCGACCAGATGTTGGAGTCCAGGAGCCAGACGCCACCGTTGTCGACGACTACTACTACTCGGGAGGTGCCTACTACTACGTGCATCCCGCTGACGACGACCAGGAGTAGTTTAGGAGGATCCCAGCCAGGAGGCATGCACCTCTTTCGATCTGTATCCCAGTTTGTGCTAGCCTTCTTAAGGCAAACTTGTTTAACTTATGTCTATACTCAGATATTGTTGCTTCCGCTGACTCGTCTATGATCGAGCTCTTGTATTCGAGCCCTTGAGGCCCCAGGCTTGTAATATGATGCTTGTATGACTTATTTTCATTTGTAGAGTTGTGTTGTGATATCTTCCCGTGAGTCCCTGATTGTGATCATACACGTTTGCGTGCATGATTAGTGTACGGTCAAATCGGGGGCGTCACATCAATGATTAATTCCCCTATTGGTTTGATGGGCCAACATGATGGCATAAATACTGAACCGAATCTGACCATCCTCCTTGGCTCTCTATGAGAAGTAATTGACTTTGTTAAGCTTTCTTCAGTTTCAGAATGTCACGAATTCTATTTTGGAAATAAATTAAACTGAATGCAGGTCCCATGCTTCCATGAAATAAATTAAACAGTTTAAAATGAACGTATGGTTTGTGCTTCTGAACTACCTTAATTGTAGCTTGCTGCACATCATGCTAAAAATAACCCCATAGTTTAAAATGCAACTCCTTTTTTATACATAGGCATGGAAACCACAACCCTATTCACATGGTTTAGTCAGTACTACACTAACCTGAATGATGCAGCACAATACATGGACATTTGCACAACTTATTATCCGTCCACAATCATAGAGATTTTGGCCTACTGTTTTCCTGAAGTTTATAGCCTTAATGTGCTAAGAACATGAAGCCTATGGAGATTCTCTCTTGCTCTCTGAGATGGTGCTGGCCATCGAGCTTGGTTGTTGTGATGCACAACCATGTCAGTTGTTTCTGAATGGAGGGAGTAGTAACTAGTGTTGTTGCAGTTGAATAGTCTTTTGGTGCTATCATCAATGTGGTGCATATGTAGCCGGGCTTTAGGTAATGAAATGCATAGTGTTTTTTTCTATTTAATTTTACGTTTGCTTTGGCATGCTATATTGTCCGTCCTTTATGGGTTGCGATGTATTCCCTTATTCCTTGGCTATTAATTGATCTTGTTCTCTATCTATCTGCCCAGGGAGGAGGGTCTAGGACCTGCAGCCACCGTGAAGTTTGATCTTGCGGAGGAGGGCGAGAAGATTGGTGAATGGAGCTTGTAGCGCTGCTTCGTCGAAATTGGGTTGCTGCTGGATGCGATAGATTTCTGGTGGTGTGGATGGGTGCTTGGTGGATCAGTTCTGGCGAGTGTCTATTGTACAATCTTGCCACTTTGTTGGTTTATATGATCTTTGCTTTGCAGGACAGCACCCACCCATATAACTTGTGTGGAAGTGTGGACTTTTGATGGTGATCTGGCTGTGGTAGTACCAGTTTGTGCTGTAGGGGCATTGCCCATACTTCCTATTGCTATTTGGTGTCAGTCGAATGTAAATTGTTGAGTTTGTAAGCAGGGTGTCATAAATTTTGGATTGTATACTGAGTTTGTCAATGTCAACAAGTAGGGACAGATTGGCTGGCTGAACCTTGCTTCCCCATGAATGAATGTCTATTTTTTCGTTATTCTCCATGAATGTTGTTTATCAATCTTGTCTGTTGTGTGTTGCTTCCCCATTAACGAACCCTTGATCGTTGTCTGTTGTGTCTCAAGACCAAAATTCTCATATGTGGCCATTTAGTATGAACCGTATCTGTGTACGTATCAATGTTTGTTGATGAAATCGGCTGACTGGCTAATGAGGCACCGTAACCCCTTGCAAAGCAAAACAGGCAAAACACTACCGGGTCATGTGGTTTTTAAATTCCAATCTAACAAAACAAAATTTGAACATAACAAGCAACTGGAAGTTGTTTATCACGTGTCAACTTTGTTACAATTAAACAAGTGTTTAATTGGAAGGAAATCTCCCCTTGCTAACTGCCGCCTGTTGGCGACCGACGCGACCCTTCCTTTGGTCTCGCTAACCGACGGTACTCGCGTCCCTCTGTGCCATCGCGTCCCTTCGGGACCTATATATTGTGTAACTATATCATCAATAAATAATGGGTTTGAATCATTTTGTTTGTCTCTCGATTTCTTCTAACAAACTTCATATGTATGTATGCATCTTTTTTCTTTGAGATGCAGATACCAGGTAGAACAAATACAAGTATAATATGAGTCTTACATGAGCAAATGTGAAGAGGTATTGGTATATGATTCACATATGGAAACTACCAGCGTTATTTGAGGGATGCCACACTTATTAGGAAACTTATTAATAAATTGCACAAACAGAGAAATCCACTCCTCATGCGCACATCCATCTTCCAAAACTTTTCTTTAATTCTCCTTGAAACCAGGCAAGTCCCACAATCTTCTCCCAATACTAGTGCAACATTTAATTGCCATCGCTCATTCGCTCCGCCCCATGCACGCACGCGCCTCGTCCTCCATTATTCCCTCGTTCATTCGTGTGTGATCCAACCCTCATCAATCCATCGGCTGCAGCTTGCTCTCAAGCGCCTCACGCGGACCAGGCTCGCATCCGACGGCTCCCAACGCTCCTAGCTCGCTCGTTGCTAGACAGGATACGAGCTCTCCTCTATAAATGCCCGCCCTTTCCTCTCGCCTCTCCATCTACCGCGCCGACACATTGCTCATTCTGCATCTGCTAAGATCCTCTACCCCCTCCTTTCTCAACCATATCGCTTCATCTACAGCCAAAGGTTGTGACATGCGGTTCGGATTCAGATGAAAGCAGGTTACTGTAAAATGTATATATGCATCAACTTCTGTTTGATGCTGCCTTTCATGTGTAAACATGCTTTTTTATCACTACATCTCTTGATTTAAACTTGTAACAGCATGGTGATTTTTTTCCAGTAATATGTATAATAGGACATGTACTTATTTTGGGTTCATTTTTTATAACTGTATCTCAGTCTTGACTCTTGTTTCAGTTATTAGGCAGTGCGTTTTCATGCCCTTGTACATGACCTGATTTTTCTTTCCAGTTATTCAGGACTACTTGTTCATGTGTTAGTTATCAGTTCCTTGAACTTTAAGCTTGCACAGTTCTTGTTTGACCTTTAAGTGTTTATTTTTCAGTATTTATTGCTCATTCACCATTACTTTATTTCCTTAATTTGTGCTTGTGCGTATGGTATCCTTCTCAGTTTCTTTGGTGTTACTTCTTTTCTTTAGAGTCATTTTCGGTATTATTTCCAGATCATTGGTTATCATTCATATACCGGTATGTTTGTGTTTAGTCTAGTCCCAATGTCTTCTGTCGTTATGATTTAGTGTGTTTTCCTTACTCGTCAGATTTCAGTTTAGTCTCCCTGTTTTTAGTACATCGGTCTTTAGATTTTAGTTTAGTATCAAGTATCTCTCTTTTAATGCAGCTTTCCAAATTTTTAGATCATTGGTAATCATTCAGGTATCAGTATGTTGGTGTTTAATCTATCATTGTATAGGTTATCATTGTATTTATTTTCGGTCTTCCATCTTCTAGTTGATCAGTACATATTGCCTTCTTAACAATTCATTCATTAGTACCGATCATGTTTGGTCATCTATCAATATCTTTAGTTAGTTCATTGTGTTCAGATTATTAGTCCAATTTCTTTGGTATTCGTTTTTTTGTTTATCTTGCATCATTAATCAGTATCAGTTATCAGTGTTTTTTTTATTACGGGATGATGTGTTATGGAACGAGTAAAGAGACTTGCCGGTAACGAGATTGAACAAGGTATCGGGATACCGATGATCGAATCTCGGGCAAGTATCGTACCGATAGACAAAGGGAATTGTATACGAGATTGATTGAATCCTTGACATCGTGGTTCATCCAATGAGATCATCGTGGAGCATGTGGGAACCAACATGGGTATCCAGATCCCGCTGTTGGTTATTGATCGGAGAGTTGTCTCGACCATGTCTGCATGACTCCCGAGCCCGTAGGGTCTACACACTTAAGGTTCGATGATGCTAGGGTTATAGGGAAAGTATGTATGCGGTTACCAAATGTTGTTCGGAGTCCCGGATGAGATCCTGGATGTCACGAGGAGTTCCGGAATGGTCCGGAGGTAAAGATTTATATATGGGAAGTCCCGTTTTGGTCACCGGAAAAGTTTCGGGTGCTATCAGCAATGTACTGAGACCACCGCGCCGTCGATGCAGCAGACTGGTCCGGCCGCGCCGCGAAAGCAGCATAGATGTCCTGCCGCGCCACGAATGCAGTAGAGATGTCCCGCCGTGCCGCGGTGGCCTGGGAAAATTTCTCGCGGGCACGCGACGACTGTTACAGGCAATACTAGCACATATATTCCAGCAAGTTCCACTTTGCTGATTTTACTCTGATGCTTAAGGTTTTCCCGTTATATCTACACTATGATATGTGTAGCTGCTTTGTGTCGCACTAGCAGCAGTCCACTCTTGAAGCTAAACACTGCAATGACTTAAAAAATTGGCACCAAGGCATTGAGTGCCATTCTGGATGCAATGAAACTCATACGCTCCCCACCTGTTGATTCTTGTTCAGAATATCATCCTAATGACTATTCTAACCTCGAGGAGTCAAAGGCAAATGGCCTGTCCTGTTCACCCATCAAGGTGCCTATCCTAATTTGGCAATATTTTATTGATTGCGGGTATCTTGCATATGTTGTCTTGCATTTCTTCTACTTTGTTCCCGTTATATCTACACTAC
Organism: Triticum dicoccoides; assembly: GCF_002162155.2. Taxonomy (NCBI): domain Eukaryota; kingdom Viridiplantae; phylum Streptophyta; class Magnoliopsida; order Poales; family Poaceae; genus Triticum; species Triticum dicoccoides. The sequence continues at coordinate 107,245,089 of NC_041384.1, read as the reverse complement.
TTAGTTTACTCATCTGAAGTAGCACGGAGGTCCCGCCGCGCCGTCGATGCAGCAGACTGGTCCGGCCGCGCCGCGAAAGCAGCAAAGATGTCCCGCCGCGCCACGAATGCAGTAGAGATGTCCTGCCGCACCGCGGTGGCCTGGGAAAATTTCTCGCGGGCACGCGACGACTGTTACAGGCGCATGCATGCGATCGTCCATAGCCAGACGGATCAGATCTCCCGCTCGGCGAGGTTGCAGGACGACATGGTAGCCTCGTTTGAACAGGCTACCGGCGTCATCCGGCAACTAAGGGTGGGCAATGAGAGGCTCCAAGCTGAGCACGACTTGCTGAGGGAGAAGATCGTCCGAAGTGCAGACCTGCAGGAGGAGACTAGTGCCTTGTTGAAGAAACTTATGGACGAGAATGACATGCTCCGCAACGAGCGCCAAAGGCTGGTGTAGGAATCCATGGATGTTCTCAAGCAGCGTCTTGAGGACACGAAAGAGCTCATTGCCGCTCGCCGCGGAGACTAGTTTCCTGGTTTCTTTTGATGTAATAATCGGTTTAGGATGTGGATTGTGTCGTCGGTTGTGAAATGTTAGGTTCTAGCGTGGATGTTTGGCCTTTGTTGGCCTCTTGGGATGTTGCGATTTCAATCTGGTAGCTTTTAGTCCTTTGTGTTAGGCTGGAGTTATGATGAACTTCTTGTGAATTATGATGGTTTTCAGTAATGAAAATCGGAAGGGACAAGCCCTTCTTTGATCAAAAAAAATTTAATCATCCTTATATATTCATCGGTCTTGCTATAAGTCGCAGTAGATGCTATATAGGTCCGTCGGATCTTACATCAAGACCCATGCTTTCAGATTTTCTTTTTTCTCTCTTAAATCTCAGTCGAGTGAGACATAGCCACGCCATTAAACAGAGGCTCGGGCGCCATTAATGGAGACCTTGGGAGAGAGGTGGACGGTAGATGGAGGTCAAAGGGCTCTCCTCCCGATAAGCACGCGCAGGGGTCTGATTGCACACCTCTCATACTCAAATAGCTAACCTGCATGTCGCCTCCTAGCTAATAAAAAAGGGGACGCGTGGCGGCACGTAAATGGTACTAGTAAGTAGAACGCCCACGGTTTCAATAATACTTGTGTTTCCGATTGTAACGTGACAGCACTTCTTCCAAAATGACTTTGTTGATTGTTAATGTGTGCGCCTTCGCAAATCGGACTATAAATTTACCACAGCATGTTGGTTCCATGTCATGACACCAAGCCAAGTTTCATTATTTTCATGCGTGTTTTGGATTTACAGGAATTAAAAAACTAAGTTTCTCAATGTTTTCAACCCAGCCACGACGCCCAGAATTTTAAATTTCATTCCCATTTCTTGCATGGAACCTAGAAATTTACCTGGCGACACACATGTGATTTTTCAACCAACTTTGGTGCACTAGAACATGTGCTTGTATTTCAAATTTTTATTATGCACACAAAGGTGACACGTTCCCTCCCAGAACCACAAGCCTTCTTGAGAGAAGCTCCGATTTGCAAGAAGCTTATACCAAAATTTGTTCCTATTCGGCTAATTTTTTTATCACGGCATGGTACTACCATGACATGACACCATGCCAAGTTTCATGATTTTAAAACCAAGTTTCTCAATGTTATCGACCGAGCCACGATGCCCAGATGTTTGAATTTTATTCTCATTTTTTGCATGGGACCTACTCCCTCCTTCCATCTATATAGGGCCTAATGTGTTTTTCAAGACAACCTTTGACTATTGACAAGATTAATAGCACATGAGATGTATACTATGCAAATTATATTATTGGAAGCTCCTTTGACATAAAAAATTGAAGGTATGCTTTGTATAAGTTTCATGTCATATATTATTGCTCTAACGTTTGGTCAAAGTTAGCCTCGAAAAACGCATTAGGACCTATATGCATGAGAGGAGTCGACTTCGAGAGAACGTTTTTGTTCGAGAGACACCGAGGAAGACTACTATATATCGATGGTGCATGTAGGCGGGAATTAAACTAAGGGATGGTCTTATTGGTTTCGGGGATATAGGGGAAGAGTGAGAGGCGGGGGGGGGGGTAGCTAGCTACAAGGAGATTGTTAAGTGCGAGTGTGTGTTTTACCCACCTAGGCGGAAGTTATGTGCACAAAAGAGGAGAACGATTCAATGTGGCGTTAGGATTGAGGGTAATTAACTATGTATGGAGACATAGAGACCTTGAACGTGCATGTGTGAGAGGTATACATGTATACGTGGGATGTGTGTATGTGCGCGCACGCATGATCGAGATAAAAGAAAGAAGACATAAGTCATAAGATCAACGACATGGGAGAGACGGATCAGTATAACAATATGCATGCATGTGAGAATGCATGGAAGAAGTCCCGACAATTGAGCATGTGTTTTTGTCTTTAAGAGATAGTGGCGTGGGCTGGAGCATGCATCTATGGTGAGCAGAGGGAGTGAGGCACAACGATTGCGCAAAAGAGACCAACCTATAAATGCATATGTATGGAGAGACATATATAGTATGGGCGATAGGAAGCAAGACTCCGTGCGAGAAAGAAATGTTGACGAAGAAACTATAGATAGATACAGAGATAGGGATGCTAGCTAGAGGGACATCCGCTAGTTTGGGTGTTGGAGATGACCGTCGGGTGGTTCAAAGGGTGAAGTTATATATGTGTGTGAGAGGGCACTTGACTGCATGTAGAGAGAAACATATGTAGTGTGCGTGATAGGAATAAAGAGTGAGGGCGAGAAAGAAGGTTGATGGAGAAATAGATAAACAGAAAGATAAAGATGCTAGCTAGTGTGCGTTAGAGATAGGAGTCGAGTGGATCAGAAGGCTGGGTTACGTGTGTGGGTGTGAGAGAGATAGAGAGAGGGTGCGTGTGAGTCACATACAAACAGATATCAGAGAGAAATGAGATCCAGAGAGACGGAGTTTTGTGTCTGCGAGAGAGAAAGATATTTCACAACGAGAGTGATAGCTAGAGAGACATACGAGGGAACGCAAGATATCTCTAGGGAGAGAGGGTGTGTGTGAGCGACATACAAGAGAACAATGGAGAAATATGAGACCCTGGAAGACAGAGTTTGTGTTTGTGTGTGAGGAAGAGATATTGATGAGGAAGAGTCGTAGGTTCTCGTATATAAGGAGCGAAAGACATCTCTGTATGAGGGGTGTGCGAGTGGCACACATGGGAAAAGTAGAGAGAAATGAGACCCCGGGAGACAAAGTTTTGTGTTTGTGTGAGAGAAAGAGATTCCACATGAAGAATCATAGTTAGAGACACATAGCAGGGAGCGAGATATACTTAGAGAGATAGAGTGATGAAGGTCGAGGGAGAGAGTACCGTCAGTGTGTTACGAAGATAAAAGATCATTGTCGACATACAGGTAGCACGAGAGATACCTGAGAGACGATGAACGCGTATAGGTCCAGAGAGATAGTTCTATATAAGCATGAGTGATAGCTATATGAGACGAATATCTGGATTAAAGGGGATTCAAATATTTAAAGTGGAGATCACGACATCGATAATATCATAACGCAAATTGGTGTATCAAACATGCATATTCATTTGAATTTGGGCACACGTGTAATGTTATATAGTTTATCAATATTGATGATCCATATATTCTTAAATTACAAACAATGCATAGTTTATATGCAATTAATGTCTAAACGGGATTACACTATATGTTGCGTGTGTGAAACACATTATACATGTTTGAGAAGTAAAAAAACCCGCATGAAACACACATTAATTGGAGACAGTTAGCGAGGAATGCATACACTGGATTTCAACATAAAGTGGTTTCAAATATTTGAAAATCCAAATTGATGGATACAACCTTATGAATCTGAGATCATGCCATTTGTAAACCATATTTATGTATAAATGGTGTTGTGCTTTTGAAAGTATATATAAAAAATGATGTATATAGAATGTAATTCCAATTGAAAATGGATCCCGCCCGAAAAAAATAGAATACAAACGGGATTCGAATTGAGTTGGCATGGTAAACGTGCACTCTGCAAAATTTGAGCGAAGCGGGGAAAGTCGCAGTAACCGCCCGAAACCAAAATCCGCGACATGGAAATCACTGTTGCCTATCCCTGCCACGCAAAGCCTATATGCTGGATTTCTATAGGTTTCGATGAGGGTAGGTTTGTAATTTCACCCAAACGTGACGTAACCGCCTCTCACCCGGATTCATACATGGTGGGCGCCAAAACACAGTGTGTCCTCGGCCGAAATCGACTCCCTCCCCGATTCATATTCATACACGGTGGGCGCCAAAAACAAACTCTCGTCGGCAAATATTCGGTGTATGCGAAATTACCGTCCTATCCCCGACCGACTAGTGTTGCTGTGATGTAGTAGAAATTTGAAACGGGGGCTAAGTTTATAAATTTCCTCACATTTGAGACAAGCGCGCCCTGAATACATGGTTCCCCCCTTCCTCTCTACCTCCCTTTTCCCCATTCGTACTCCGTGGGCGCCAAAACACCCTCTCCACCCCACCCTCCTCCGCCCGCCGCCGTCCGCCACCCCATCCACCGTCGTCCTCCTCCACCATGTCGGAGCTTATACCCCGCCACCGCCGTCCATTACAAGAGATCGACTTCTCTCATCCACGGCTTTGGACCGGGATCCATGCATCCCGTCCTCTCGCTTCATCCCCGTCGTCGTCCACCTTGCCGGCGCCGCTCCTACGACCGTCTCGTCCACCGCGCCCCGCCGCCACCGTCTACCCTCCTAGATCTGCTTCCACGCCGGCGACAGCCATCGCTACCACTGCACCGTCAAATTCTCAGCAGATGCCTACACGGTGCCGCACCAGAGGCGGTACTCTTTCGTATCTGCTCAACTTATTTATCGCAGCAAGAAAATAGATCGCCACTGCTTTACTCTGATATCTTGTCTAGGTTGCGAAGTTGCCTTTGTCCGGTTTGCACCTTCAGATCCGCCGTGGCACGCTCAACACCATACTCGCAATGCTTATGGTTTTCCCCCTTTATATTCCACACTAGTTAAATCACAGTAGACTAAATTTCAAAATTGGGTCAGTCGATTTTTTAGAGCTCGCCGGAGTTCGCCGGTGCGATCGAAGGGGCTCGGGTGGTTGTGGGGCCTCGCCGAACGAAGAAAATTCGACGCGGGTGGGGGTTGGGGTGGGGGTGGGGGTGGGCTGGCGGAGGAACACAGGCGGTGGGGCCGGTGGTCCGGCCAGCGGCCCGTGCGGTGTTCTGTATGGGAAGAATCAAAGACGAGGAAGAAGAAGGGTTAGGAGACGTAGGATCTTCATCCAACCGCCTGAAATGGTCGAGAGACAGCTAGGAGTTGCATTCTTAATGCGCTCTGGTTCATCATGTGTGGGCACTGCGCAACCAACATTTTATTATCCAAAATCTGCTCGCTCTTCTTTACCATGTTCCTCTTTCATTCTTCTTTAATATGTACTCTCTCCATTCCTAAATACAAGTCTTTGTATAGATTCCACCATGGACTACATATGGAGCAAAATGAGTGAATCTACACTCTAAAATGTACCTGGATACATCTGTATGTGATCCATAGTGGAAATCTCTACCAAGACTTATATTTTGTAACGGAGGGAGTATGATAGTAGTACAATATGTTCCTTGTACTGAAGATGAGCAGGGACATTTGCAGTGTAGAGATCTATACAGTCGGTTGTGATGGACACTTTGAACCTCTTTGATTCGTAGGATCTTGTAAACATAGGAATAGGATTTGTAGTGGCCCGCCCACTTGAATCCTATAAGAATAGCAAGGAAATGCGGGGAGCTATGTCGCCTTTGAGAGTTACATTAATATTAACAGTACCGCACCTTCACTTGAAGAGAGCTGGTATCCGAAGCCTTTCTAACCGTACCAGCAATACTAGCACATATATTCCAGCAAGTTCCACTTTGTTGATTTTACTCTGATGCTTAAGGTTTTCCCGTTATATCTACACTATGATCTGTGTAGCTGCTTTGTGTCGCACTAGCAGCAGTCCACTCTTGAAGCTAAACACTGCAATGACTTACAAAATTGGCACCAAGGCATTGAGTGCCATTCTGGATGCAATGAAACTCATACGCTCCCCACCTGTTGATTCTTGTTCAGAATATTATCCTAATGACTATTCTAACCTCGAGGAGTCAAAGGCAGATGGCCTGTCCTGTTCACCCATCAAGGTGTCTATTCTAATTTGGCAATGTTTTATTGATTGCGGGTATCTTGCATATGTTGTCTTGCATTTCTTCTACTTTGTTGCACCGCCATCTGCTTAGTTTACTCATCATATATGTCGAGATGCCATGCCCATCCATTATCAATACATATTCCATCTGTCATCATACCATGTTTTTCCACTCAAATGTTGTTCTTGTGCATCAGACATCAAAAAAGAAGAGGGTGATGGCCGAACCTGAAGGAGCACCAGCAAAGTCCTTGAAAAACGTGGTGGTGCCGGAGAAATCAGACAACACCCCACTTATATTGGTTGTACAACTAGTGACACAAAACGTAGGACCGACTCCAGCAGACTGTACCCATACTTCACTGGCCACACCACTAGCCCCACCACACAGGACCTGCACTCCAGAAAAAATTATACCGATTTCATTTGCCATAGCACTAGCTGTACCATAGAAAAATCCCACTCCTGCAAAAAGTATAACAAGTCCATGATACGTCTCCAACGTATCTATAATTTTTGATTGCTCCATGCTATATTATCTACTGTTTTGGGCAATATTGGGCTTTATTATCCACTTTTATATTATTTTTGGGACTAACCAATTAACCGGAGGCCCAGCCCAGATTTGCTGTTTTATGCCTATTTCAGTGTTTCGAAGAAAAGGAATATCAGACGGAGTCAAAACGGAACGAAATCAACTGGAGAAGTTATTTTTGGAAGGAAACACACCTGATGGACTTGGACCCCACGTCAAGGAAGGAACGAGGTGCTCACGAGGGTGGGCCCCCCCTAGGGCGGGCCCCCTATCTCGTGGGACCCTCGTGGCTCCCCTGACGTACCCCCTGCACCCATATATACCCACGTGACCTAAAACTTCCAGAACGCACAATAGATCGGAGTTCCGCCGGCAGAAGCCTTCGTAGCCACCAAAAACCAATCTAGACCCGTTCCGGCACCCTGCCGGAGGGGGGAACCCTCACCGGTGACCATCTTCATCATCCCGGCGCTTTCCATGAAGAGGAGGGAGTAGTTCTCTCTCGGGGCTGAGGGTATGTACCAGTAGCTATGTGTTTGATCTCTCTCTCTCTCTCGTGTTCTTGAGATGATATGATCTTGATGTATCGCGAGCTTTGCTATTATATTTGGATCCTATGATGTTTCTTCCCCCCTCTTCTCTCTTGTAATGAATCGAGTTTCCCCTTTGAAGTAATCTTATCGAATTGAGTCTTTAAAGATTTGAGAACACTTGATGTATGTCTTGCTGTGGATATCTATGGTGACAATGGGATACCGCGTGCCACTTGATGTATGTTTTGGTGACCAACTTGCGGGTTCCTCCCATGAACCTATGCATAGGGGTTGGCACACGTTTTTGTCGTGATTCTCCGGTAGAATCTTTGGGGCACTCTTTGAGGTTCTATGTGTTGGTTGAATAGATAAATCTGAGATTGTGTGATGCATATCGTATAATCATGCCCACGGATACTTGAGGTGACATTGGAGTATCTAGGTGACATTAGGGTTTTGGTTGATTTGTGTCTTAAGGTGTTATTCTAGTACGAACTCTAGGGCTGTTTGTGACACTTATAGAAATAGCCCAACGGATTGATTGGAAAGAATATCTTTGAGGTGGTTTCGTACCCTACCATAATCTCTTCGTTCGTTATCCGCTATTAGTGACTTTGGAGTGACTCTTTGTTGCATGTTGAGGGATAGTTATGTGATCCAATTATGTTAGTATTGGTGAAGGAACTTGCACTAGCGAAAGTATGAACCCTAGGCCTTGTTTAAACGCATTGCAATACTGTTTACGCTCACTTTTATCATTAGTTACCTTGCTGTTTTTATATTTTCAGATTACAAAAACTATTATCTACTATCCGTATACCACTTATATCACCATCTCTTCGCCGAACTAGTGCACCTATACAATTTACCATTGTATTGGGTGTGTTGGGGACACAAGAGACTCTTTGTTATTGGGTTGCAGGGTTGCTTGAGAGAGACCATATTCATCCTACGCCTCCTATGGATTGATAAACCTTAGGTCATCCACTTGAGGGAAATTTGCTACTGTCCTACAAACCTCTGCACTTGGAGGCCCAACAACGTCTACAAGAAGAAGGTTGTGTAGTAGACACCAAGCTCTTTTCTGGCGCCGTTGCCCGGGAGGTTAGTGCTTGAAGGTATATCTTTAGATTTTGCAATCGAGTCTTTTAGTTTCTTGTTTTATCACTAGTTTAGTTTATAAAAGAAAACTACAAAAAATATGGAATTGAGTTTGTCTCATACGCTTCACCTTTTTAATATCTTTCGTGAGTATGATGGAAAGGATAATTGTGCTCAAGTGCTAGAAGAAGAAATCTATAAAATGTTTGGCACTAAATATTTGAATGATGAGCATGATTGCAATGTTGTTAGTACGAATTCCTTGAATATCCATGATGCTAATGATATGCAAAGCCACAAGCTTGGGGAAGCTATGTTTGATGAAGATGATATTTTTTGTCCCCCAAGTTTTGATGAGCAAATTTATTATGATGAAAGCATGCCTCCTATCTATGATGATTATTATGATGACATGTATGCTTTAAAGAATAAAAATAACAATGAACCTTGTCATCTTGGTCTTAATTTTCAATCACATGATAGTTATTTTGTTGAGTTAGCTCCCACTATTATTCATGAGAAGAATTTTGCTTGTGTGGAGAATAGTAAATTTTCTATGCTTTTAGATCATGAAAAGAATGCCTTAGGTGCTGGTTATATTGTTGAATTCATTCATGATGCTACTGAAAATTATTATGAGGGAGGAATATATGTTTGTAGGAATTGCAATAATACCAAGTTTCCTCTCTATGTGCTTAAAATTTTGAAGTTATGCTTGTTTTACCTTCCTTTGCAAGTTGATTATTGTTCCCACAAGTTGTTTGCTCACAAAATTCCTATGCATAGGAATATGTTAGACTTAAATGTGCTAGTCATATTCTTCATGATACTCTCTTTATGTTTCAATTCTTATCTTTTATGTGAGCATCATTAAAATCATCATGCCTAGCAAGGGGCATTAAACGATAGCGCTTGTTGGGAGGCAACCCAATTTTTCTTTGCTTTTTGCTCCTGCTAGGATTAAATAATTCATCTAGCCTCTGCTTAGATTTGGTTTTATGCTTTTAATTAGTTTTTGTGCCAAGTAGAACCTTTGGGAAGACTTTGGGAAAGTCTTGTTGATCATGCTGTCAAAAACAGAAACTTTAGCGCTCACGAGAATTGCTGCCATTTTTATTTGGAGAGTACTATTTAGTTAATTATTTTTGAAGATGATTAATATATAAATTCCTCAGGTCCAGAAATTTATTTTAGAATTTTATGAGTTCCAGAAGTATACGTTTGATCCAGATTACTACAGACTGTTCTGTTTTTGACAGATTCTGTTTTTCGTGTGTTGTTTACTTATTTTGATGAATCTATGGCTAGTAAAATAGTTTATAAACCATAGATAAGTTGGAATATAGTAGGTTTAACACCAATATAAATAAAGAATGAGTTCATTACAGTACCTTGAAGTGGTGATTTACTTTCTTATACTAACGGAGCTTACGAGTTTTCTACTTTAAGTTTTGTGTTGTGAAGTTTTCAAGTTTTGGGTAAAGATTCGATGGATTATGGAATAAGGAGTGGCAAGAACCTAAGCTTGGGGATGCCCAAGGCACTCCAAGGTAATATTGGAGGACAACCAAGATCCTAAGCTTGGGGATGCCCCGGAAGGCATCCCCTCTTTTGTCTTCGTTCATCGGTAACTTTACTTGGAGCTATATTTTTATTTACCACATGATATGTGTTTTGCTTGGAGCGTCAATTTATTTTGTTAGGATTTGCTTTCTGTTATTTAGAACAATGTTTTGCATCTTTTATTTCAATAAAAGTGGCATTGATAGCCTTTACTATGCCTATGTTACAAGTATACATGTTGCTGTTTGAAAACAGAAAGTTTACCACTGTTGCAATAATTCCCTAGAAAAGTCAGAATGTGATAAAATGTTGACACCTTTTGCGGGAATTTTCTTTCATAATTTTTCGAGCTAGGGAAGTATGGATGTTGCAACATTCTTTACAGACTATCCTGTTTAGGCAGATTGCTGTTATGTTTGCATTGTTTGCATATGTTTGCTTCTTTAATGATTCTATTTGATGATAGGACTATTAAATATGCAGAGGCATTTAGTATGCAATGTTGAATAATAATTTTAGTGATTTGCTACAGTAGAGTATAATAAGGTGTTGGCAATGGTTTATACTAACTTATCTCACGAGTCATTGTTGAGTTTTGTGTGGATGAAGCTTTTGAGATTTAGGGAGACCATGATATGAGAGGAATTAAGGAGACACAAAAGCTCAAGCTTGGGGATGCCCAAGGCATCCCAAGATAATATTTCAAGAAGTCTCAAGCGTCTAAACTTGGGGATGCCCCGGTTGGCATCCCACCTTTCTTCTTCAACAATTATCGGTTAGTATCGGTTGATCCTAAGTTTTTGCTTCTTCACATGATGTTTGCCATTCTTAGAATGTCATTTTATTTTGCTTTGCTTTCTGTTTGAATAGAGTACCAAGATCTGAAATTATTAAATGTTAGAGAGTCTTCACATAGTTGCATAATTATTCGACTACTTATTGATCTTCACTTATATCTTTCGGAGTAGTTTGTCATTTGCTCTAGTGCTTCACTTATATCTTTTTAGAGCATGGTGGTAGTTTTATTTTGAAGAAATAGATGAACTCTCATGCTTCACTTATATTATTTTGAGAGTCTTAAATAGAATGGTAATTTGCTTAAAATCCTAATATGCTAGGTATTCAAGAATAATAAAATTCTCTTATGAGTGTGTTGAATACTATGAGAAGTTTGATACTTGATGATTGTTTTGAGATATGAGGATGGTAATATTAGAGTCATGCTAGTTGAGTAGTTGTGAATTTGAGAAATACTTGTGTTGAAGTTTGTGATTCCCGTAGCATGCACGTATGGTGAACCGTTATGTGATGAAGTCGGAGCATGATTTATTTATTGATTGTCTTCCTTATGAGTGGCGGTCGGGGACGAGCGATGGTCTTTTCCTACCAATCATCCCCCTAGGAGCATGCACGTAGTACTTTGTTTCGATAACTAATAGATTTTTGCAATAAGTATGTGAGTTCTTTATGACTAATGTTGAGTCCATGGATTATACGCACTCTCACCCTTCCACCATTGCTAGCCTCTCTAGTACCGCGCAACTTTCGCCGGTACCATAAACCCACCATATATCTTCCTCAAAACAGCCACCATACCTACCTATTATGGCATTTCCATAGCCATTCCGAGATATATTGCCATGCAACTTTCCACCATTCCGTTCATTATGACACATTCATCATTGTCATATTGCTTAGCATGATCATGTAGTTGACATTGTATTTGTGGGAAAGCCACCGTTCATAATTCTTTCATACTTGTCACTCTTGATTCACTGAATATCCCGGTACACCGCCGGAGGCATTCATATAGAGTCATCTTTGTTCTAGTATCAAGTTGTATCATCGAGTTGTAAATAAATAGAAGTGTGATGATCATCATTCAATAGAGCATTGTCCCAAAAAAGGCCAATTAAAAAAATAAAGGCCATAAAAAAAGAAAGGCCACACAAAAAAGGCCAAATAAAAAAAATAAAAATAAAAAGGGGACAATGCTACTATCCTTTTACCACACTTGTGCTTCAAAGTAGCACCATGATATAGCGAATCTCATATATTGTGCTTCAAAGTAGCACCATGTTCTTCATATAGAGAGTCTCATATGTTGTCACTTTCATATACTAGTGGGAATCTTTCATTATAGAACTTGGCTTGTATATTCCAATGACGGGCTTCCTCAAAATGCCCTAGGTCTTAGTGAGCAAGCAAGTTGGATGCACACCCACTAGTTTCTTTTGTTGAGCTTTCATATACTTATAGCTCTAGTGCATCCGTTGCATGGCAATCCCTACTCACTCACATTGATATCTATTGATGGGCATCTCCATAGCCCGTTGATACGCCTAGTTGATGTGAGACTATCTTCTCCCTTTTTGTCTTCTCCACAACCACCATTCTATTCCACCTATAGTGCTATATCCATGGCTCACGCTCATGTATTGCGTGAAGATTGAAAAAGTTTGAGAACATCAAAAATATGAAACAATTGCTTGGCTTGTCATCGGGGTTGTGCATGATTTAAATATGTTGTGTGGTGAAGATGGAGCATAGCCAGACTATATGACTTTGTAGGGATAGCTTTCTTTGGCCATGTAATTTTGAGAAGACATGATTGCTTAGTTAGTATGCTTGAAGTATTATTATTTTTATGTCAATATGAACTTTTGTCTTGAATCTTATGGATCTGAATATTCATATCACAAGTAGGAAGAATTACATTGAAATTATGCCAAGTAGCACTCCGCATCAAAAATTCTTTTTTATCATTTACCTACTCGAGGACGAGAAGGAATTAAGCTTGGGGATGCTTGATACGTCTCCAACGTATCTATAATTTTTGATTGCTCCATGCTATATTATCTACTGTTTTGGGCAATATTGGGCTTTATTATTCACTTTTATATTATTTTTGGGACTAACCTATTAACCGGAGGCCCAACCAAGATTTGTTGTTTTATGCCTATTTCAGTGTTTCGAAGAAAAGAAATATCAGACAGAGTCGAAACGGAACGAAATCAACTGGAGAAGTTATTTTTGGAAGGAAACACACCTGATGGACTTGGACCCCATGTTAAGGAAGGAACGAGGTGTTCACGAGGGTGGGGGCATGCCCCCTAGGGCGCGCGCCCTGTCTCGTGGGACCCTCGTGGCTCCCCTGACGTACCTCCTGCACCCATATATACCCACGTGACCTAAAACTTCCAGAACGCATAATAGATCGGGAGTTCCGCCGCCAGAAGCCTCCGTAGCCACCAAAAACCAATCTAGACCCGTTCCGGCATCCTGCCGGAGGGGGGAACCCTCACCGGTGGCCATCTTCATCATCCCGGCGCTCTCCATGACGAGGAGGGAGTAGTTCTCCCTCGGGGCTGAGGGTATGTACTAGTAGCTATGTGTTTGATCTCCCTCTCTCTCTCTCTCTCTCTCTCGTGTTCTTGAGATGATACAATCTTTATGTATCGCGAGCTTTTCTATTATATTTTGATCCTATGATGTTTCTTCCCCCCTCTTCTCTCTTGTAATGAATCGAGTTTCCCCTTTGAAGTAATCTTATCGGATTGAGTCTTTAAATATTTGAGAACACTTGATGTATATATTGTCGTGGATATCTGTGGTGACAATGGGATACCGCGTGCCACATGATGTATGTTTTGGTGACCAACTTGCGGGTTCCGCCCATGAACCTATGCATAGGGGTTGGCACACGTTTTCGTCGTGATTCTCCGATAGAAACTTTGGGGCACTCTTTGAGGTTCTATGTGTTGGTTGAATAGATGAATATGAGATTGTGTGATGCATATCGTATAATCATGCCCACTAATACTTGAGGTGACATTGGAGTATCTAGGTGACATTAGGGTTTTGGTTGATTTGTGTCTTAAGGTGTTATTCTAGTACGAACTCTAGGGCTGTTTGTGACACTTATAGGAATAGCCCAACGGATTGATTGGAAAGAATAACTTTGAGGTGGTTTCGTACCCTACCATAATCTCTTTGTTCTTTCTCCGCTATTAGTGACTTTGGAGTGACTCTTTGTTGCATGTTGAGGGATAGTTATGTGATCCAATTATGTTAGTATTGTTGAGGGAAATTGCACTAGCGAAAATATGAACCCTAGGCCTTGTTTCAACGCATTGCAATACCGTTTACGCTCACTTTTATCATTAGTTACCTTGCTGTTTTTATATTTTCAGATTACAAAAACTATTATCTACTATCCATATACCACTTGTATCACCATCTCTGCGCCGAACTAGTGCACCTATACAATTTACCATTGTATTGGGTGTGTTGGGGACACAAGAGACTCTTTGTTATTTGGTTGCAGGGTTGCTTGAGAGAGACCATCTTCATCCTACGCCTCCTACGGATTGATAAACCTTAGGTCATCCACTTGAGGGAAATTTTCTACTATCCTACAAACCTCTGCACTTGGAGGCCCATCAACGTCTACAAGAAGAAGGTTGTGTAGTAGACATCAGTCCGCTGGCCGAAGACCTATCCCAACTGCAGAGATGGCCAATTCCTGCAGATTGTAACCCCATTCCATTTATTCCTAGTTTAAAAGACAATGCTTTCAATGTTGTTAGGGACTACGTGCATATATTCCCATCATGGGAAGATTATTGTGAAGACAAACACCATTTTCACATCTTCCTGTCCAACTTACGTGTAAGTGCTATTATTCATGGTTATTATTTTCCTTTTTTCTGCTGATTGAACACATGAATGATTTACATTACATTGTTGTAACTAGGCGAGGGTCAATCTGGATAGTCATGACGAGCAAAGCTTGCTTGTGCTTTTCAAGGAAGCATTGCAGCAGTATCGGTGTTACCCGAGGAAATCACACTTTGATGGCAAGTCTATAAACGAATTCCTGGTGAAGTCTCCTGTGCTAAATTTAGAAGACATTGAATGGAAAAACCTTGTTATGCACTGGTCTCGTTCCCAGGATGAGGTACTGTCTATGAAATCACATGACAATTTGAACTTCTACTTTTTCGCATGTGCCTTACAGATTTTTTTGCAGGAAATCTGCTCGAAGAAGAATTCCGGTTTGACAAGAACGACAGGATATCTCAAAAATATGCTGCCCGCTGCTTTGCTCTTGTTAGTACCTGTTGTCCTGTATCACTGTACTTGCATACATACCTGGTTCATTATGTGACAGCAGTATGCATGATAGCTTGCTTATCAATTGTTCGCTCTAAATTATCCGATCTGTATGAATGGTTACATTAGTGTAGAATATATCCAATGCCAATGTTTTTTTAGCTCTGCATTGTTCTTGTAAGTACATGATGTCCTTTATCAGTGTACTTATAATGACAGGTAGTTGTTCATGTACCATCACTCTGCAGCTTACTTTCCTTTGCCCTCCATTTTCTACACATCAGATCTATATTTACTCTTACCATAAGGTTGGTACTGAAAAAGTTTAGCTGTGCATTGCTCTTGGCTGTACCTTTTGCATGTATCGCTGCACTTACATTTATAGCTACTTGGTTATGTAGCATCACTCTTCATCTTATCTTAAATATTCTCCATTTTTTCGTATATTATCACATCTATATTTACTCTTAACAAAATGTAGAATAAAGGCAATGCTTTTGAAGAAGATTCTGTGGTAAACTTCTTGAATT
>NC_041384.1:107197599-107229355 GCF_002162155.2 Triticum dicoccoides | reverse complement strand
AATGTAAGTTTGTCCATCTCAAGCCTTCAAACTTTGTTGTATATATTTGGTTAGGCATGACTGCAACAACTGTTTATTTTTGGTGTTTTCATCAAATTGCTTGTTTAAAGTTTATTATATGTAGTTCATAAACAAAAGTTCATCCTTTCTCAATTTAAGTTTTCAGTTGTACAACCAAGTTCCTTCTTCATACCATGTAAATTAAACTATACAGAGCAAGTGATCTTCTTTTACACTACATGTATGCTTCTGTTCTTCATCTGTAATCTAGTGGTGTGGTGAACCTACCCACTACAGCACAATGTCATATTCTGCAATGTCTTAACTATGAAAAATGTCATATCATTCTACTATTATTTAAACCATCTCTTTATTTGCCAATCTGAAATGGTATAAATTGACAACACACTAACCATTGATACTTATGAGTTTTTGATCTGTAATCTAGTGGTGTCGTGAAGCTACCAACTCCTTCACAATGTCATTTCCTGCCATGTCTTGACCTGAACAATACCATATTGTGTTAATGCAAATTTAAACAGACGGTCACTTTATTGGCCAGTAAGAAATGTGATGAATTGTCAGCACTGATACTTTTATATGCAAAACCTGTCATCTGCCTGCTTGTTTATCTTTCAGAGTGATATAAGTGTTGAACAAGCGCAGTCTCATCATCTTGCTCAGCTTCTTGCGCTGCAGCTCCCCAGCAGGGCTAACCTTTCTTGAACTCTATTGAAGTGCTATCGGTTTTGTATATTATTTTGTCGGCGTGTTTATTTGCACTGGTGGCGATCTTTGATGCCCAGTGTATGTAATCTACTGTCTGCTTGTGCTTTATTATCATAGTGGTGAATTTGATGCCCAATGGATGTAATATGTCGTAATTTATTTATTGTATAGTATAGGTTTTTTCTTATTCACGATGCTGCAGTTATTTTACTGTATATATATCCTGTCTTCGCAGTAAACCGGCCAAACCATAAAATTACGGTACATAATCGGGCCGTCATGCAATCACGATGTAGGTTGGGCCTGAAATGTGCCGATCAGCTCACGGGCCGGCAGCAGCCCGAAATGAACCCCAGCCCATGATTGTGCGAATCAAATCACGGGCTTTTAATAGGCTGAAAAATTGTACCGGTCCTTGTTTGGCCCAATCAGATATCGGCTGCGAGCAGGCCGGATGCAAACCGGGCCGTAGTTAGGCCCAACTATATGACGGGCTTTTAACAGGCTAAAATTAATATATGGTCGAAATGTTAAACGGGCCCTTAACAGATCAAAACTAATATCAGGCCGAATTACTAAGTGGGCCTTTAGCAAGTGGGCCCAAAAGCATAGTGTCCAGTTGACGGGCCGAATCTGATATGGGCATAATTAGGCCCAAAACCTCTTAATGGGCCGGACCTGATCTGGGCCGTAATTTGGCCCAGGACGTGGTAGGCTTTTAACGGGCCGGATCTCATATGGGCCACTATTAGGCCCGGAGCGTGGCAGGCCATTAATAGACCGTATGAAATATGGGCCGACATTTGGCCCAAAATATGGCAGCCAGTTAACGGGCCGGCCTACTAGGGTCCTCAAAATCTTGTGGGCCTACAGCTGGGTCGGCCCATTAATGTCGGCGAAATCTCATGGGCTTTTAGCTGGGCTGGCCCATTATGATCAGCAAGAATTTTGTGAGCCTTTAACTGGGCCGGCCTATTATGGCACACAAAAATCTTGTGGGCCTATACCTGGGCCGGCCCATTATGGCCCGCGAAATCTTGTAGGCCTTTAGCTGGGCCAGCCCATTATGGTCCGCAAAATCTCGTGGGCCTTTAGCTGGGCCGGCCCATTATGGTTCGCAAAATCTTATGGGCCTTTAGTTGGGCCGGCCCATTTAAACTTGTTGGGCCATGCCACGTGTTGACGTATCATCGGCACCTTCTGTCCAGTGAGTGGATGGCATCTGTCCCGATGATGAGCCGACACGTGTTTCCTCTAGCCAATGATGATTTTACACATGGAAAATCCCCATTGGTCGGGGCTGTTAACGGGTTATCGGATCCAAAACCCGACCCGATAGCTTAACGGCTTTCCGTTACGGTGGATGCCACGTGTCGGTCATCCTTGACGAAAGCACTTCTGTGACGCGCGATTTATCGTCATGGAAGTGGACACTTCCATGATGATAAATTTGGTAATGTCATGAAATACTTCTACGACAGCACATGTATGATTATCTTGATTCTATCATAAATTTGTCATGGATGTACATGCATGACAAAAAAAGCGACCTACTGTGACAAACACGTATCATCACGGAAGTGTATTTTTTTGTAGTGATAAGTAGCCTTGTATATCTGATTGCATTTTTTATGGTGGTGTTTATATAAAGATCTTAATTTATAGACAATAGCATTCATGCAGCTCATGCATCTTCTTGTGTCTTAATTTTTTTTCTGGAGAGGCCTTACTTCTGAATCTTCTTGACAGGTCATATTTTTTATTCAGCTGACTATTTGCAGTTGTCCACTTAACATTGATTGGTCTGTGGGGTCTAACTAAGGTTGCGATAGGTATGGGAGTGTCTATTTTCCCACATTTTCTAATTTAGGCAATGTTCACAGCAATTCTCATTCACCATGTTGCCATCTTTTTCAGAGTTGACAGCTTGAAAGCATTGCCTAGGATATTGAAAATATGGTGTGCTTATACCTTAAGAAGGTATGCTATTTCCTCAATGGGGATATGATGTGCATGTTGATATTTACCTATGGAGTGACACATTCCTATCTTCTTTTGTAGCCAAACTGAATTATACTTGCTACATCTCCTGCTAATCAAGATATAGAGCAACATCGGATACCATTAAGCTTGCTCGGGATGCTGATCCAACTGGTATGAACCAAAATTCTGCACTTATTTTGCTGCAATGTACTAATTCTTTTATCTGATAAGTGATAATACCATCCTTCAGTATGATGTTAAATAATTAGTATGTACTTTTGTGACAAAATATCTTTTAGTGCACAATTCAGCAAGTGTTTGTCTCTAACTCTAGATTATTGTGGTCGATAATAAATACTGAACCATGTACCATATGTACATTCACTCCAATGGCTTAGACTACTGGTTCTCATTTCTCAAACATTATGGCTAGTTCATATGTGATTAGAATATGCTCCCGACAGTGACAAAATTATAACTGTTTGATGCACCTACCATATTTGTAGCCCGAGGGATCATTTTATTCTTCTTAGGTGAAAGGACCTTTGCCGTCTTGACTAAGCTTGATTTGATGGACAAGGGAACAAATGCACTTGATGTATGTTTCTATTTACTCTACTTTTTTCCTGTGCATTTTGGGCTTATTAAGGACCTTTCGATTCCCAATACTCGTTCTTCTCGCTAAGGTTCTTGAAGGAAGAGCTTACAAGATACAATGCCCATGGGGTTCGAATGGATCTCAACTAGGTAGAGATAGCCATTTATGTGTTTGGTTTGAGGGATAAGGGGTGGAGAGGAGTTGTGGTGGCCTTTTCCAATTGAGAGGTGAGATAACGACCTAAACTGTGTCAATTTCGGAGAAACTTTTCTAATAGTAGATGAACATTTTGAACTTCTACCACAAAGAGGTGATATATTAGTACAAAGAGAAGTGATACATATATATATATATATAGAGAGAGAGAGCTTAGGCAGTGATGACCATACCATACGTACACGACCATCCTTGGGCATAGAAGTGCTACTGCTTTGGTTTCTTTGGAGCAGTGTTGCCTTTTCCACAAGCACTGACCCTGAGACAGAATTATCAGCAGAAATACATGGAAACCTATATTTTTGTTTTTTTGTATAATTAACCTAGAGGCGTAAAGTGGAATAAAGGAAACATGAATATAAGAGCTTGGTAAGACAACATAAAAAAGGTATATCGCTTCATTTAATTGCGCTGCTAATCAGCCAACATACATTAGCTATAAGTAGGAAAACATAAGATAAATGAGATCATTATTGCGAGATTTGCTACATTGACATGTGGAAGTGCATAAGACATTTGTAAAGAAAGAGAGCCTAGAAAATATAGCAAAGGACAAAGGAGGGGTTGGTGCCTAGGTGTTTTAGGCATATGAGCCTCACCTTTCCCTTTGAAGGTAGAGATAGGAGTGTTCAGCTATGAAACTTATATAGTACAATATTATTTAATATAACAGTTAGATCATGCGAAGTAAACTGAACATCAAGCAACAACATCATGCATACCTCATCCAAAGATAATGTAGAAGGTGTGGTTGCTGGCACTACAGGGAAAGTCGGAAGCACAGGTAGTACCTTGCATGTATCCTCAGCAGAAGATGCCGCTCCAGAACCATGTGGCGCATGACGCTTTGGTTTCTATGGAGCAGTGTTGCCTTTTCCGCAAGCACTGACACCGAGACAGAATTATCAGCAGAAATACATGGCAACCTATATTTTTGTTTTATGTATAATTAACCTAGAGGCGTAAAGTGGAATAAAGGAAACATGAATATAAGAGCTTGGTAAGACAACATAAAAAAGGTATATCGCTTCATTTAATTGCGCTGCTAATCAGCCAACATACATTAGCTATAAGTAGGAAAACATAAGATAAATGAGATCATTATTGCGAGAAAGGAAAAGGTCGTGCCCTGGACTATAAAACAAAGAAGCTAAAGGAACAAGAACACTTCCTACACCAAGTGGAGCAGCAGACATACATTTTACTAGAAACTGGTTAATGGCACACGCTATAAGCGCATACCTCTTGGGTTTACCGTGGTCTGACACAACATTCTTTGGATCATCAACAGGTGCAGCAAGAGCTTCCTCAGTAACATGTCTAGTTTTCTGCATTGAGATAACCATGAATCCAAAGATGGATAGCGCACAGAGCGGGAAATAAAGTGCATTATGAATGTAGGCACCAACATTTGGTCTAGACGCATGATTTTCAACATTTGCAGAAGATGCAGTTTCTCCGGCCTCAACAAAGTTTGGGCACAGACCCAGGCAGCTGAGCATCTTTTTTTTTTGAAAACATGTGGAAAGGGAGCTGAGCATCTTTTTTTGAAAACACGTGGAAAGGCAGCTGTGCATCTTTGTCTTAGAAGTTGAGGCAAAGAGCTTGCGACGGGCATTCTTAAGGCATGGTGATTTGCTACATTGACATGTGGAAGTGCATTAGACATTTGTAAAGAAAGAGAGCCTAGAAAACATAGCAAAGGACAAAGGAGGGGTTGGTGCCTAGGTGTTTTAGGCATATGAGCCTCACCTTCCCCTTTGA
Organism: Triticum dicoccoides; assembly: GCF_002162155.2. NCBI lineage: Eukaryota > Viridiplantae > Streptophyta > Magnoliopsida > Poales > Poaceae > Triticum > Triticum dicoccoides. The sequence continues at coordinate 107,224,065 of NC_041384.1, read as the reverse complement.
AGGCAGAGATAGGAGTGTTCAACTATGAAACTTATATAGTACAATATTATTTAGTATAACAGTTAGATCATGCGAAGTAAACTGAACATCAAGCAACAACATCATGCATACCTCATCCAAAGGTAATGTAGAAGGTGTGGTTGCTGGCACTACAGGGAAAGTCGGAAGCACAAGTAGTGCCTTGCCTGTATCCTCAGCAGAAGATGACGCTCCAGAACCATGTGGCGCATGACCAAATCTCAAAGGCGCATGGTCAGTTTTGAAAGCATGATCAATCCTGTTGACTTGGGAGGACAACTGTGTGCTTTTGTGTGTGCGTGAGAGAGAGAGAGCAAGCGAGAGAGGGAGAGAGAGTTAAGGTCCATGAGGCGGAGTGGACAGCGGCGTGAAACTCCATTAGACGCGTCAACGAGCACATGGCAGACAACAACGGGAAGTGATGTTGAACACAAAGTTGAGTAACTGGTGAGTTAGGGGCTGCAAGTCGGACTAAGACGGTGACGCAATGCAACGGTACACACGGAGCCACACGTATGTGGGGCAAGTCATTAGTTAGGGGCTGAGTGGCCGGTAAGATGAAGCTACACAGGACATGGAGCGAGGCATACTGAAAATCATATGCTCGCCATCAAAGCATGCGATAACATGTTAAACCCTATAATTCAAAGAGAGAAGGAGTTTTGGTGCCACAATAACTTGTAGTTTTTTGGGGTTTATTTTGGCTAGTTTATATAGTGATACCAGTGTCCAACTTGACACAAGTTCAGGCAAAACACGACGTCACCCAGAGTATAACTCTCTATTTTACAAAGGATGCCACGTTTGAAAAATTCCTAGAATATCTCCGAATTAATAATAATTATATGCACTATACCTTATTATAGATAATAAGTTTAGAAAAATCTTCTCCCAATTATTTCATGTGCTTAGACGACTTAACGTCCTCTAAGGGTGATTCCTCTATCAATAACATGCACATATATTTCTCGTTTCATCCAGAGGCTTACCCCCATCTTGTATGCGATGTTGCAAACCTCAATTTTGGGTTAGAGCCGACACCGGCGAGCCTAGGTCTACCTCCGAGGAATGTTGTTGTACAGACTCGATGCAACCATGAACTCCCTCACCATTGCTGGCCTAGGGCTACACCATCATCTCCACTCCGACACCCTCTTCATGCCAGCCTCCACCCACTTCGCAGGCATTCCACACTGATGAAGCTATTCTTTTAGCCACAGTTACCATATTTCTTTTTATGCATGATGTATTTCGTTACAACAAGATGATATTTCATGTGGTCAAAGGAACAATGCAAGCATTCATCCCATGGGCTAATATATTTGACAATATTAGCGCCATCTATGGTGACATGAAAAAATTAGTTCAGTAGAATCCCGTCGTTGGTGACAGTGCGAGTCCATGTGAACCATGTGCCCCCCAATTAGTTTATCTTGTTATCTTCACCAGACTTTCATAAATATCTTACTTCATTATCCGTATTTTTTAATGATAGTATTTACAATTATTGGCTCGTTTTCATATTATAAGGCAAAATCGATTTCAGCAATTAAAAATCGCAATTCAACTTATTATTATTCTTGACATCCGATTAATTTTCTTCCACCTATTCAACTATTCTAGTGCTTGCTCTCGTCATTGTGAAACTCTATTCTCTCAAAGTAACCTATGGCAGGGTTTGCATAAGAAACTCCAAAAACTGTAACTCGTCACAATGAGAATTTGATATGGTTGAGAACACACCAGATTTGGAACATGCACAACTACTATACTTCCTTCGGTGAAGACCTTCAAGTCCATGTAATGTCCGGAGTAGTAATGGGTGATGATCACGACAAGAGGGATTTTACTCAAGTCTGCATGGACGACATGCAAGCAAATGAATTGATTATGCTTGAACATTACGTGCCATTCCCTACAAACTAGATTCAAATCTGGAACTAAATATGTCGGCATCCACTTAACGACGTCAAGCCATGCTTTGGTCCAATAACGTCGACGAGACCGCTACCAAGAGGCCTTTGAGTTGTCCGTCACGATGCGGGGCAAAGTGGTTTGCCCCAAGAAGATATATTCATCTGCGATTATCCGACATGATGCGGGACAAAGTGATTTGCCACCTTGAAATGCTTTATTAAAAAAGCTTATCTTTAATACTAACAATAAAGATGTTATCCAGACTTTTATTAACGTCCTGAAAACGCGCGTCTAGTCTATCTAAGGCAAGCAAAGAATTTAATCCCGAGAAGACTTTTGAAATTTTGGTTCGTGTCCTTCAATCGTGCCTCTCTTGTTCAAAAATTTCGGCCCAAAATAGGAAAAAGAAAAACAAAAAGAAAATCAGGCCCGACCCACGCAAAACCTATTCCCTTCCTTTCCCCTGCTCCTTCCCCGTCACACCGCCGTTAGGTCTCCCGCTCCGGCGACGCCGCCCCTTCCGCCTCCGCCTCCGCCTCCTCCTCGCTGACCACGCCCCTCCTCCAATCTCCCACGCATCCAAACCACTCTCTTCCCTCTCCCACCCCCACCTCCTGCGCCTGCGAGGAGCGATTCGTCGAGGAACCGCTGAGCAAGGCCATAGACGCGTGCTATATATGGTGTCTCTGTTTCTCTCTCGTGCTCGATCCCGATCCACCCCCTTCTCTCGGCACGGCGCATGCGGGAAAGCTCGCTGCTGCGGTGGGCCTTGACGGCGGCGAGCAGGGAGCCGACGAGGTAGACCACAAGGGCCGTCATGGGCTCCACCTGCGCCCTCTTGCCGGCGGACTGCTGGTCGCCTCGGCCTCCCGCAGCATCTCCGACTGGCACAAGCTGCAGGTCCTGGGTGAGGTATCCACTCCCCTCTCCTTCCTTCCCCTTCCTGTCGAATGCGTGTGTGTAATGTATAGCAAACAATCCTGCTGTTGTGAGGACTATAAGCATAGTCTCAAGGCACAATCATCATAGTTCAAATAAAGCTGTTACCAACTTTAAATGTTGATTGTCATATTTATGGGATGTTTTATTATGTGTGATGACTGGTTGTGGCTGGCTGCAAAATACTGGAATTTCGGTAGGATGCTACTGTCATACCACCTGACCGACCAGATTTCTTGTTAAATTGGAGAGAAAGAAAGATTGCAACCTATGTTATGCGGGAAGATTGCAAATCTTACATTTTTCTTCAACTTGTGATACCTTAGATTTTACTTTGTCTTGATGTTTGGATTCTGCCGCGATTTGGCGCTTCCGCTGGTGATATGACTCTGTCCTTGTGTGTTTGCAGCCCGGAGAAGAAGCTGATTGTCGAGTGCCAGGTGGCTGGCCTGGGGGTGCTCACCAATGCCTACAACTTCTACTAGCTCCCAAGAGCGCATCCACATGTATGCTTTTATTGGCTGCCTCCAGCTGCTGCCACGCATACATAACCACTTGGTTCCTCTTCCTCTGCTCTCTCTTATCCTCTGTGTGCCCATGGCCATCGAGCCATGGCAGGAGTACGTCATGGGTTGAGTCCTGCAACCATATATAGAAGTTAAAGTAATTAGGCCAACCCAACATGTCTATTTGCTTTTAGAACCATAAAATCTTTGTAACCCTTAATGATCAGATGCGTGTATGTATAGCAAACAATCTTGCTGTGGTCAAGACTGTAAGCATAGTCTGAAGGCATTCGAAGTAAAAAAGTAAACTTGTTACCAACTTTAGACGTTGATTGCCTTATTTATGTTTTATGTGTGATGACTGATTAGATAGGATGCAAAATACTGGAAGTTCGCTAGGATGCTACTTTCATACCATCCTGCTGACTGATTAGATTTGTTGTTAAATTGGGGAGAAACAAAGATTGCAACCTATGTCTGGAAGATGGTAAATCTTATATTTTTCTTCAGCTTTTGATCCCTTAGATTTTACCTTGTCTTCATGTTTGAATTCTGTTGGTGCTTTAGCTGGTGATATGACTCTGTAGTTGTGTGCTTGCAGCCCGGAGTAGAAGCTGGTTCACGAGTGCCAGGCGGTTGACCAGGTGGTGCTCACCAACGCCTACTGCTCCTAATGTCTGCGAAGAGCTTATCCACATGTATGCTCTTACTGGCTGCCTCAAGCCACTACTTCCTCATGCATACATAACCACTCGGTTCCTGTTCCTCTGCTCTCTCTTATGCTTTGTGTGCCCATGGCCATCGAGCCGTGGCAACAGTATGTCGCATTGAGTCCTGCAACGATAGAAGTTAAATTGATTAGGGAAACTCAACATGTCTATTTGCTTGTAAAATGCTTTATAATCTCTGTCGCACTTGATGATCAGTTACACCCCATTGACCTCTTTTTTCCTGCGCGTGCCAGCCCATATGTTGTTACTTGTCCGGTACTCCCTCCGCCCCGTAATATATGAGTCTTTTCGACAGTACACTAGTGTAAAAAACACTCTTATATTATAGGACGGAAGGAGTAGCATTTTCTGCTTTTGAGTATTCTTACCCTTTCTGTAACACCGCACTGATATCTACACCGAACTACAATTTTTCTTTTCATATGAATTGTGATCTTGATCTGTGATTAAGGTCCAAAAGGGCAGGAATTTCTTTATGATTGTTAACTGTTAAGACTTGATAGTGTTTATCTGATCTGGCAAATCAACCGATGCCCTTACATAGTCAGAATTCAGAATGCGTTCAATAGTCCAGTATAGCATTTCTTGGATAACAAGCAGATTTGATCTAACTTTGACATCCATCTAGTAATTAAGCACATAAATTTCCACATCAAATGGTTTATTTTAATTAACCTATATGCTCATATATGCAGGCAAGGCAGTCCGGCGTCCCGCCCCCCAAGATGCGGGTCTGCATGTTCGGTGATGCCAAGCATGTGGGGGAAGTATGTGCCGTTTACTGGTATTGCTAAGCAATTGTCCTTCTCTCTATAACATAGTTTGATGGTCATGATGTACAAACAAGTAATTATTGGTTCTTAGTTCTTACTGCAATATGGATTGTCGATTGGTGCAACACTAGTGAATTTCAAATTGTATAACTACCGAGAGGGTAATCAGGCTAGATGAGGATGACACTGGAATCCGGTGGTCGGATTTCTTGTTATCAGGCAGTGTTCAATTTCTCTCTCTGCCTACTCCATGCGAGGACAGTTTCCCTGTATTGCTGCCATTTGAAGAATTTTATGCTTACCATGGTCTGCTTTTATGAAGTGATATGATTGTTTGGTACCTACTAGGGCTATTTTTTCCTCTGTATACATCTGCATGCTTAGAAAAAGTTGGGCTATTTCTCTGTTGATGGTATCACTATATTTTCTGCTTTATGATTGCGTGTGGGGCTGCTTGACACTATTTTTGTGCCTTACATGTTTATTACTCCCTCCGTAAAGAAATATAAGAGCGTTCAGATCACTAATTTAGTGACCCAAATGCTCTTATATTTCTTTACAGAGGGAGTACTTAATTTTTAATATGGAGGTATTATCTGGTTGCCTTCTTTTACAAGGCACTGACTGTTTGTACACAGCCTGATGTGAAGATGTTAATGGAGATTAAAATAATATTTTTAAGTGCCAATCGCATGTTTGATAGATCAGTCTATGATTCTACTGTATATGTGTGTACATTATGAGTTTCTCGAGCAACCCTATCCCTTCTAACGGAATTATAAAATGAAAGTCATGTTTCTGTAACTAAATATTATTGTTAATAATATCAGACTTGTTTTTGTGGTTGCCATGTTCAGCTGCATCACAACCTTCATGTCTGGCTAGTGGCTACTATGGCGCTTGATGGACTACCTCCTCACCCACTACCTTGGCTTCGTACACAGCATGATGACAATGGTTTTGCTGCAACCGTGGCGGTGGTGACTGCCCCTTGGTTCTGGTGAGTCCCTGGTCTCCCCTCTCTCTCCATGTGCTTTGAGATGGTCCAGCCATGGAGTCGGTTGTGATACTGGCCATTGAGCCAATGATTTAGGGTTCGGTTATGTGGTTATGCAACATGTGGTAATTTGCGTCCGGGGCATTTCAGTGACGCCACTCTTTTTCACGTTGAAGATCTGATGCATCCCCACCATGGATGTCTTTTGTACTAGCAATTTCTTTCTTTCAAAAAATCTTCGTTTTGGGCTTTAATGTGCGAGAGATGAGATTATGAATGCAATTAATTTCCTTATTGGTTTGATTGGCTGATATGATAGCCCAAATACTGAGCTGAATCTGATGATCCTCTTGTTTTCACAAAAAGGCATCTGTTTTTGTTTGCATCTTAATGTCATTATTTTCCCGGCTTTGTATTTGGTAGAGTTATTTCATTTATCAGTGAATGGTTATTTTCTTGTTCAGTATACGATGATCAATGATTAATTCCCCTATTGGTTTGATGGGCCAACATGATGGCATAAATACTAAACCGAATCTGACCATCCTCCTTGGCTCTCTATGAGAAGTAATTGACTTTGTTAAGCTTTCTTCAGTTTCAGAATGTCACGAATTCTATTTTGGAAAGAAATTAAACTGAATTCAGGTCCCATGCTTCCATTACCCTCTTTCTTTCTCCATAAAATAAATTAAACAGTTTAAAATGAACGTATGGTTTGTGCTTCTGAACTACCTTAATTGTAGCTTGCTGCACAGCATGCTAAAAATAACCCCATAGTTTAAAATGCAACTCTTTTTTTATACATAGGCATGGAAACCACAACCCTATTCACATGGTTTAGTCAGTACTACACTAACCTGAATGATGCAGCACAATACATGGACATTTGCACAACTTATTATCCGTCCATAATCATAGAGATTTTGGCCTACTGTTTTCCTGAAGTTTATAGCCTTAATGTGCTAAGAACATGAAGCCTACGGAGATTCTCTCTTGCTCTCTGAGATGGTGCTGGCCGTCGAGCTTGGTTGCTGTGATGCACAACCATGTCAGTTGTTTCCGAATGGAGGGAGTAGTAACTAGTGTTGTTGCAGTTGAATAGTCTTTTGGTGCTATCATCAATCAATGTGGTGCATATGTAGCCGGGCTTTAGGTAATGAAATGCATAGTGTTTTTTTTCTGTTTAATTTTATGTTTGCTTTGGCATGCTATATTGTCCGTCCTTTATGGGTTGCGATGTATTCCCTTATTCCTTGGCTGTTAATTGATCTTGTTCTCTGTCTATCTGCCCAGGGAGGAGGGTGTAGGACCTGCAGCCACCGTGAAGTTTGATATTGCGGAGGAGGGCGAGAAGATTGGTGAATGGAGCTTGTAGCACCGCTTTGTCGAAATTGGGTTGCTGCTGGATGCGATAGATTTCTGGTGGTGTGGACGGGTGCTTGGTGGATCAGTTCTGGCGAGTGTTTGTTGTACAATCTTGCCACTTTGTTGGTTTATATGATCTTTGCTTTGCAGGACAGCACCCACCCATATAACTTGTGTGGAAGTGTGGACTTTGATGGTGATTCGGCTGTGGTAGTACCAGTTTGTGCTGTAGGGGCGTTGCCCATACTTCATGTTGCTGTTTGGTGTCAGTCGAATGTAAACTGTTGAGTTTGTAAGCAGGGTGTCATAAATTTTGGATTGTATACTGAGTTTGTCAATGTCAACAAGTAGGGACGGATTGGCTGGCTGAACCTTGCTTCCCCATGAATGAATGTCTGTTTTTTTGGTTATTCTCCATGAATGTTGTTTATCAATCTTGTCTGTTGTCTGTTTCTTCCCCCTGAATGAACCCTTGCTCGTTGTCTGTTGTGTCTCAAGACCAAAATTCTCATATGTGGCCATTTAGTATGAACCGTATCTGTGTACGTATCAATGTTTGTTGATGAAATCGGCTGGCTGGCTAATGAGGCACCGTAACCCCTTGCAAAGCAAAACAGGCAAAACACTACCGGGTCATGTGGTTTTTAAATTCCAATCTAACAAAACAAAATTTGAACATAACGAGCAACTGGAAGTTGTTTATCACGTGTCAACTTTGTTACAATTAAACAAATGTTTAATTGGAAGTAAATCTCCCCTTGCTAACTGCCGCGTGTTGGCGACCGACACGCTACTCGCGTCCCTCCGTGCCATCGCGTCCCTTCGGGACCTATATATTGTGTAACTGTATCATCAATAAATAATGGAGTTGAATCATTTTGTTTGTCTCTCGATTTCTTCTAACAAACTTCATATGTATGTATGCATCTTTTTTCTTTGAGATGCAGTTACGAGGTAGAACAAATACAAGTATAATATGAGTCTTACATGAGCAAATGTGAAGAGGTATTGGTATATGATTCACATATGGAAACTACCAGCGTTATTTGAGGGATGCCACACTTATTAGGAAACTTATTAATAAATTGCACAAATAGAGAAATCCACTCCTCATGCGCATGTCCATCTTCCAAGACTTTTCTTTAATTCTCCTTGAAACCAGGCAAGTCCCACAATCTTCTCCCAATACTGGCGCAACATTTAATTGCCATCGCTCATTCGCTCTGCCCCATGCACGCACGCGCCTCGTCCTCCATTATTCCCTCGTTCGTCCGCGTGTGATCCAACCCTCATCGATCCATCGGCTGCAGCTTGCTCTAAAGCGCCTCACGCGGATCAGGCTCGCATCCGACGGCTCCCTGCGCTCCTAGCTCGCTCGTTGCTAGACAGGATACGAGCTCTCCTCTATAAATGCCCGCCCTTTGCTCTCGCCTCTCCATCTGCCGCGCCCACACATTGCTCATTCTGCGTCTGCTAAGATCCTCTACCCCCTCCTTTCTCAACCATATCGCTTCATGTACAGCCAAAGGTTGTGACATGCAGTTCGGATTCAAATGAAAGCAGGTTACTGTAAAATGTATATATGCATCAACATCTGTTTGATGCTGCCTTTCATGTGCAAACATGCTTTTTTATCACTACATCTCTTGATTTAAACTGTAACAGCGTGGTGATTTTTTCCAGTAATATGTATAATAGGACATGTACTTATTTTGGGTTCATTTTTTATAACTGTATCTCAGTCTTGACTCTTGTTTCAGTTATTAGGCAGTGCGTTTTCATGCCCTTGTACATGACCTGATTTTCAGTTATTCAGGACTACTTGTTCATGTCTTAGTTATCAGTTCCTTGACCTTTAAGCTTGCACAGTTCTTGTTTGACCTTTAAGTGTTTATTTTTCAGTATTGATTGCTCATTCACCATTAACTTAAAGGTCAAACAAGAACTGTGCAAGCTTAAAGGTCAAACAAGATCATTGGTAAGCTTGCACAGTTCTTAGTTATCAAGTATCTCTCTTTTAATGCAGCTTTTCAAAATTTTAGATCATTGGTAATCATTCAGATATCAGTATGTTGGTGTCTAATCTATCATTGTATAGGTTATCATTGTATTTATTTTCGGTCTTCTATCTTCTAGTTGATCAGTACATATTGCCTTCTTAACAATTCATTCATTAGTACCGATCATGTTTGGTCATCTATCAATATCTTTAGTTAGTTCATTGTGTTCAGATTATTAGTCCAGTTTCTTTGGTATTCGTTTTTTGTTTGTCTTGCATCATTAATCAGTATCAGTTATCAGTGTTTTTTCTATTCCTTATGATGTCCATCTCATTACTCTCCTTTTAATTTATCATTCTGTGTTTCCCTAAGACGTGGCTTCATAACATCATTGGTAACATTTTACTTTTCCATCAAGTATCCCTGACATTTGCCACATTCATTTTTTCGTACACTTTTTATGGGTTTTCAATCAACTTTTACCCATGTTTGTTTTTATCTTTTTGTTTGTTGCCACCAAATTTCACCCTGATATGCAAGGTATTCTTTAAACACCGTGCCCGGCAACATTCTGCGTGCTATGAGGCAAATCCTGAAGAAAGGGTCAAGAAAGACTCGTACTCATGGTGAAAATTGTTATAGGTTTCTTGGGTACCACAACATGCAAGCAGTGGACATGATCTTCTTTTATTGGAGACCAAGGCATGCATACTAGGTCTAGGTTTATCGCCAAATGTGTCCCTTGCATATATAAATTGCAATGACAAAGATCTGGTTTGATGAAGCCTTGGATTGAACTATGTTCACTAGGCCATTTCTCTCGAATACTTTGATGGTTTGTCTATCATGGTTTTTTCATTATTCTTTTTTTATTTTCAAAGTTGTTTACACATTTTTTGCAAAGTTATTCCATGGCCTCATCATTACTTTTTAAACCACTTCCTCACTAGCTCTGTCCATCTAAAGGATGACCAGATCATCAAGTTGTGTGATCCATTGCTGCTCCACCGAGAAGATGACCCGAGATTTGTAAGGATGTACTCATGACATTTGAAACCAACCTCGGCAACTTGCTGGAGATGGTAGTCGCCTTCCATGAGCTGTGAGAAGTTCATATGGTCCTATTTTGTTGTTGTTTACAAGTTTCTTTTTCTTTTCGTTATTCCAAAAATATTCTACTTGGCAAATGAACCTATATTTATTTTTGTGTCGGGTTTCGTGTTTGTGGCCAGGAGCCACAAGAACCCTTTGCATGTACAAGGCAAGAAATTGCTTTTCAGTCTGTCAATATTTAACAACAGTCAGCAATCACTTAAGTGTTCTTTTTGTTCTCTTGTTTATTGTTCATTTTTTAGTCATTAATTTCCCCCTATATTCTTCAATGCACTTCTCCTACTACAAATCAAAGGGATCTTTTATTTCTCTCATCTACAAAGTGTGTTGTTGGACAGGCAATGCTTTTTTTAACCTTTGTTACAAACTAGAGGAGGTATGTTTGCATAGTTCTAACAACTTATTTTCAGTATTCATTGTTCATTCATCATTAGTTTTTCCCCTTCATTTTTGCTTGTGCGTATGGAAACCTTCTCACTTTCTTCAGTTTTATTTCTTTTCTCTAGTGTCATTGTCGGTATTATTTTTAGATCATTGGTTATCATTCTTATATTAGTATGTTTGTGTTTAATCTAGGCTCTGATGTCTTTTCTCATTACGATGTTGGTCTATGTTTTTTAGTCATCTTTCTCCCTGTTTTTCAGTCCATAGGTGTTCAGGTTTCAATTTAGTACCAAATATCTCTCTTTCAAAGCAGCTTCTAAATTTTTATACCAGTGGTCATAATTTGATAGTGTGTTTGTGTTTAGTCTTCCATCTTCTTCTGATCAGTCTATATTGTCTTTATTACCGGTTCAAAAATTAGTTATTAGTCATGTTAAGTCATCTATCAGATATTTTTACTCATTTTATTTGTTGCTGGTAGGCTTTGATTTTTTGTTTGTCGCTGCTATATTGTCTTTTCTCATGATTTTTTTCAACTATGCGACCGACGACATTCTGTGTGCACAGAGGCAAAACTTTTAGAAATGGTCAAGAAAGACTCTATAAATGGCCGCCCTTGTGCTCTTGCCTCTCGATACCGCGCCCCCACATTGCTCCTTCCGTGTGGGCTAAGAGCCACCACCTCCCCCTTTCTCCCCAACGCAACATATCGCTTCATCCACTACAAGTACATTGTGCAGCCAACAGACGATGGTTGTGCCATGCCGTTCCGTTCAGATGAAAGTGGGTTAGTGGGAAACACTTATATGCATCAACATCTGTTCGACACTTCCTTTCACGTGTAAACATGCTTTACTATCACCACATCTCTTGATTTTAAACCTGTAACAAATGTGGTGAATCTTAATATATATGTATAATCGAGGCAATAGGCCATGAAGTCTTCTAAGAGAGCATATACTTACTTTTGGTTTAGTGTACCTACTATTCAATGTTGTTGTTTGATCTAGTTTTTTCATCTAAATGTAATTAACAAGCGTTTAGTACTATGTGGACATGAGAGGTTCCTGATAATTCGATGTTTGACCTACACTGAAATGTTGTTTCAACACATGTGTTACATACGACATTCTGCTTTGCTTTAGTATTACGTTTAAGATTTGGTTTGTCGAGGCCTTCAAAAACACTACACTCATTCTTAATAATTGTATCTCAGTCTTTATTGTTGTTTTTAATAATTGTATCTCAGTCTTTACTCTTGTTTTCAGTTATTAGGCAATGCGTTCTCTTCCCTGTGATTCAATATTACTTGTTCATTTCTTAGTTATTAATTCCTTGGTTCTAAGTCTGCATAGTTCTTGTAGGACGACAACAACTTATTTTTAGTATTAATTGTTCACTCATCATTACTTTTCCCCTTCAGTCATGCTTGTTCGCATGAAACCTTCGGGCTCACTAGGATTTTATTTCTTTTCTTTAGAGTCATTCTCGGTATTATTTTTAGATCATTGGTCATCATTCTTATATCACTATGTTTGTGTTTAGTCTATTCTCCAATATCTTTCCTCATTACGATTAAGTGTGTGTTCTTAGTCATCTTTCTCCATGTTTTTCCATCTATCAGTGTTCAGGTTTCAGTTAGTACCAAATATCTCTCTTGCAACACAACTTCCAAAAATTTAGATCACTGGTCATCATTCATATATCAGTATGTTCGTGTTTAGTCTTGCATTTTCTAGTTGATCAGTCTATATTCTCTTTGTTACCAGTTCAATCATTACTTATTAGTCATGTTTAGTCATCTATCCGATACTTTTAATCATGTTTGTTTTTATCTTTTTGTTTATCGCCGCTCGATTATCCCTTGATGTGCAAGGGATCTTTTCAACTATGCGACTGACGACATTGTGTGCTTCGAGGCAAAATGTGAAGAAAGGGTCAAGAAAGACTCGTTCCATGGCGAGTAGTGCTCTAGGTTTCTTGGGTACCACAGCATCCAAGCAGGGGACATGTTCTGCTTTTATTTGGGACCAAGCCATTTGTGTCGAATACTTTAATGGTTTGTCTTTCATTGTTTGTTCATTTTTTTTTGTTTTTTTCAAAGTTGTTTGCACATTTTTTAGCCTAGCTGGGTACTACCGTGATTTGCAGTGACCTGATTTTTCAGTGCCTACTGTGATTTGCCGTGCTATTAGCAAGTGTAGTGAATTGATATTCATATTTGCGCCAACAACGGAAACAATATTGGCTTACAAGTTCGATAATATTCAGGACGTGTGCACTTGATGACGTTGAGGCTGGGAGAATGTTATACTAAAAATATGTGCAGTTTTGCTATTGCTTATCGATGGGGATTGTGATGTCTACTCCACAAGAATAAAGCAGTTGCAATGGGGGGTGGGGGTGGGGGTGGGGGAGGGTGTTTTAGTACTTTTCCATCAATGATTTAATGAGTAGGTGTTGATGCTGGAATTGCCAAATTTAAACGGATGTTTGACCAACCTGCGTCTGGTGCTACCAGTTTAAGTATATGTGTTTGTGTTCACGCTGATTTGCATATGGCCACATGTATAAAAATAGAAAAATATGATCCCCTGAAATGAATTTGGAATAGCTTCAGTATTTTCAATTCTGGGAAGCGACTTAAGTTCGTCAGATACTTATTGCGTACTTGCTGTTGACATTTGTTTTCTGCAGCACTTGCGCGTAAGGAAATTGAAGATGAAACTGATAGATTGACGGGGAGGTCAAAACAAATATCTCCAGTCCCTGTTCATCTCAGCATATACTCACCACACGGTATTATACCCTGGGCATATGTACGTACCTTAGTAGTACATTGAAGGAGAATATTGGTGCTAGTTTTTTCCAGTTCCATTTTATATAAGTAGCCTTGTATATCTGATTTCATTTTTTTATGGTGGTGTTTATATAAAGATCTTAATTTATAGACAATAGCATTCATGCAGCTCCTGCATCTTCTTGTATCTTAATTTTTTTTCTGGAGAGGCCTTACTTCCGAATCTTCTTGACAAGTCATATTTTGCGTTCAACTGACTATTTGCAGTTGTCCACTTAACATTGATTGGTCTGTGGGGTCTAACTAAGGTTGCGATAGGTACGGGAGTGTCTATTTACCCACATTTTCTAATTTAGGCAATGTTCACAACAATTCTCATTCACCATGTTGCCATCTTTTTTCAGAGTTGGCAGCTTGAAAACATTGCCTAGGATATTGAAAATATGGTGTGCTTATACGTTAAGAAGGCACTGCTATTTCCTCAATGGGGATATGATGTGCATGTTGATATTTACCTATGGAGTGACACATTCCTATCTTCTTTTGTAGCCAAACTGCATTATACTTGCTACATCTCATGCTAATCAAGATATAGAGCAACATCGGATACCATTAAGCTTGCTCGGCATGCTGATCCAACTGGTATGAACCAAAATTCTGCACTTATTTTGCTGCAATGTACTAATTCTTTTATCTGATAAGTGATAATACCATCCTTCAGTATGATGTTAAATAATTAGTACGTACTTTTGTGACAAAATATCTTTTAGGAGAAACCCATGCACAATTCAGCAAGTGTTTGGCTCTAACTCTAGATTATTGTGGTCGATAATAAATACTGAGCCATGTACCATATGTACATTCACTTCAATGGCTTAGACTACTGGTTCTCATTTCTCAAACATTATGGCTAGTTCTTATTTGCTTAGAATATGCTCTCGACCGTGACAAAATTATAACAGTTTGATGCACCTACCATATTTGTAGCCCGAGGGATCATTTTATTCTTCTTAGGTGAAAGGACCTTTGCCGTCTTGACTAAGCTTGATTTGATGGACAAGGGAACAAATGCACTTGTTGTATATTTCTATTTACTCTACTTTTTCCTTGTGCATTTTGGGCTTATTAAGGACCTTTAGATTCCCAATACTCGTTCTCCTCGCTAAGGTTCTTGAAGGAAGAGCATACAAGCTATAACACCCATGGGGTTCGAATGGATCTCAACTAGGTAGAGATAGCCATTTGTGTGTTTGGTTTGAGGGATAAGGGGTGGATAGGAGTTGTGGTGGCCTTTTCCAATTGGGAGGTGAGATTACGACCTAAATTGTGTTAATTTTGGAGAAACTTTTCTAATAGTAGATGAACATTTTGAACTTCTACCACAAAGAGGTGATATATTAGTACAAAGAGCAATTATATATATATATATATATATATATATAGAGAGAGAGAGAGAGAGAGAGAGAGAGAGAAAGAGAGTTTGGCAGTGATGACCATACCATACGTACACGTCCATCATAGGGCATAGAAGTGCTACTGCTTTGGTTTCTTTGGAGCAGTGTTGCCTTTTCCACAAGCACTGACCCTCAGACAGAATTATCAGCAGAAATACATGGCAACCCATATTTTTTGTTTTTTGTATAATTAACCTAGAGGCGTAAAGTGGAATAAAGGAAACATGAATATAAGAGCTTGGTAAGACAACATAAAAAAGGTATATCGCTTCATTTAATTGCGCTGCTAATCAGCCAACATACATTAGCTATAAGTAGGAAAACATAAGATAAATGAGATCATTATTGCGAGATTTGCTACATTGACATGTGGAAGTGCATAAGACATTTGTAAAGAAAGAGAGCCTAGAAAATATAGCAAAGGACAAAGGAGGGGTTGGTGCCTAGGTGTTTTAGGCATATGAGCCTCACCTTTCCCTTTGAAGGTAGAGATAGGAGTGTTCAGCTATGAAACTTATAAGTACAATATTATTTAATATAACAGTTAGATCATGCGAAGTAAACTGAACATCAAGCAACAACATCATGCATACCTCATCCAAAGATAATGTAGAAGGTGTGGTTGCTGGCACTACAGGGAAAGTCGGAAGCACAGGTAGTACCTTGCATGTATCCTCAGCAGAAGATGCCGCTCCAGAACCATGTGGCGCATGACGCTTTGGTTTCTATGGAGCAGTGTTGCCTTTTCCGCAAGCACTGACCCCGAGACAGAATTATCAGCAGAAATACATGGCAACCTATATTTTTGTTTTATGTATAATTAACCTAGAGGCGTAAAGTGGAATAAAGGAAACATGAATATAAGAGCTTGGTAAGACAACATAAAAAAGGTATATCGCTTCATTTAATTGCGCTGCTAATCAGCCAACATACATTAGCTATAAGTAGGAAAACATAAGATAAATGAGATCATTATTGCGAGAAAGGAAAAGGTCGTGCCCTGGACTATAAAACAAAGAAGCTAAAGGAACAAGAACACTTCCTACACCAAGTGGAGCAGCAGACATACATTTTACTATAAACTGGTTAATGGCACATGCTATGAGCGCATACCTCTTGGGTTTACCGTGGTCCGACACAACATTCTTTGGGTCATCAACAGGTGCAGCAAGAGCTTCCTCAGTAACCTGTTTAGTTTTCTGCATTGAGATAACCATGAATCCAAGGATGGATAGCGCATAGAGCGGGAAATAAAGTACATTATGAATGTAGGCACCAACATTTGGTCTAGACGCATGATTTTCAACATTTGCAGAAGATGCAGTTTCTTCGGCCTCAACAAAGCTTGGGCACAGACCCAGGCAGCTGAGCATCTTTTTTTTTAAACATGTGGAAAGGCAGTTGAGCATCTTTTTTTGAAAACATGTGGAAAGGCAGCGGAGCAGCTTTGTCCTTAGAAGTTGAGGCAAAGAGCTTGTGACTGGCATTCTTGAGGCATGGTGATTTGCTACATTGACATGTGGAAGTGCATCAGGCATTTGTAAAGAAAGAGAGCCTAGAAAACATAGCAACAAACAAAGGAGGGGTTGGTGCCTAGGTGTTTTACGCATATGAGCCTAACCTTTCCCTTTGAGGGCGGAGATAGGAGTGTTCAGCTATGAAACTTATATAGTACAATATTATTTAGTATAACAGTTAGATCATGCGAAGTAAACTGAACATCAAGCAACAACATCATGCATACCTCATCCAAAGGTAATGTAGAAGGTGTGGTTGCTGGCACTACAGGGAAAGTCGGAAGCACAGGTAGTGCCTTGCCTGTATCCTCAGCAGAAGATGACGCTCCAGAACCATGTGGCGCATGACGCTTTGGTTTCCTTGGAGCAGTGTTGCCTTTTCGACAAGCACTGACCCTGAGACAGAATTATCAGCAGAAATACATGGCAACCTATATTTTTGTTTTTTGTATAATTAACCTAGAGGCGTAAAGTGGAATAAAGGAAACATGAATATAAGAGCTTGGTAAGACAACATAAAAAAAGGTATATCGCTTCATTTAATTGTGCTGCTAATCAGCCAACATACATTAGCTATAAGTAGGAAAACATAAGATAAATGAGATCATTATTGCGAGAAAGGAAAAGGTCGTGCCCCGGAGTATAAAACATACAAGCTAAAGGAACAAGAACACTTCCTACACCAAGTGGAGCAGCAGACATACATTTTACTAGAAACTGGTTAATGGCACAGGCTATGAGCGCATACCTCTTGGGTTTACCGTGGTCCGACACAACATTCTTTGGATCATCAACAGGTGCAGCAAGAGCTTCCTCAGTAACCTGTTTAGTTTTCTGCATTGAGATAACCATGAGTCCAAGGATGGATAGCGCACAGAGCGGGAAATAAAGTACATTATGAATATAGCACCAACATTTGGTCTAGACGCATGATTTTCAACATTTGGAGAAGATGCAGTTTCTTCGGCCTCAACAAAGCTTGGGCACAGACCCAGGCAGCTGAGCATCTTTTTTCAAAAAACATGTGGAAAGGCAGATGAGCATCTTTTTTTGAAAACATGTGGAAAGGCAGCTGAGCAACTTTGTCCTTAGAAGTTGAGGCAAAGAGCTTGTGACGGGCATTCTTGAGGCATGGTGATTTGCTACATTGACATGTGGAAGTGCATCAGACATTTGTAAAGAAAGAGAGCCTAGAAAACATAGCAAAGGACAAAGGAGGGGTTGGTGCCTAGGTGTTTTAGGCATATGAGCCTCACCTTTCCCTTTGAAGGCAGAAATAGGAGTGTTCAACTATGAAACTTATATAGTACAATATTATTTAGCATAACAGTTAGATCATGCGAAGTAAACTGAACATCAAGAAACAACATCATGCATACCTCATCCAAAGATAATGTAGAAGGTGTGGTTGCTGGCACTACAGGGAAAGTCGGAAGCACAGGTAGTGGCTTGCCTGTATCCTCAGTAGAAGATGACGCTCCAGAACCATGTGGCGCATGACGCTTTGGTTTCTTTGGAGCAGTGTTGCCTTTTTCGCAAGCACTGACCCTGAGACAGAATTATCAGCAGAAATACATGGCAACCTATATTTTTGTTTTTTGTATAATTAACCTAGAGGCGTAAAGTGGAATAAAGGAAACATGGATATATGATCTTGGTAAGGCAACATAAAAAAAGGTATATCGCTTCATTTAATTGCGCTGCTAATCAGCCAACATACATTAGCTATAAGTAGGAAAACATAAGATAAATGAGATCATTATTGCGAGAAAGGAAAAGGTCATGCCCTGGAGTATAAAACATACAAGCTAAAGGAACAAGAACACTTCCTACACCAAGTGGAGCAACAAACATACATTTTACTAGAAACTGGTTAATGGCACACGCTATGAGCACATACCTCTTGGGTTTACCGTGGTCCGACACAACATTCTTTGGATCATCAACAGGTGCAGCAAGAGCTTCCTCAGTAACCTGTTTAGTTTTCTGCATTGAGATAACCATGAATCCAAGGATGGATAGCGCACAGAGTGGGAAATAAAGTACATTATGAATGTAGGCACCAACATTTGGTCTGGACGCATGATTTTCAACATTTGCAGAAGATGCAGTTTCTTCGGCCTCAACAAAGCTTGGGCACAGACCCAGGCAGCTGAGCATCTTTTTTTTAAACATGTGGAAAGGCAGCTGAGCATCTTTTTTTGAAAACATGTGGAAAGGCACCTGAGCAGCTTTGTCCTTAGAAGTTGAGGCAAAGAGCTTGTGACGGGCATTCTTGAGGCATGGTGATTTGCTACATTGACATGTGGAACTGCATCAGACATTTGTAAAGAAAGAGAGCCTAGAAAACATAGCAAAGGACAAAGGAGGGGTTGGTGCCTAGGTGTTTTAGGCATATGAGCCTCACCTTTCCCTTTGAAGGCAGAGATAGGAGTGTTCAGCTATGAAACTTATATAGTACAATATTATTTAGCATAACAATTAGATCATGCGAAGTAAATAGAACATCAAGCAACAACATCATGCATACCTCATCCAAAGGTAATGTAGAAGGTGTGGTTGCTGGCACTATAGGGAAAGTCGGAAGCACAGGTAGTGCCTTGCATTTATCCTCAGCAGAAGATGACCCCCCGGAACCATGTGGCGCATGACCAACATACATTAGCTATAAGTAGGAAAACATAAGATAAATGAGATCATTATTGCGAGAAAGGAAAAGGTCGTGCCCTGGAGTATAAAACATACAAGCTAAAGGAACAAGAACACTTCCTACACCAAGTGGAGCAGCAGACATACATTTTACTAGAAACTGGTTAATGGCACAGGCTATGAGCGCATACCTCTTGGGTTTACCGTGGTCCGACACAACATTCTTTGGATCATCAACAGGTGCAGCAAGAGCTTCCTCAGTAACCTGTTTAGTTTTCTGCATTGAGATAACCATGAGTCCAAGGATGGATAACGCACAGAGTGGGAAATAAAGTACATTATGAATATAGGCACCAACATTTGGTCTGGACGCGTGATTTTCAACATTTGCAGAAGATGCAGTTTCTTCGCCCTCAACCAAGCTTGGGCACAGACCTAGGCAGCTGAGCATTTTTTTTAAAAACATGTGGAAAGGCAGCTGAGCATCCTTTTTTGAAAACATGTGGAAAGGCAGTTGAGCAACTTTGTCCTTAGAAGTTGAGGCAAAGAGCTTGTGACGGGCATTCTTGAGGCATGGTGATTTGCTACATTGACATGTGGAAGTGCATCAGACATTTGTAAAGAAAGAGAGCCTAGAAAACATAGCAAAGGACAAAGGAGGGGTTGGTGCCTAGGTGTTTTAGGCATATGAGCCTCACCTTTCCCTTTGAAGGCAGAGATAGGAGTGTTCAACTATGAAACTTATATAGTACAATATTATTTAGTATAATAGTTAGATCATGCGAAGTAAACTGAACATCAAGGAACAACATCATGCATACCTTATCCAAAGGTAATGTAGAAGGTGTGGTTGCTGGCACTACAGGGAAAGTCGGAAGCACATGTAGTGCCTTGCCTGTATCCTCAGCAGAAGATAGACGCTCCAGAACCATGTGGCGCATGACCAAATCTCAAAGGCGCGTGGTCAGTTTTGAATGCATGATCAATCCTGTTGACTTGGAAGGACAACTGTGTGCTTTTGTGTGTGCATGAGAGAGAGAGAGAGCAAGCGAGAGAGGGAGAGAGAGTTAAGGTCCATGATGCGGAGTGGACAGCGGCGTGAAACTCCATTAGACGCGTCAACGAGCACATGGCAGACAACAACGGGAAGTGATGTTGAACACAAAGTTGAGTAACTGGTGAGTTAGGGGCTGCAAGTCGGACTAAGACGGTGACGCAAAGCAACGGTAGACACGGAGCCACACGTATGTGGGGCAAGTCATCAGTTAGGGGCTGAGTGGCCGGCAAGATGAAGCTACAAAGGACATGGAGCGAGGCATACTGAAAATCATATGCTCGCCATCAAAGCATGCGATAACATGTTAAACCCTATAATTCAAAGAGAGAAGGAGTTTTCGTGCCACAATAACTTGTAGTTTTTTGGGGTTTATTTTGGCTAGTTTATATAGTGATACCAGTGTCCAACTTGACACAAGTTCAGGCAAAACACGACGTCACCCAGAGTATAACTCTCTGTTTTATAAAGGATGGCACGCTTGAAAAATGCCTAGAATATCTCCGAATTAATAATAATTATATGCACCATACCTTATTATAGATAATAAATTGGTATTCTATGTTTAGAAAAATCTTCTCCCAATTATTTCATGTGCTTAGACGACCTAACGTCCTCTAAGGGTGATTCCTCTATCAATAACATGCACATATATTTCTCATTTCATCCACAGGCTTACCCCCATCTTGTATGCGATGTTGCAAACCTCAATTTTGGGTTAGAGCCGACACCGGCGAGCCTAGGTCTACCTCCGAGGAATGTTGTTGTAAAGACTCGATGCAACCATGAACTCCCTCACCATTGCTGGCCTAGGGCTACACCGTCATCTCCACTCCGACACCCTCTTCATGCCAGCCTCCAGCCGCTTCGCAGGCATTCCACACTGATGAAGCTATTCTTTTAGCCACACTTACCATATTTCTTTTTATGCATGATGTATTTCGTTACAACAAGATGATATTGCATGATGTATTTCGTTACCATGTGCCCCCCAATTAGTTTTTCTTGTTATCATCACCAGACTTTCATAAATATCTTACTTCATTATTTATATTTTTAATGATAGTATTTACAATTATTGACTCGTTTTCATATTATAAGGCAAAATCGATTTCAGCAATTACAAATCTCAATTCAGCTTATTATTATTCTTGACATCCGATTAATTTTATTCCACCTATTCAACTATTCTAGTGCTTGCTCTCGTCATTGTGAAACTCTATTCTCTCGAAGTAACCTATGGCAGGGTTTGCACAAGAAACTCCAAGAACTGTAACTCCTCACAATGAGAATTTGATATGGTTGAGAACACACCAGATTTGGAACATGCACAACTATTATACTTCCTTCGGTGAAGACCTTCAAGTCCATGTAATGTCCGGAGTAGTAATGGGTGATGATCACGACAAGAGGGATTTTACTCAAGTTTGCATGGACGACATGCAAGCCAATGAATTGATTATCCTGGAAACGCGCGTCTATATATAGTCTATCTAAGGCAAGCAAAGAATTTAATCCCGAGAAGAAAAATAGGAAAAAGAAAAACAAAAAGAAAATCAGGCCCGACCCACGCAAAACCTATTCCCTCCCTTTCCCCTTCTCCGCCTCCGCCTCCTCCTCGCCGACCACGCCCCTCCTCCAATCTCCCACGCATCCAAACCACTCTCTCCCCTCTCCCACCCGCACCTCCTGCGCCTGCGAGGAGCGATTCGTCGAGGAACCGCTGAGCAAGGCCATCGACGCGTGCTGGATCCGGTGTCTCTATTTCTCTCTCGTGCTCGATCCCGATCCACCCCCTTCTCTCGGCGCGGCGCATGCGGGAAAGCTCGCTGCTGCGGTGGGCCTTGACGGCGGCGAGCAGGGAGCCGGCGAGGTAGACCACAAGGTCGTCATGGGCTCCATCTGCGCCCTCTTGCCAGCGGACTGCTGGTCGCCTCGGCCTCCCGTAGCATCTCCGACTGGCACAAGCTGCAGGTCCTGGGTGAGGTATCCACTCCCCTCTCCTTCCTCCCCCTTCCTGTCGAATGCGTGTGTGTAATGTATAGCAAACAATCCTGCTGTTGTGAGGACTATAAGCATAGTCTCAAGGCACAATCATAGTTCAAATAAACCTTTTACCAACTTTAGATGTTGATTGTCTTATTTATGGGATGTTTTATTATGTGTGATGACTGGTTGTGGCTGGCTGCAAAATACTGGAATTTCGGTAGGATGCTACTGTCATACCACCTGACCGACCAGATTTCTTGTTAAATTGGAGAGAAAGAAAGATTGCAACCTATGTTATGCGGGAAGATTGCAAATCTTACATTTTTCTTCAACATGAAATACCTTAGATTTTACTTTGTCTTGATGTTTGGATTCTGCCGCGATTTGGCGCTTCCGCTGGTGATATGACTCTGTCCTTGTGTGTTTGCAGCCCGGAGAAGAAGCTGATTGTCGAGTGCCAGGTGGCTGGCCTGGGGGTGCTCACCAATGCCTACAACTTCTACTGGCTCGCAAGAGCGCATCCACATGTATGCTTTTATTGGCTGCCTCCAGCTGCTGCCACGCATACATAACCACTTGGTTCCTCTTCCTCTGCTCTCTCTTATCCTCTGTGTGCCCATGGACATCGAGCCATGGCAGGAGTACGCCATGGGTTGAGTCCTGCAACCATATATAGAAGTTAAAGTAATTAGGCCAACCCAGCATGTCTATTTGCTTTTAGAACCATAAAATCTTTGTAACCCTTAATGATCAGATGCGTGTGTGTATAGCAAACAATCTTGCTGTGGTGAAGACTGTAAGCATAGTCTGAAGGCATTCGAAGTAAAAAAGTAAACTTGTTACCAACTTTAGACGTTGATTGCCTTATTTATGTTTTATGTGTGATGACTGATTAGATAGGATGCAAAATACTGGAAGTTCGCCAGGATGCTACTTTCATACCATCCTGCTGACTGATTAGATTTGTTGTTAAATTGGAGAGAAACAAAGATTGCAACCTATGTCTGGAAGATGGTAAATCTTATATTTTTCTTCAGCTTTTGATCCCTTAGATTTTACCTTGTCTTGATGTTTGAATTCTGTCGTGAGTTGGTGCTTTAGCTGGTGATATGACTCTGTAGTTGTGTGCTTGCAGCCCGGAGCAGAAGCTGGTTCACGAGTGCCAGGCGGTTGACCAGGTGGTGCTCACCAACGCCTACTGCTCCTAATGTCTGCCAAGAGCTTATCCACATGTATGCTCTTACTGGCTGCCTCAAGCCACTACTTCCTCATGCATACATAACCACTCGGTTCCTGTTCCTCTGCTCTCTCTTATGCTTTGTGTGCCCATGGCCATCGAGCCGTGGCAACAGTATGTCACATTGAGTCCTGCAACGCTAGAAGTTAAATTGAGTAGGGAAACCCAGCATGTCTATTTGCTTGTAAAATGCTTTATAATCTCTGTCGCACTTGATGATCAGTTACACCCCATTGACCTCTTTTTTCCTGCGCGTGCCAGCCCATCTGTTGTTACTTGTCCAGTACTCCCTCCGCCCCATAATATATGAGCCTTTTTGACAGTACACTAGTGTAAAAAACACTCTTATATTATGGGACGGGAAGGGGTAGCATTTTCTGCTTTTGAGTATTCTTACCCTTTCTGTAACATCACACTGATATCTACACCGAACTACAATTTTTCTTTTCATATGAATTGTGATCTTGATATGTGATTAAGGGCCAAAAGTGCAGGAATTTCTTTATGATTGTAAACTGTTAAGACTTGATAGTGTTTATCTCATCTGGCAAATCAACCGATGCCCTTACATAGTCAGAATTCAGAATGCGTTCAACAGTCCAGTATAGCATTTCTTGGATAACAAGCAGATTTGATCTAACTTTGACATCCATCTAGTAATTAAGCACATAAATGTCCACATCAAATGGTTTATTTTAATTAACCTATATGCTCATATATGCAGGCAAGGCAGTCCGGCGTCCCGCCCTGCAAGATGCGGGTCTGCATGCTCGGTGATGCCAAGCATGTGGGGGAAGTATGTGCCGTTTACTGGTATTGCTAAGCAATTCTCCTCTCTATAACATAGTTTGATGGTCATGATGTACAAACAAGTAATGTTTGGTTCTTAGTTCTTACTGCAATACGGATTGTCGATTGGTGCAAAACTAGTGAATTTCAAATTGTATAACTACCGAGAGGGTAGTCAGGCTAGATGAGGATGACACTGGAATCCGGTGGTGGGATTTCTTGTTATCAGGCAGTGTTCAATTTCTTTCTCTGCCTACTCCATGCTAGGACAGTTTCCCTGTATTGCTGCCACTTGAAGAATGTTATGCTTACCATGGTCTGCTTTTATGAAGTGATATGATTGTTTGGTACCTACTAGGGCTATTTTTCCTCTGTATACATCTGCATGCTTAGAAAAAGTTGGGCTATTTCTCTGTTGATGGTATCACTGTATTTGCTGCTTTATGATTGCGTGTGGGGCTGCTTGAGACTATTTTTATATTCAATATTTCCAAAAAATGTACCGATTTTTTTAAAGGTTTGCATTTAAAAATATTCTAAAAATAATAAATCAAAATTGTTTTAAAAAATCTTGTGTTAAAAATGTGAATCTTGATATTTTTCTTCCATTTTTATGAAAATGATCAGAAAAAACAAAATATTACTTTTTAAAAGTTAGATATTCATGTTCTCTCAAAAGGTAAAAAGCCAATTGACAAACTTTTCCATGCACAACTACTCTTTCATCACATGAAGGATGTTAAGGTGACTTCTTCAAATCCACACTTCATACTCTGAAAAGAGATAATTAGGATTGAATATAAGAAATGTGTGTGCAATGGCACACAGAAAACAGATTTTGTTATTTTTTGGCCCGTTGCTACGCACAGGCATTTGTACTAGTCAGATTCAAATTAGTATAGTACTACTACCGGTGGGTGCGAGTTGAGACGGCAGCGAGGCAATTCCAGGCGGCGCCGGTGAGCCACTCCAGTCAGCGGCGGCGGCCGGCGGGGAGGCTTGTCCAGCGACGACGGCTCCCTCGTGCAAGGTCCTGTTGTGCGAACAAAACAAAAGAGAGGGAGCGCGCAGATGCTAGGGTTAGCCATGGGCCTTCCAGTGGGCTGCCGTGTCGCTTCTGTATCGTAGACGATGCACATGATGTATTGACATTTTTTCTTTTCTTTTTAAATCAGAAAATAGGATACTTCCGTCGATACCCGTATTCCCGGCCGTATCCGATACTCCAGTTTCTGGCGTATCGGTGCTTCATAGGTAGAAACCGGCCGGCGGCGGGTCAGAGCTCGATGGGCAGCATAAAGGTTCTGGGGTGGGCGGCGGCTGCTTCGACAACCTCTTTGACGGCCACGCGGCTGTCGGAGCGTCGATGGGCAGCGTAAAGGTTCCTCTCTACATTACTACTACTTATAGAAGGTAAGATCGAAGGACAATCATGTGTTAGTAGCCGACCTTTCCAATGGATTTAAGCACGAAAAGATTGGTTAAGCACATCTCCAAGCCATAATGACAAAAATACTAAATAGACTAATAGAAGAATTTGTACATGTGTAGAAACTGATGTGAAACTTAAAACAGGTTTACATCATACAAGCTTGCTGACAACAATGTCAGGAAGCTCGTCCAACCAACTAAAAAAAGTCTTGTTACAATAACAAAAATGAGTTAGTACATGAGCCGCTTGATTGCAAGATCGACAACAGTGCTTAAAAATGATCTTCCCAATCACGAATCACGGGATCTCCTAATTGTACCGATTCCTCAAAAAATAAGCAGGGAGTACCAAATAGCGGCTGAAGACTACCACTATAAGGGCGATACCCGTCTTTGCCAAAGGCGGAAGACACACCACACCGGAGCACAAACCCATACACTAGGTCGGTAGATAATAGAACTCCATTGTAATCACTCGTGTTCATCAATAATGATAGTTAGGTAGGATGTATATGCCAATTTACCCATTAGGGGCTTGAACCTGACAACAACTGTTGTGTCACCATCATAGCCGACGAGATCCCTTTGGGCACCACCCCCTCTGTACATTCTTACACGACTACGATGGTAAGATCAAGGGACCATCATGTGTTAGTAGCCGACCTTTCCAATGGATTTATTAAGCACGAAAAAATTGGTTAAGCACATCTCCAAGCCATAATGACAAAATTATTAAATAGACTAATAAAAGAATTTGTACATGTGTAGAAACCGATGTGAATAATCTTCTTTCATCCAGTACA
>NC_041384.1:107179400-107197234 GCF_002162155.2 Triticum dicoccoides | reverse complement strand
TATATATACTACTTACAGAACTCGGTCATATTGTAGACATACGATTCTACTCAGAACGATGAAGCCCAATGTAGGAACTAGAACTAGAAGTAGAGAGGGGAATAGCTTTGGTGACTGGGAGGGCGCCGTTGATGATCCCTATAGTAAATATACTTCCTTTCTGTCGCGCATAGTGTGCTGCACGGCATCGCTGACGCGGATGGGAAGGACTGGCCGATCGACTCGCCCCCACACAAGTTGAGGCATGGCCTAGAGGACTTCTCCGGATGAGTTGGCTTGATCTCGACGCTTATGTCAATTTGTTGGCTTTGCCGGTCGGCCTCCATCTTCTCCCGCAACCTCTGAGAGAGGAACAGGCCCTGATTAGACAAGGACACGTCGAGGTCCGTCGTCGACCACCTATCCACGCAGAAGGCAGGCATCTTGCCCCATCCGATGCTTCTGGTTGTGGAGTTACCGCCCTCGTCGTAGTAGACGATCACGGTGTTCTCCTCCTGGCAGACTCGTCGCATGTGCTGCTTGTTGCTAACGTGGACGGTGAGGTTGAAGGCCGGCGAGGGGACAGGGTTCTGCGAGGGGTCGAGTCCCTGGACGCCTGTGAACTGTACCGAGTACCCAGGCTCCAGAACTCGGGTCAGGTGGCAGATGTAGAAGGCCAAGCCTAGAGAAATCGCCAGCAAGACCAACATCGCCAGCGTGTAAAGCCAAAGGGCCGCCTGATCTTCGCCGGCGGCGGCGGCGGCAGGCTGATCTGGTTCAGGTTCAATGGTGAGGACGTAGTAGTCGCCGTAGTTGCCCGGTTCTTCTGCCATGGGTACTGTCATGA
Organism: Triticum dicoccoides; assembly: GCF_002162155.2. Classification (NCBI taxonomy): domain Eukaryota; kingdom Viridiplantae; phylum Streptophyta; class Magnoliopsida; order Poales; family Poaceae; genus Triticum; species Triticum dicoccoides. The sequence goes on along the minus strand of NC_041384.1, from coordinate 107,196,408 downwards.
TGAACGCTCGCAGATCTCAAGGGCAAGCTAGGGTCTGCGGCTTTACATCTATATATAGGAGGACTTGATCACTTGAGAGGTTTTTCTGTGTCCGAGTCCACCCCAAAGAGGCGCAGGATTCGATACGGGCAGCGGGGGATTGATTCAAATTCGAGTCGGAAGTCTGAACCGACAACATACATCGTCCTGATGCGATCGGACTGCAAGGCATTGATCTGAACCGACATCGATTCTGCACCTGGCTGGTCGACTCGTCTCGTCTCACCTGCGTCTGCGTGTATATATATATATACAAGAGGTCCGTCCGTCGATAAACCTGGACACCCCTTGGTTAGGTATAAGGGCATGTACAATGGTTCTATCTTAGCAATGCCATGTAGGATAGATGATGAGGTGGAGGAAAGAGAACTCATAAGAAAAGACTTGTCTTCTCTTATTTAAGAGAAGACAAGAGGTGATCTCTTAGCACAATATGTCTCACCACAATTTTAGGAATTACTAGTTATTGAAGATAAGGCTAAGATATGACTCATTGTAGACAAAATTTTTTGCCATCTCTAAATCACATGCAAGACTTAAGATAAGACTATCTTATCAACCATTGTACATGCCCTAACTAGAAGAACACCCGTGCGTTGCAACGGGGCCACATTAATTTTAAGAATTCAATATCAATTATGTTAATATTAAATTTAATATTCTCATACATATCAAGTGACATTGACGACCTTTTTACCATCAAATTCTCACACACACACACTCTCCCTCCCTCCTCCTCACTCTCTCTCCCCCTCTCCCTCTCTCTCTCTCTAACACACACACATATCCATCTTATTGGGTACGGGACCATAATCCATCTATTTCACACGCACACGCGCTAGTGCATAACAATATGGATTATAAAACAGGTTCAAGGTGGTAACAAGGATTCTTCTCATGCATTAATAAACAAATGTTCTGCACTGAAGACAAGATAACTAATTCCCAAAGTGCATCAGAGCATCACAGAACATTACTGGCAAGATAAATGCACGACGATACACCCGACTCATTTAATTAATATAATTAAATTATCAGTAAATTAGTCACCAAACTGCTCGGATGAACCGGAACAGAGCCAACATATATCATCCTAGACAAACGCAACATCAACCATTTACCTTGGTACTTTAGGGACCGACAGGAGGATGCATGTAGAAGCGCTTCTTGCCTGCGAATCCACAGTCAGAGAGAGAAATTGGAACCCATTCCCATCACCAACTGATAAAGAAAGCATGTAAGAAAATTGATATCGGGCCAACTTGGATCTTCGGTGATTGTCCGCCGGTATGGAGAATTTAGGAGGGTGGGTGCAGGGAGTGGCCTTGTGGATGATGGATGGAGGCGCGGAGGGATGTGGTCACCGGAAGGTCGAAAGCGGAGAGGGTCGGGCACGTTAGGTGGAGCCAGTGGTGCGCGACAACCGGAGGCGGCCCAATCGTGGGCGGCGAACCGACGATAGCCTCGGCCCATCTCTCGACGCAGCAAAGATAGAGAGGGCGGCACTGCCGGTGCTCGAGGCCGCCGCTCGGCACCATCTACATCGAGGGGAAAGAGAGGCGAGAAAGCGATAGGGTGATGCGGGGCTAGGGATTGCGGAGGAGGGTGGGGGTGTGCGATTTGAATGGATGGTTCTGCCCACCGTTTTCTTGTACGTGGCGGTGGAGACGGCGGCGTCCAGCCATGCAGGCGAGGCATGGGTCGAGCCGGGCACACGGCGAGGCGCAGTAGCAGAGGCGGGGTCGATTTTTTGCTACTGAGATGCAGGGTGTGGGATTGATCGTTCATGTTCTCTTTTCCTTTTTAACGGGAGATGGATGCGATTTTTTCACGAGGGGAGAGATGCGACCACGTACAGATTCCATAATAAATTAATTAGGTCCATAACGGGATTTCTTTACAATGCGTTAAGATTTACGTGTTAGTTTTCTTAATAAAGAAATGCACTGATGTAGGGATCGATTGATTCGGATAAGGAAAGATAGATTCGTGATCTTTTGTATGTTAGGAAATTAGTGGTTTGCAAGGAAAGAGTGGAGAGAAAAAGAACCAATGCGACCACATATAGATTCCATAATAAATTAATTAGGTCCATAACGGGATTTGTTTGCAATGCGTTAAGATTTACGTGTTAGTTTTCTTAATAAAGAAATGCACTGATGTAGGGCGCGATTGGTTCGGGTAAGGAAAGATAGATTCGTGATCTTTTGTATGTTAGGAAATTATTGGTTTGCAAGGAAAGAGTGGAGAGAAAAAGAACCGATACGAGGGTGTGGTGGGAGGTGGGACGAATAAAAACCGGACGAAATTGGGAGGTGGGAGGGGGCGAGTAAAAACCGACAAAAAAAACCAACAAAATTGGGAGGTGGGAGAGAGGATGAAAAAAAACCAGGGGAGGTGGGAGGAGGACAAAAATAAACCGTACGAGGCTACCAACTGCTCCATTAGGAGTAGAGATTGTTTGTGAAAATAATATGCGACGACGACTTAGCGAGCGGATCCCCTTAAAAAAGACATAGCGAGCAGATTCCCTTAAAGCTGGTAGAAATGGATACAATTGATGACATTGATAAATAGTGGTGAATGTTGGCATAATTTACTATCATCATGCATGGAAACGAATCATCAAGAAAAAAAATACTTCCTATTACTACATTCATAGGAAGCTTCCTAATCTCTGCTACCAAACAGTTTCTGCCCAAACAAGGAAGGAAAGTTATGGACGTGATTCGAAAGGAAACAAATGTTATGAAGATTAATTAATTTAGATTTGATCTTTAGAGATTGATTGTGATTGATTCTTTTACATAAAGACATTACTAAATAATTTGCGTCAGTATGGAAAGTTCTGATCCGTTCAGTTTTTTTCGTTGTGTGAGAGGGTGAAGTGAAAATAAACCGATGAAGTGGGGGAGGCGACGAAAAAAATCTACGACAGTTAACCTACGAAAAAAACCGGATGAAAGTGGTGGGACGAAAATTGACCGGTGAAGACTACCAACTGCTCCATTAAGAGTAGAGATTGGTTGGTTCGATTTTTTGTGTGTGGAGGAAACTACCTGGGAGGTGGGAGGGAGTACGAAAATAAACCGTCTCGGCTGAGCGGGAGGTGGGAGCAAGTACCAAAGAAGTACCAAAAAAGACCGGGTGAGGTGGGACGAAAATAAAACCCGGAACGCGACCTACCAACTGAGACATTAGGAGTAGAGATATTAACAAAAGTGCAAATCCCGTCCCACTCTTCACTTTTTGACAAAAAACTTCCGAATAGCAATCTTGGTGAGTGATCTCGACCAGGTTCGATCGGCATGGCGTGTCGTTCCTCCAGGAGTGGGTGCTGAGAGGAAGGATGGCAAACCTCCATTGTCAATCGGCCGGAGCTGCATCGTCATTTGGATCAGAGCATGGACAAAATCGAGATGGTAGAGGTTGAGGAATATGTAGGACGTGAGGGTTTAGGGTGGGCATCACGAGAACTCACCCATATCTTGGGAGACGGCAGACCCGAGGTGCAGTCGTGTTCGTGCTTCAGGGGCTGCCACGTGCTGTCCTCGCCGCCATCGCCTGTCGATGCCACTTCAGCGCCACGAGCATGGGACTGAGGGACGAAGGGAAGAGAAGGGAAGGAAGCGAGCTAATGACGTACCTATGTTTGGTATGTAATATCCTTCATTAAGAGTAGATATTTTCTTAAAATCGGTTATTTTGTTTCCTAATTAATGTGATTGAGCAATTTAAGGTAAGGTTAATTAATTTAGATTTGATATTTAGAGATTGATCGTGATTGATTCTTTCACATAAAGACATTACTAAAAATAACTTGCACCAGCATGGAAAGTTATGATCCGTTAAGATTTTTTTCGTTGTGTGAGAGGGTGACGCGAAACTAAACCGGTGGGGTGGGGGAGGAACGAAAAAAAACCAGCGAAATAAAACGGGTGGAAGATGGGAGGAAGTACCAAAGAAGTACCAAAAAAGACCGGATGAGGTGGGACGAAAATAAAACCCGAAACGCGACCTATCAACTGAGATATTAAGAGTAGAGATTACGGAAGGAAAACATGGTACTTCCGTCTCCGAACGCATTGGTTTGGCTTTGGGAGAAAGCCAAAAAGCCGCTGCTCTTGCTTGCCCTCGTCTTCTCTCTCGCCTTGTTCCTCCTGCTCGTGTTCAAGCTTGCATCCCCTCACCTGTCTGAGATCATCCAAGCAGAGTTTGTGGAGGAAGGGCACCACCAAGTGGAGATCACCGGCGTCGAGGCATCAACTCTGCAAGACGACGCGACGCGCTTGCGCTTCAACCTCGGCGCGCGCGTGATCAGCCGCTACAAGCGCCACGAGATGTGCGTGGCCAACTGGGAGGCTGACGTGTGGCACGACGGGACACACCTTGGCAAGGCTTACTTCCCCGATACATGCCTGGAGAAGATGACAGAAGCGGCGGCGACGGCGACGACGTCAACCGAGTTGGCCGGGCTAAGCATAAGCATGGCCAACGCAACATCAGGGACGGTTCAGATCGAGATGACACAGCGTACCAATCTGCTGTTTGGTGATCATAGGGGCCAAACAGGATGGCACTGGCTATGGTGCGAGGCCACGTTGGGTGGGCAATCTCAACAGTCACCTGCTTCCCCCTGCCGCATCTACCACCTCACGCGTGCGGAGACTAGCGATATATAGAAGGTTCTCTTTTCTTGTTGACCTATGAGATTAACGTTTTGTCATTCCTTTTTCTTTGTTGGTTTATACGTAGAAAGCTTGCAAGTTGCAGAACCAGGGAGCAATAACTGGATATACACGTGTTAATGTAGCGCTACATACCTGCGATTGTTGATTAAGCATGTTGTTATGCTTGTGCACGTATGTATAGTTGAGATGTTGGTCTTTTGAGCAGTTAGTTTGCTTATCGTGTTGCATTTGTATGGTGTTTTTTGAAACAGGCTTTCTTTCAGCTTTATATATAGAGCTCAAACGGCCGAAAACCTTCATACAACTAGGTCAAAAAAAAATAAATCCGAGCCAATAGCAAAAGAGACTGTGAAATTGTTGTATCCCTAATCTCTACTCCTAATGAAGAAGTTGGTAGAATTGCCTCCGTATTTTTTTATTCCCCACTTTTATCCGTGTTTTTTCGACCCCCTCCCCCACCCCTCACCTCCACGCACGCACCCAAAAAAACCCACCCCGCACGAAACGACGCTCCTCTTGATCCCCTTGAGTAAACGTCGCCGTCGTCATGCAATCTTCCTGACACAGACGCACGAGATGCCGCCGCCGACCTCACAGAGAAGATGCAGCCGGATCTCGTGCTATCTCGCTGCCGCCGATGTACGGGATCGCCGCCGCGGCGTAAGGGGTCACGTCATCGGAATTGAGCACCATTAAAAAAGACATTTTTCACATGTACACGTCTTGTGACGAGACCCTGCTCGATTGATTGAATCAATTCAAAAGACACGGGATGATGAGTATACGGGAGATATGGACGAGCAAAGCAATGCACCGAGTATGCACGGATGATCCAATGAGCAAAGACGTACATGAAGAGAGAGGAAATGCGTGCACGCTAGACGCTTGCAGCCTTGCACAGAGCAAACAACACACCGAGTATGCACGCGGCATTAGGCTGGCGCCACCGCCGTGTGTCTTGATCGGCCCCTGCCAGCCGTTTCTATGAGGTGCTGGTACATAGGGGTTTCGGGGCACGGTGGGGATGATGGATTTCCTCAGTACTATCAACACCTTCCATGCGAATTCTTAGGAATGGGCGCTCACAGGGAAGTTTCTATCCCTAGAAAATTTAATAATGAGTGAGAACCAACTATTAAAATTAAAATTAAAGATCATGAATGCTATGCTTTGTGTGATTTGGGTGCTAGTGTTTCCACGATTGCAAAGACTTTGTGTGATTTGTTAGGTTTTCGTGATTTTGATGATTGCTCTCTAAACTTGCACCTTGCGGATTCCATTATTAGGAAACCTATGGGAAGAATTAATGATGTTCTTATTGTTGCAAATAGGAATTATGTGCTCGTAGATTTTATCATTCTTGATATAGATTGCAATCCTTCATGTCCTATTATTCTTGGTAGACCTTTTCTTAAAATGATTGGTGCACTTGTTGATATGAAGGAAAGAAATATTAAATTCCAATTTCCGTTAAGGAAAGACATGGAACACTTTTCTAGAAAGAAAATTAAATTACCTTATGAATCTATTATGAGAGCGACTTATGGATTGCCTAACAAATATGACAATAACTAGATCTATCCTTACTTTTTATGCCTAGCTAATGGCGTTAAACGATAGGGCTTGTTGGGAGGCAACCTAATTTTATTTTTATTCCTTACTTAGGTATTACACAAAACATGAAATTTCCAACAGCGATCGCATTGGTTTTGCAGACCGTCAAAAACCTGCTGCTCTGCCTTGCCGCCGTGTTCTCCGTCGCCTTGCTTCACCTGCTCATACTCGAGGTTGCGGTTCCTCTCGTGGAGCAGGCCATCACATTCACACCAAACCATATGGAGGAAAGGTTGCACCAGGTGGAGATCACCAGCATCGGGTTGTCGAGCTTCCAGACTCCACATGACGACGCGACGCCCTTGCGCTTCAACCTCACCGCATGCGTCATCAGCCGCCACCAGCTGCACGAGATGTGCGTGACTGACTGGGAGGCTGACGTCTAGCTCGACAGGATACCCCTTGACAAGGCCTACTTCCCCAAGACCTGCCTGGAGAAGATGACCCAAGCGGCGGCAACGGCAACGACGTCGACCGACTTGGTCGGGCTACTAAGCATGACCAACGGGACGTTACCAGGGATGCTTCAGGTCGAGATGACACAGGCTACCAGTTTGCTGTAGTATGATGATGATCGTGGGACAACAATCGGTGAAACAATGTACCACTGGCTGTGGTGCAAGGCCACGTTGGGTGGCCAATCACACCAGTCTCTGCAGAACGACGCCAAACCCTGCCACATCTACCATTTGAATCGCGTGCCCCCCGCGTGGCGGCCGGGTGGCTCCCAGATCCCATCGCCGCTGGTCTCCACATCTCCTCCTCCTCCTCCCTCGCCGCCGCCCAAGGGCACGGCCAGGCGAAGCCTTGCCGTTGCCAGCGGCGGCGGGGACTCGTGGTCCTCCCGCTCGTGGGGCTGGTGTGGGCTGGCGCCCCCGGGCCGGAGCGTGGCGTCGGGCCGGACGCCATGGCGGGTGGTGGCGGCGCTTCGGCGGTTCTCTTCCCCCGCGACAGGCGGCTTCATGGTCTGGTGCATCGCGGCCGCCAGGGACGGCGGCGGCGTGACCAGATGGGTTCGTGGCGGCACGGGCGGATCTAGGTCCAGTGGGCCTTGGTCACTGGATTGCCGTCGGCACGTTGGTGGGTGCGGCTCGTCGGCAGCTGGGCGGATCCGTAGAGATTCTTCCCTTGTCTGGTCCTTGACAGCACGGGCAACTCCAGGGGAAACCCTAGATCTCCTTGGGATCGATGGCAGTGCTTTTGCGTCATAACCCCTCTTCAGGGCATCGTTTTGGAGCTTACCCTGGTTGAAGGGATCAACGACGCTGGCGGCGCATGTCTGGTGGAGCAACTACCGATGAAAATCGCGTCGACTACGGTCATGGCGGACGATGGCAGCGTCTTAGATGCCGTTCCCTTGTCGAGGCATCGTCGTTGCTGTTTGCTTCATCAGGCTCGGGCTGCTCCGAGGAAAACCCTAGATCCGGGTCTCCCGGATCGGACGATGATGGCGTTCTTAATAGCGCTTTCCCTCACGGGGCATCATTTTGGAGCAAGTGATGGATGGAGGTGACAAAAGGAGGAGCGGTGCTTCATCACACACATTGATGGTGTCGGATCTGGATGGCATGTCGCTCTGGAGATTAGGCGTCTGATATGCGATGATGGACTCGCGCAGGAGGTCGACGCTGTCTGGCGTCGTGGTGGCGTTGGCGGCAGCTAGACCGGGCAAGGTTCATGCAGCAGTACAACTTTAAAGATGGATTGGTGGCAGGTGGCTGCGACGGCCTCATACCCGGCAGGCGTCCTGGTTGAGGAGCTCGCCGGACTTGTGGGTGCCCATACCCGGCAGACGTCCTGGTTGGGACCTCAGGTCTTAGATGTTAGGTATGGCTGCGAGGTCTGTTTGGTATTAGGCCCAGACTATCAGCATCCCTTCATTATTTGGATAGGAGTAGCGACACTTTTGTTGCCTAGACGGTGGTTTCGACTTACTGTTGTATGACTTTATAAGGTCTTATATGAATAATTAATAAAGTGGTTGCATGCATCATCCAGATGCAGAGGCTGTGGGTCCTCCTCCCATTCTAAAAAAATAAAAAAAATTGACTCAGCAAGAGACTAGTGATAGAAGGTTCCTTTTTCCTCCGAAAACGCAGTGATATGAGTTTGATATATATGGTGGCCCTCTAGCGGACTAGTTTTTTTTCTTGAGGATCACTATACCTCCATAATTATTGCATATTGGCACTTGATTTATTAATAAGGGTGTATTCCTACTTAGGAACAGAATGTTCGCCTTGTATCAAGCTGCAAAAGCAAAGTAAGGTTCTGGCCGGTTCCAGCCGATCTGCTTTCGCTCCGTCTTCGTCCATGCATGATCGTAGGTACTCCTCCATAAATTAAAGTAGTGATCTAAACGTTTTTATATTAGTTTACAGAGAGAGTAGTACTTACGAGCCACCACCTGGTTTAGTCTGTGCAAACCTCCTCTAGCAGGTACATTCAGGACGCGATCGACCGATGGTCAATCATGATCGTGAATCGGCCTACGCACCCCTCAACCCTCACACCACAATCTCTGACGCCCGTCGCCACCACGGCAGCAACTCAACGCCGCCGTGTAACATAGCAACTCGACCCCACCCCACCTTGGCCGCCAGTGTAAAAATGGAACTGGAAATTTGTATTTAGTAAAAACTAGCACCAATATTCTCCTTCAGTGTACCACTAAGTTATGTACATATGCCCAGGGTATAATATCGTGTGGTGAGTATATGCTGAGATGAATAGGGACAGGAGATATTTGTTTTGAGCTCCCCGACAATCTATCAGTTTCATCTTCAATTTGCTTACGCGCAAGAGCTGCAGAAAACAAATGTCAACAACAAGTACACAATAAGTATCTGATGAACTTAAGTTGCTTCCCAGTATTGAAAATACTGAAGCTATTCCTAATTCATTTCAGGCGATCGTATTTTTCTAAAGGATGAGGTGTACGATGTTTCATACATGTGGCCATATGCAAATCAGCCTGAACACAAACGAATATACTTGAACTGGTAGCACCAGACGCAGGTTGGTCAAACATCCGTTTAAATTTGGCAATCCCAACATCAACACCCACTCATTAAATCTTTGATGGAAAAGTACAAAAACACCCTCCCCCGCCCCCCATTGCAATTGCTTTATTCTTGTGGAGTAGACATCACAATCTTCTGATCGTCTATGCCTAGGAGAAAGTGTGTGAAGTACCATATATGGTGCAAAATACGATGATATGTACCACAGTTTCCTTCACCCCGGGCGTCCCCGAGCGCGCCGGATTCGGCCTCGGTCCGTCGACGCCATTTTCGGCCTTAACCGGCGAAATTTGGACTCCTGAGAGACGCGACTGGGCCAATTTTTTTGAGCGGGCGCTAAAAAAGGGACGGGGAGGGGAGGAGGGGGCGGGGGGTGATGGGGTCATGTACCTAGGGTAGGGTCATGGACCTGATCTAAGTACCTTGCCCAAGGACACCCTTAGAAGAGGTCGCCTTCCAGTCGACCAACGAGGGACTCACTCGACTGACTTGAAGGACTCGACCATGAAGACTCACTCGACCACCAGAAGGTCAAGAGGCACTCTGCACTGCAACGGCCTGTAATTAAGTAGACTTTATGATAGTAAAGACACTTTATGTGGGGCGTTACCAGTAACGCCCCGGACTTAACTCACCTTAAACCCTCTCCTACGTGGGCTGACTGGGGTCCTGGCGCACTCTATATAAGCCACCCCCCTCCACAGGTAGAGGGGTTCGGCACCTTGTAACTCATATACTCATAATCCACTCGACCGCCTCCGGGCTCCGAGACGTAGGGCTATTACTTCTTCCGAGAAGGGCCTGAACTCGTACATAGGACCTTGCCTCTCCATACCTACCCCCACTCTACTGTCAGGCTTAGAACCACGACAGTTGGCGCCCACCTTGGGGCAGGTGTTTTAGAGATTTTGTGGAGAAGTTGCGATTCTTCCGAGTACTTTCATCATGGTGGCTGCTGGAGTTTTGGTCGAGGGTCGAGAGATCCGTCTCGGCACTCTCACCTTCATCGCCGACGACTCCGCCTGGCTCCAGGAGGCTCCACTCGACGTTGATGCGCTCCCCGTCCGCGGTGCAACGCATTTTCGCGCATGTGTCCGCGGCGTTCTGCTGCGGCAACCGTCGACCCCGTATCGGTCGACTCCTCCATCGTCCACCCTCCCGGTCTCCCGCCAGCGCAAGCGCTCGGGCCGGTCGAGGCTTCAGCGATGGGTGAGGCACGCGGTGGCTCGCCAGTCGGCCACCACCCAAGTTGCAGCAATCGAGCCCGACGAATCTCTCTACGGCTTGTTCGATCTGTCGACTGGCTCCGTAGAGACTGCATCCGAGTGCGATAGCAGTGATCCAGCGGCGGAAATCCTGATGGTCGACGGGCCCCGCAGTCCCCCTGGCTTCGCCCGTGATGGTGGGGCAGGCGACGGAGGCGACCCCGCACGAGGCCACGAAGAGTACCAGCCCGAGCCACTCGACTCTCTACAAAGAGAGGAACTTCGCCGCAGGAACGTGGATGCCCTGCGTACTCCCATCGCAGGAGAAACCCCCGAGGCTCGTGCCTTGGAGGAGGCACGTCTGGCCAATTTGGCCGAACGCACTCGACTGGAGAATCTTCAGCGAGCACTCGACGAGCGCGCGCGGCAACGAGTTCCCGACACCAGTCGACGTCAACTCTTCCCGCCGACTCAGGTATATCGAACCCCAATCCAGAATTTAGCAGCTGCGACCCGTATAGCAGAGTCCATCCAGCCTTCTCAGTCGGAAGCTGGCAGAGGCTTGATGCAGATCAGGGATCTGCTCCGGGCAGCAGGAGACCAGAATTCAGCTGTGTCGCAGTCGCGCAACCGAATTCACAGTCGATCCGTCGCTGCGGATACGGTTCAGTCGGCTCACAGCCCCAGATCGCCTCCGCGGCGTGAGGGGCGCGAGAATCGGCGAGGCCAATATGGTGACCGACTCGACCGAGATGATAGGCGTCGAGTGCCCAATTCCCCTCCGAGGGGTGGGTCTTACGCTCCTCGGCAGCAAGATGACAGGCGTCAGTTCAGTACAGGGCGAAGGGTTCCAGTCGACCCCAGAGAACCAGGCTTCGACGCGCGATCCATTATCGTGCAAGGTTTGGTCGACCGGAACAGAGCCCATCGAGGCGGACTCGACAGAGATGCACCCACAAGCAGTCGAGTGCATGTTTCTGGTCCTGAATGTTTCAGCAGAGCTATCAGAGCCGCAGTTATCCCTCCCAATTTCAGGTTGGCAACAGGAGTCAGCAAGTTCACTGGTGAGTCTAAGCCTGAAACTTGGCTTGAGGACTACCGAGTGGCAGTTCAGATTGGTGGTGGGAACGACGAGGTGGCCATGAAGCATTTGCCCCTCATGCTGGAAGGTTCTGCCAGGGCATGGTTGACTCAATTACCTCCTAGCAGCATTTACACTTGGGAAGATCTGTCCCGAGTGTTCATCAGAACGTTTGAAGGAACTTGCAAGCGACCAGCTGGACTGACAGAGTTGCAAGTCTGCGTGCAGAAGGCCAATGAGACTCTCAGAGAGTATATTCAGAGATGGATCACTTTGCACCACACTGTGGAGAATGTGTCTGATCATCAGGCAGTCTGCGCCTTCAAAGATGGCGTCAAGAACAGAGAACTGAGTTTGAAGTTTGGTCGAACCGGTGACATGACCTTGAGTCGGATGATGGAGATTGCTACCAAGTACGCCAACGGCGAAGAAGAAGACCGACTCCGAAGCGGCAAGCACAAGCCGAGTCAGTCGGAAAAAGGAAACACCAGTCGAAAACAGAAGCGGAAGGCTGAACCGGCAGCTCCTGGAGAGGCTCTGGCCGTGACTCAGGGAAAGTTTAAGGGGAAACCAAAAGGATCCTGGAACCCTAAGAAGGTAAAGGATAAAGAAGGGAACGACGTAATGGATATGCCATGTCACATCCACACGAAGAAAGACGAAGAGGGGAATATCATCTACCCGAAGCACACCACTCGCCAATGTCGACTCCTGATCCAGCAGTTTCAGGGAAAACAGTCTAAGGACAAGGAGAAGGAGTCGGACAAGGCCGAAGACAAGGAGGACAGTGAGGAAGGATATCCGCATACCAACTCCACTCTGATGATCTTTGCAGATGTGGAAAGCAGGAGTCGACTGAAAGTCATTAACCGAGAGGTGAACATGGTTGCCCCAGCAAAAGCAAATTATCTGAAATGGTCCCAAATACCCATCACATTCGACCAATCTGATCACCCGACTCATATTGCCACCCCTGGGAGGCAAGCTTTGGTGGTCGATCCAGTTGTCGAAGGCACTCGACTGACAAAAGTGCTGATGGACGGTGGAAGCGGGCTGAATTTGTTGTATGCAGACACACTGAAAGGAATGGGCATTCCGATGTCCCGACTGAGCACTAGTAACATGAGCTTTCATGGAGTTATACCAGGGAAGAAAGCCGAGTCACTCGGCCAAATAGCTTTGGACGTGGTGTTTGGTGATTCGAAACATTTTCGGAAAGAAAAGTTGACGTTTGAGGTCGTGGATTTTCAGAGTGCATATCATGCCATTTTGGGGAGACCAGCTTACGCACGGTTCATGGCTCGACCATGTTACGTGTACCTCAAATTGAAGATGCCCGGCCCCAAAGGAGTGATCACTGTCACCGGTGATCGGAAAAAGGCAGAAGAGTGCTTTCAGAAGGGCTCAAAGATTGCCGATTCCCAGGTGACAGCGGTCGAGTTCGAGGAATACAAGCAAAATGCAGATCCGAGTGACTTGCTGCGATCCAAGAAACCCGCCACAGAGTCTGCATTTCAGTCGTCTGGTGAGACGAAGCCTGTTCACATTCACCCGACCGACCCCGATGCAGCTCCGACCCGCATCTCCACAACACTTGACCCAAAATAGGAAGAAGCGCTCATCCAGTTCCTCCGTGAGAACTGGGACATTTTTGCATGGAAGCCCGCTGACATGCCAGGTGTTCCCAGGGGACTGGCTGAGCATCGCCTAAGAGTCGACTCATCTGCAAAACCAGTCAAAGAGCATATTCGGCGGTCCGCCGTCCAGAAGAGAAAAGCCATTGGTGAGGAAGTGGCTCGACTGTTGGCGGCAGGATTTATCCGAGAGATATACCACTCCGAGTGGCTCGCTAATGTCGTCATGGTTCCTAAGAAGGACAAGTCGCTCCGAATGTGCATTGATTTCAAGCACATCAACCGGGCCTGCCCGAAATATCATTTTCCTCTCCCTCGCATAGATCAAATTGTTGACTCGACCGCGGGATGCGAGAGACTGTCTTTTCTAGATGCCTACTCCGGGTACCACCAGATCCGTCTGTACGGACCCGACGAGGTAAAAACAGCTTTCATCACTCCATTCGGGTGCTTCTGCTATATCACCATGCCATTCGTCCTCAAGAATGCCGGAGCCACATTTATGCGAATGATTCAGAAGTGTCTACTCACTCAAATCAGTCGGAATGTGGAAGCATATATGGATGATATCGTTGTCAAGTCACGAAAAGGTTCCGACCTGCTCGCTGATCTCGCCGAAACATTTGCCAACCTCAGAAGGTATGATATCAAGCTCAATCCATCAAAGTGCACATTTGGAGTTCCTGGTGGCAAGTTACTCGGTTTTCTCGTTTCCGAACGGGGAATCGACGCTAATCCAGAGAAGATCGGCACTATTCTCCGAATGAAACGCCCTGTGCGAGTGCACGATGTCCAGAAGCTTACTGGATGCTTGGCCGCATTAAGTCGATTCATCTCACGACTCGGTGAAAAGGCATTGCCTCTTTACCGACTGATGAAGAAGGCAGACAAGTTCGAGTGGACTCCAGAAGCTGATGCGGCGTTTGCCGAGCTAAAAGCTCTGCTCTCCACCCAGCCGGTGCTTGCTGCTCCAATCAGCAAAGAGCCTCTGTTGCTCTATATCGCAGCCACAGGACAAGTCATCAGTATTGTGCTTACGGTCGAGCGGGAAGAAGAAGGAAAAGCTCTCAAAGTTCAGCGCCCAGTGTATTATTTGTCTGAAGTCTTGACTCCATCCAAGCAGAGATATCCTCATTATCAGAAGCTTGTGTACGGAATATACATGACCACAAAGAAGGTTGCTCATTATTTCTCTGATCATTCCATCATAGTCGTCAGCAACGCTCCACTATCAGAGATTTTGCACAACAGAGATGCAACTGGTCGAGTGGCCAAATGGGCGATTGAACTTCTTCCCCTTGATATCAAGTTTGAGGCAAAGAAAGCCATTAAGTCCCAGGCAATAGCAGATTTCCTCGCCGAGTGGATCGAACAGCAGCAGCCGACTGAAGTTCACTCGGAGCATTGGACCATGTTCTTTGATGGCTCTAAGATGTTGAATGGTTCCGGTGCTGGGGTTGTCCTGGTTTCCCCCAGAGGAGATAAGCTCAGATATGTGCTCCAGATTCACTTTGATTCCTCCAACAACGAGGCAGAATATGAGGCCCTCTTATATGGGTTGCGCATGGCCATTTCACTCGGCGTCCGTCGCCTGATGGTCTATGGCGACTCGGATTTAGTGGTCAACCAGGTGATGAAGGAGTGGGACGTGAGAAGCCCAGCCATGACTGGATACTGCAGTGCAGTGAGGAAGCTAGAAAAGAAGTTCGAGGGGTTGGAGCTCCATCATATACCCCGACTGAAAAATCAAGCAGCTGATGATTTAGCAAAGATAGGTTCCAAGAGAGAAGCCATTCCGAGTGGTGTGTTCTTGGAGCATATACACACTCCGTCAGTCAAAGAAGATCCTTTCACCAAAGAAACTCCACAGCCCAAGAGTGCCACAGATCCGACTGAGGTTGAAGTCCCAGCGGTGGTCGACTTGATCATGGAGGTCTTGGTGGTCGTTCCCGACTGGACAGTTCCATATATCGCGTATATCCTGAGAAAAGAGCTTCCGGAGGATGAGGAAGAGGCTCGACAGATCGTCCGTCGATCTAAGGCCTTTACCGTAATCAAAGGACAATTATACAGAGAAAGCGCGACTGGAGTTGGTCAGAAGTGCATAACACCAGAAGAAGGTCGACTCATCCTCAATGATATCCACTCAGGAACCTGTGGTCATCATGCGTCCTCTCGGACCATCGTGGCCAAAGCATACCGAGCCGGATTTTACTGGCCAAAGGCGAATGAGATGGCAAAGGAGATAGTGGATAAGTGCGAGGGATGTCAGTTCTACTCGAATATGTCGCACAAGCCTGCATCGGCTCTGAAGACCATCCCACTCGTCTGGCCTTTCGCAGTATGGGGGTTGGACATGGTCGGTCCTTTGAGAACAGGACGAAGCGGCTTCACGCATGTACTGGTGGCAGTCGACAAATTCACCAAGTGGATCGAGGCTAAACCAATCAAGAACCTTGACACCGGTACTGCTGTTAGCTTCATCAGGGAACTAATATTCAGATATGGAGTCCCGCACAGCATCATTACGGATAATGGGTCGAACTTTGACTCGGAGGAATTCAGATATTTCTGTAACTCCCAAGGCACACGGGTCGACTACGCTTCAGTCGCCCATCCGCAGTCGAATGGACAAGCAGAGCGAGCTAATGGCCTGATTCTCAAGGGATTGAAACCCTGACTGATGCGTGATCTCAAGCATGCAGCTGGAGCTTGGGTCGACGAACTTCCCTCAGTGCTTTGGAGGCTGCGGACCACACCTAATCGGTCGACCGGAAGAACTCCATTCTTCTTGGTCTATGGAGTGATCTTCTCCACAATGCTCCTCGAGTTGAAATCTACAACGAAGCAGAGGCTGAACAAGCGCGGCAGGACGCAGTCGACCTTTTAGAGGAAGAAAGGGAGATGGCTCTGATCCGGTCGACCATCTACCAACAAGATTTGCGTCGTTTCCACGCCAGAAATGTGAGAGGTCGAGCCTTCCAGGAAGGAGATTTAGTTCTCCGAGTGGATCAGCACAAACCACACAAGCTTGCTCCTTCTTGGGAAGGTCCCTTCATCGTCACCAAGGTTTTCCACAACGGGGCGTACCGTCTTTACAACGTCGAGCATAATATCGACGAGCCCCGAGCTTGGAATGCGGAACTACTCCGCCCATTTTATACTTAAGTTTTATCACTCGGATGAGTTGCAATAAAGTACTTCTGTAGTTCATGGACCTCAAAATAACAGTGTCATAGTTCCTCCATAATTTTTGTCACTTTTTATTTTTGTCCAATAAAATTCCCCCTCAGTGGGTGACTTAGCCGCGAATCCGTTTCGCCTAAGTTTGTAAAAATCCTACCGAGTGGTGAGCCAGACTCCCACTCGGAGGCTTAGCTGCGAATCCGTTTCGCCTAAGTTATCAAAATCCTACCGAGTGGTAAGCCAGACTTCCACTCGGGAGCTTAGCTGCAGCCCTGTGCTCGCCTAAGTTATAAAAATCCTACCGAGTGAAGAGCAAGCCTCTCACTCGGGGGCTTAGCTACAGTCCAAGGACTCGCCTAAGTTTGTAAAAATCCTACCGAGTGAAGAGCAAACCTCTCACTCGGGGGCTTAGCTGCAGTCCAAGCACTCGCCTAAGATATAAAAATCCTACCGAGTGAAGAGCAAGCCTCTCACTCGGGGGCTTAGCTGCAGTCCAAGCACTCGCCTAAGTTATAAAAATCCCACCGAGTGAAGA
>NC_041384.1:107173438-107179004 GCF_002162155.2 Triticum dicoccoides | reverse complement strand
AAACCTCTCACTCGGGGGGCTTAGCTGCAGTCCAAGGACTCGCCTAAGATATAAAAATCCTACCGAGTGAAGAGCAAACCTCTCACTCGGGGGCTTAGCTGCAGTCCAAGCACTCGCCTAAGATACAAAAATCCTACCGAGTGGTAAGCCGGACTTCCACTCGGAGGCTTAGCTGCAGTCCAAGTACTTGCCTAAGTTATCAAAATCCTACCGAGTGGAGAGCAAACCTCTCACTCGGAGGCTTAGCTGCAGTCCAAGTACTCGCCTAAGTTATCAAAATCCTACCGAGTGAAGAGCAAACCTCTCACTCGAAGGCTTAGCTGCAGTCAAAGCACTCGCCTAAGTTATAAAAATCCTACCGAGTGAAGAGCAAACCTCTCACTCGGAGGCTTAGCTGCAGCCCAGTGCTAGCCTAAGTTATCAAAATCCTACCGAGTGAAGAGCAAACCTCTCACTCGGGGGCTTAGCTGCAGACCAGTGCTAGCCTAAGATATAAAAACCCTACCGAGTGAAGAGTAAACCCCTCACTCGTAGGCTTAGCTGCAGCCCAGTGCTCGCCTAAGTTATAGAAATCCTACCGAGTGGTAAGCCGGACTTCCACTCGGAGGCTTAGCCGCAGCCCAGTGCTCGCCTAAGTGGACTAAAGAATAAGTCGATTGCAGTAAAGGCGCCTTGCTTTGAACCTGCAAAAGACATTTCGAGCCAAAAGCAATCGTATTCAAGCACCAAATTCAAGTTTGAATCGATATCTAAAGGAACCGAAAGTGCTCAGGCGTTAAGCCTGTTAAGGTTTATCGGTTACAATTCCACTCGGCATACCGAGGCAAATTTAAAGCGTCGAGCTAGAAGAAGTTTTTTACCCCTCCTGTGGAGGGCTGGAAGGTGCAACAAACTCATCAAGGTCAATTCCGTCGGCGATCCGAGTGGCAGCCGCAAGGAAAGTTTCCATAAAGGACCTGAAGTCATGTTTCTTGGTGTTGGCCACCCGAAGGGCTGCCAGCTTCTCTTCTCGCGCATCTTTGCAGTGGACTCGGGCCAGACACAGAGCAACATCTGCACCACACCGAGCCGAGGACTTCTTCCATTCCTGCACTCGACCAGGGATCGTGTTCAAGCGGGCCATCAGCGACTCAAGGTCATTCCGAAGTGTCTCCCCAGGCCAGAGCGTCGAGTCGATGCGAGATGTGGCGGCCTTCAGCCTTGCGAGATAGTCCACGACAGCTGCAACACGAGACTCCAGTCGGAAAACATCCATGGCAACTTCGTCGTTCACCGGAGAATTGACGGGGTCGAGGTTTGGCTCCAGCCGGCTAGTTTCTTCTTCAAAGTTTTGGCAAAATTCTGCAAGGATGATCACTGAGTCAAGGGGATGGTCGAATGGAAAAAACCACGATTGGAAATGTTTGCCGAGCATAGAGGTTTACCTTCAAGCATAAGAAACAGCTTCTTGGCAAGACCACTCAGGAAGGCCTCTAGATCATTTTTCTTCCCAGTCAACTTACTGACTTGGTCGGTCAGGGCAGCTTTATCAGTTTTCAGTCGACTGACCTCCTTGTTGGCGATCCCAAGAGCAGCTTTCAGATTGGTATTGTCTTGTTCAAGCTTGGTGACTGAAGCTAACTTCTCGTTAGCAAGCTTGATCTTCTCAGCTAGTTCGAGGTCTTTCTTCTGTTGAGCCTCCCTTACCTTACCTGCAAGTTACAGCAAGATCAGATTTTGAAACAAGCAAGGGGAAAAGCAGTCGTCAGGGTCTCACCAAACATACCTTCGGTCTCCTCCTTTGCCTTCGTCAGCTTCTCCTGAACCAGCTTCAAGCTCAGCTCGAGTTGAGTGTGCTTGTTTTCCAGCTCAGAGTAGCGAGCCACAAGATCACAGGAGTTCTACGAAGAACCAATCGACTAAATGTCAAATATAATTCACTTCCGAGTGAAAAAGGAAAAATCACACGTTTCTAAGACTACAGCCGAATACAAGCATTCGACCGTAGTCTCGGGGACTACACCCAGTGGGTGCACTCAGCGTGCCCCCACTAATCCTGTTGAAGATAAAGTCGACCAGTCGACCTCAAAAAAAAAGAGATGTATTCTTTAAGACTGTAATCAACTGCAAGCAGTCGACCACAGTCTCGGGGACTACACCCAGTGGGTGCACTCAGCGTGCCCCCACCGGTTTGTGAAATCCAGTCGACATAGTCGACTGATAGAAAGATTGACATCATAAAGCCTAAGGCCGACTGCCAGCAGTCGACCTTAGCCTTGGGGACTACACCCAGCGGGTGCACTCAGCATGCCCCCGCTAACACGGAGTTTAATCGACACTCCCAGTGGGTGACTACTATAAATTCTGGAAAGGAAAAGTTTTTGGTAGCATATCCAACAGAACAAACGGTGGTCGACTGACCTGAATATTGCTTTGGAGGGCAGAACTGGCGTCATAAGCTGCCTGGCTCGCATCCCGGATGGTCTTCAACTGCTCCATCATGATTCCTGCCTGGCGTATCGCCTCCTTCGCCGCGCCAGCTTGGTCCTCTGGGACGTGGTGCGTCGTGAAGAGGGAGGGCTGCTGAGCACTCGTCAGTGGATCTGCGAAGGACACCGTGTGTCGAGTGGTGTTCTCTTCCTCCGCAATCAAAATCTCAGGCGCCGTCACATCCTGGGGCACCTTGCTGGCGGACGCTTTCCTACTCCTTCTGTGCTTCAGCGGTTCCTCATCCTCATCATCATCAGGGAGATTGATAACAGCATTGGGTGGAGCTACGGAGAAGAATCAGGATCAGAGATCGCGAGTCAGTCGACTAAAAACGGTGTTAAGAATATAGTACCTGGTTTTGAAGTTGCTGCGTCCTCCATCTCATGGTCATCAGCCCGGGCTGAGGTCTCAGAAGTAGCAGCACTGCAACTCCAAAGAATCAGTCGACTAACTTCAGCGTCAACCAGAGACAAAGTTCACACAAAATAAGAAGACTTAAGCAGCACGATTACCCTGATATGGTGGGGATGGACACCTTCATCTTCGGCAGGAGCTTGATCGGCTTCGATGGGGCCGCCCTGGGCTGCTTCGGCGCCTTTTCAGTCGGCACCGGAGAGGTGGTCCGAGGGCGCTTGGTCGACTGAGCAACGGTCGCAACCCCCTTGCCACGTTCAGTCGAAGGGTCGTGGACAAGCTTCGACCGCCTTTCTGAGCGCGGTGGTACGACCTCCTCCTCCTCTTCTTCCTCGTCTTCAACGTCATCTTCATCACCGTCATCATCATCATCGTCATCATCATCCTCAGCAACGTCCGAGTCCCATTCCTCCTCCTCCTGGCTCTCGCCCCCACTCGCCTCACCCTCCTCAGTCGGAGCTTGTGCCCCATTGGGCATCGAGTACAGCTCGGTGAGGGCCTAGTAGATATCAAGACAAGGATCAATCGACCAGTCGGCAGGATAAACAGAAACGAATGTGACAAGAACACAGTGGAGAGAAGAGCAGGCATACCTTGTTTGGATCGCTGTTGTGGTTGAGTGGAGGAATCCTTCTGGCTCCGCGTGGGTTGTCCTTGTTTCCGGTAACGGCGGCCATCCATCTTTCCAGAGTGACATCGTCGACTGCTTCTGGATGGACTCGAGTCTCGTCTTCAGTCCCACAGTACAACCACATGCAGTGGCTCCGGAACTGAAGGGGCTGGATACGACGCCTAAGGAAGACCTCCAGGAGATCCATGCCCGTCACTCCCTCCCGAACCAACTGCACCACGCGCTCCATCAACATCTTCACGTCAGCTTTCTCCTCCGGAATCAACTTCAGAGAGGAGGGCTTGTTCACTCGGTCCATGGTAAACTGAGGGAGTCCACTCGACTGCCCCGGCGTCGACTGGTCCTGGCAGTAGAACCAGGTCGACTGCCAGCCTCTGACTGACTCGGGAAAGGTCATGGGCGGGAAGGTGCTCTTATTCCTCACCTGGATCCCCAGACCCCCACACATTTGGACGACTCGGGTTCTTTCATCGCCTGGGCTCGCCTTCTTCATGGTCTGAGAGCGACACGTGAATATATGCTTGAACAAGCCCCAGTGCGGTCGACAGCCCAGGAAACCCTCACACATGGACACGAACGCGGCAAGATAGGCGATAGAATTTGGGGTAAAGTGGTGAAGCTGCGCTCCAAAGAAGTTCAAGAAGCCACGGAAGAAAATACTCGGCGGCAAAGAAAATCCACGATCAACATGGGTGGCCAAGAGCACGCACTCACCCTCTTCTGGCTGGGGCTGCCACTCCTTCCCCGGAAGCCTCGCAGCTCCATGAGGGATCAAGCCCTCGTTGGCCATGTCGAGGAGATCTTTCTCTGTGATGGTCGACTGGATCCAGTCTCCTTGGACCCAGCCCTTCGGCAGGCGGGATCTGGACGAAGACCCGCCGCGGCTGGTAGATCTCCCCTTCGCCTTCTCCGACGCCGACGCCTTCTTCGCGCGTTCCAGCGCCGCCGTCTTCTCCTTGGCCATGGTTGCCGGCGAGACGCGCGAGGGGAAGTTGTGCGGGGGCGAGAGCGAGCGCGCTGGACGGGGACGAAGGGAGCAGAGAGAGAGAGAGAATGCTGAGGCACAGTACAAAAAATCCTCGTCGGGCGCATTTATAAGGTCCCTTCCGAGTGGATGACAGGTGGGCCCGGTCGATCTAATCATATCCAGGAACAGTTATGAAGACGGGATACGTGGCGAAGAAAGCGGCACGGAGATCGAGGCGTCTATGTCCCGTCCCATCCGAACGCCGCGGTCCGCTCCGCTTCGCGCGCGTCCCCAAATTTCGCATCCCGCGGAATCCGCGAACGGCAGATCGGTCTGTCAGACGCGGGGTTTCCCGCGATCCGTCGCTCGGAGATCGTCGAAGCCCGAAAGATCACTCGACGAAAGAAGAGAATGGATCGAGTCGACTGAAGACAAGTTGCTCACTATCGACAAAGAGATTCTTTGGTCCAGAACAACGCACGACCAGTGTGCAAAGGTTAATCGGAAACAACATCAACTCCTTCCTCACTCGAAGCCTCAATCCATTCGGGGGCTAATGATGGGGTCATGTACCTAGGGTAGGGTCATGGACCTGATCTAAGTACCTTGCCCAAGGACACCCTTAGAAGAGGTCGCCTTCCAGTCGACCAACGAGGGACTCACTCGACTGACTTGAAGGACTCGACCATGAAGACTCACTCGACCACCAGAAGGTCAAGAGGCACTCTGCACCGCAACAGCCTGTAATTAAGTAGACTTTATGATAGTAAAGACACTTTATGTGGGGCGTTACCAGTAACGCCCCGGACTTAACTCACCTTAAACCCTCTCCTACGTGGGCTGACTGGGGTCCTGGCGCACTCTATATAAGCCACCCCCCTCCACAGGTAGAGGGGTTCGGCACCTTGTAACTCATATACTCATAATCCACTCGACCGCCTCCGGGCTCCGAGACGTAGGGCTATTACTTCTTCCGAGAAGGGCCTGAACTCGTACATCCCTTGTGTTTACACCTCTCCGTAGCTAGGACCTTGCCTCTCCATACCTACCTCCCACTCTACTGTCAGGCTTAGAACCACGACAGG
>NC_041384.1:107166294-107173328 GCF_002162155.2 Triticum dicoccoides | reverse complement strand
GATGCTCTTAGCACGACCAACTTGGTTGACGTCTTCTCCAAGCAGGTCTTGGGGAAGTTGGCCTTTCCAAGGGGTGTCCCGTCGTCCCACACGTCGGCCTCGCATTGAGTCACGCACATCTCATGCAGCTGGTGGCGACTGACGACGCGCATGGTGAGGTTGAAGCGTAAGGGCGTGGCGTCGTCATGCGGAGTGTGGAAGCTGGATACCCCGATGTTGGTGATCTCCACTTGGTGGAACCTGTCCTCTGTATAGTCCCCGATTGCGGAAGCACACGGAGACATCCCGACGAGTGTGGAAGCTGGATGCCCCATGGCCGAGTACTTCTTCCCCTCCCACCGTAATTAATTACTTCTAAGTAGGTGTGATGTGAACCCTTATATATACAGTAATTGATAGCAAAATTTGTTTACTTCTTTCATAAAAGTCAAGGCCTCTTTTGATTTATAGGATAGGATTATCATAGGAATAGAAATCTTGTAGGAAATAAGATGACATGTATCTCAAATTCTATGAGTAGAAATAGAAAATAAGATGTCATTCGGTTGATACCAAAGAAATTTTTTCATTGAGTCTAGACTCTTTTTTATTTTCCTATGAAATGTAGAGGATAGGAACCAATCCTATGTGGGAATAGGAATCCATTCCTATGAACCAAAGGGTTCTAAAGGAAAAAATCCTATAAAAATCCTATCCTCTAGAATCCTATGAAATTCCTCTAAACCAAAGAAGGCCCGAGTCTTTTTTAGCAATAATGAAGAACTGATAGTATATTCCTTTTATCTAATATCTAGAAGCTTGTACAGTTTGGGAAGAGGAATTTTATAGAGAAAAGAAGAATCTACTTCGACCGCTACATAGTACTAGAATCGGTTGAAGTAGATTCTTGGTCGGTGAGCATCTAGATATTAGAGAAAGCTAGTTAGTTGTAGATGCACTCTCCTGGCAGATGGAGGTTGGACCTTCCCTTGTCGTCACAGTAGTTGTAGGTCATATACTTGCTCTTGACGTTTTTGTACGCTTCCTTCTGCACGGGCGTTAGGTCGTGGAACTTGTTCCACCATAGGTTCGGTGAGCCACACGGTGCACCTCTAGTGGCCGGGCATGCGTCTACATTGAACCTCTGGAATGCGGAGGTAAACGGCGCACGGTTCCAGTCAACCCTGATATTGCCGTTGTCTGTCGCCCAGGAAGAGCCGTCCCAAATGCTCGCCCGGATTTTCATCGGCCTCGATGGGAACTGGTAGCCCGGCGTGCGCCCCGGTAGGTTCTTCAGCACCCGTATGGGCGTTTCGTCGACGAGCATCTTGTGATCGATGTGCACCTGATATATTATGTGCATTTATCTTCTGAGCAGATGGGAAAGGGGTCAAGGGATAGATGATGTACTTACACGAGCTGGTGTTGGTTCCAGAGTATCTTGTAGTCATGAACAGCTGCTGATGGATCGAACCAGAGGTAGAACTTCTGCTCCCTGTAGCCCTGGCCGTTTAGGAAGATGTTGGTCTGGAGAGCCACTGGCTTGCCATCGACGTTGCCCAAGAACTCGAAATCCACCTCGTCATGGTCACCGTACTCGGGCTGCGTCGTGAGCTAGATGTGTGCATACAAGAATGTATATCTGACTTCTGCTTTTCATCAAGTCAAAGGAAATGGCTGGAGCATACAAGATGTGTCAACACTCACGTAGAAGGCCGTTACAACTCCGGCAGTATACCCGGCGGGTATCTTGATCCTCATGTGGAACAACCCTGAGCCATACATCATTTTGGAGCTAAATCCCGCCCCTGCATCAGCCGAAAGGCAAATGAAAAACTATTAATGTTATTCAATTCGAGTCAATTTAGCAAAAAGTGCGTAAAGAACCATATATGTGCAAAAAATGATCATATGTACCGGAGTTTCTATCCATGGTGAGGGAAACCTGTGTCCCATGATTGGCTAGGTGATAACCATCAGCACACCATACCGGCACGAAGTTCTCATTGAACACCGTCGCTGGTCCTCCAAGGCTAAGTCCAACGAAGAGGAGGAGGACGAGGAGGAGAGCCCATGGCTTCAAACTAAAAGTCATTGCTAGCTGGATTGGTTAAGAGATCTATGTGCTTGCTGCCTAACCAAATTCTGAACTTCAGTCTGACACTGCTTCAACATATTAGACCACATTCTTATATAGCCTACGCCCATTGAAAGCTTAATTGACAAAAAATAGCATTAAATAAATGTTTTCTTAAAATGAAAATTATTGAACATTAGAACCATTTAATTGTGATTCACTAGAAAGTAATGTATATATTTACTAAAATATATGTTCTTGCACAAATCTTTAGCATTTTTATTTTTAATATATATCATTAATATTAAAAATTAATTAATTAAATCTTTATAACTCTTCTATTATTTATAGTTTTGCTGCCTACTATTTTCAATGTTGTCACATCCCTCTGAATTGCTCTTGTATGAAGTTGGAACTGAAATTATTCCCAAAAGAATTGGGCAACACTTGCCTTCGGTACTTGTCTTAAAGTGATGGTGCATTTCAATGGAAATTAGTATTTCAGTCTTAGCTTGAAATACCTCAAATTGGAAGAACTCATTCGTCCCCCTTTCTGATAATACCTATCATCTCCATTCAAAAAAAGTAGTTAGAAATATACTACACCCTTTGTACACATTTATTAGGTCAGCGGGTTATTTCAGCGAGGCCAAGGGACCATGCTTAATAAATGCGAGAGATATATTTTCCATAATTAAAAAATTGACTATGAATTTGCCATAATATTGCACGGGGTCTCTTGATTTAAATGCCGATTTGATTTATCCCCATATAATTAAGTTAGTTCATCTCCCGATTTAAATGTTGATCCCATCTCCCGATGCACGTCGAATTACATCTCTCAATTTAATTATATCAAGACAAGAACGGAAAAGGGAGGGTGATCGAGAAAAGCTTGAACACACATCTATGCTTCCACTCGCCTTCTCAAATATAATTATATACTTTGCAACCAACTTTACTACTTCGGAAAATCTCCACAACTTGCGAGATCCTTTTTGAATGTTTTGAAACTTGTTTGTGAACTTTGAACCTGTCCTTTAGTTCAAATCCTTATATAAAATTCAAATTTGCTTCAAAATCCAATTGAAGTCGATTATAAAATTATAGCTCTAGTTCACTTATTCGCTGCCCATATTATCCTACAAATGTAACAGAAGCCCATTAGTACCCCATACATGTCAATTTGGCGTTTCATGCGACCGCAGATTCAACCTGGAGAGCGTTCAAATTTTTATTGTAAAAATATTTTGTAAACTTGTATAATCATCTTAATTCATCTATGTACCAAATTCTCAATTTTCCACCAAGCATTTTCAAATTGAAAATTCATTTGAGTTCTCGTTTGAAGTAATTTCATTCTTTGGATAAATTTCACATTATATACATTATAAAAAGAAATTAAAATTGTCAAAGTATCTCATATCCGTCAAATGATCATCCTAAAAAATTTAGGCCACAACCACAGATTCTGAAAGTATTACAACTCAAGTTCACCACGCATTTGACTAGATTTCACGAACTCGCCTCCTATACTTAGTGCCTTTTCCCGCTCCATATTGCGCAACAAACTGTGGAAAGCATACCGTATACATGCCATTTTATAAGTTTCATGACACTTTAGAATTCAACTTGGAGATAGGTCGAATGTTAATTAGTGTGAAAACTTTTTCCTATCACATGATCCAAATTCAAATTATCAAAAAAAATGTGAACTTAAATGTAAATTTGTATGGTCATCTTAATTTACCAATCCCGAATTCTCAATTGTCCACTAAGCTAATTCTAGTTACAAAAATCATTCAAGTTTGAATTTGATGTAATTTCATCCATTGCACAAATTTCATACTATATAAATTATATAAGCCGATTAGAAATTTCAAAGTATCTCATATCCATCAAGTGATCGTCCTCGAAATTCTTAGCCTCAACCCAGATCTCAAAAGAATTGTAACTCAAGTTCTCCGTGTATTTGACTAGAATCACCAATTTGCCTCCTACACACCTAGTTCCCTTTCCCTCTAAATGCCCCTCAGCACATTGTCTGAAGCTTACCATATCTATGCCAATTTTGAAGTTTCATGCCACTACAGAATTCAACATGGAAATTCAAATGTGAGTGTGACCATTCTTTTGTAACACGCAGTCTTCAAATTTTGATTATCAAACAACTATGTAAACTCTTGTGACCATCTTAGTTCATGTCTATCTCGAATTCCAAATTTTCCACAAAGCTAATTATAATTAAAACCCCATTCAAGTTCTAATTGGAAGAAATTTCATTCTTTTGATAAATTTCGTACTATACACATTCTACAAACCGGTAAAAATTGTTGAAGTATCTCATATCGATCAAATGATCATCTTTGAAAATTCACAACCAAACGCCATATCTAAGAAAAACAATTCAAGTTCACCATGCATTTGACTAGATTTTACCAACTTGCCTCCTATCCAGCGTAGCTATGGTGGCTTTCTTGAAGGTTCTTCGTGCGACAGTCGTCCAATGACGTTACCTCAGTTCTTTTTCTTCTTTACTCTTGTTATTTTCACAACTAAACTATATTTGGTGGCATTCCAGTGCAGTTCTCGGCTCTCACGTCGTCCCTCTCAGGTGACATGAGAGCAACCAAACCCTAGCTTCGCCACCCCCTCCCTCCTCCCCCCTCCCGACCGCCACCTGAGGCACTCGTCGGCGTTGTTATGCGTCTGTCGATGAAGGTGGCAGCGAGGCTATGCTGCTCCGCGCTCCAGGTGGCCTTGGATCTCAGGGTGGCGGCCCTGATTGGCGAGGGCGCATCGATCTCGTCCGGCAGATGGAGCCACCGGTGCTGGCCGTCCCCATTGGTCGTGTGGGCAGCGGTGGGTGATGGAGGATCGTCGCTGCCGCGGGTTGCGTCGTCGTCCTCGGCTGCTTTGCTTCCCGGTCTCCGCTCCTTCATTATGGTCCTCCCTCGCCGCTCTGGGCGCTGCTCCTCCGGGCTGCCAGATCTTGCAGATGAGGGTGGGTGGTGGTCGTCCTAGAACGGGGGAAACCCCTGGTCAACCTCCCGTCGACCTCGACGACGGCGGCGCTTAGGTGTCGATCTCCCTCCTAAGTGTGTGTCGGGCTTCTTCGCCACCTCCCTCCTCCTCTCCCATGATCCCGGGTGAAAGCCTTGGTCTTGCTGGCCAAACGGCGGTGGCGATGTGGCGTCTCGGTCCTTCTTGGAGGCATTGTTCAACGGAGGGTGAGGTTGTGGTCTCGTGGCAAGGTGTTTGCTGGCGGCAGCGTTGCTCTGCTCTTCGGGATGGCGTCTATGTTGGGGAATGCAGTATTTCAAAAAATTTCCTATGATCACGCAAGATCTATCTAAGAGATGCAAAGCAAGGAGAGGGCGAGAGTATGTCTACGTACCCTCGTAGATCGAAAGCGGAAGCGTTATGAAACACGGTTGATGTAGTCGAACGTCTTCGCGATCCAACCGATCAAGTACCGAACGCACGACACCTCCGCGATCTGCACACGTTCAGCTCGGTGACGTCCCTCGTACTCTTGATCCAGTTGAGGTCGAGGGAGAGTTTCGTCAGCACGACGGCGTGATGACGGTGATGATGAAGTTACCGACGCGGGGCTCCGCCTAAGCACTACAACGATATGACCGAGGTGGAATTCTGTGGAGGGGGGCACTGCACATGGCTAAACAATCAACTTGTGTGTCTATGGGGTGCCCCCCTCCCCCGTATATAAAGGGGTGGAGGAGGGGGCCGGCCGGCCACCTTGGGCGCACCCCCAAGGGGGAATCCTACTCCTACTAGGAGTAGGTTCCCCCCTTTCCTAGTCCTACTAGGAGGGGGGAGGAAGCGAGAGAGGGGAGGAAGCAAAGGGGGGCCGGCCCCCTTCCCAATTTGGATTGGGCTTGGGGGAGTATAACACCCTCGATGCAACTATATCTCCCACGTGTCGAGGCACGACTTAGAGGCATAATCGCATTGAAGGCATATGTCGCAAGTCAGGCAATCTTCACAACATCCCATGTAATATAGATAATAAAAGGGGAGAGATAACATAGTTGGCTTACACTCGCCACGTCAATCAAGTACATAAATAACATTACATCATTCAAACACTCATGGCCCGACTACGACGCCAAAATAAAAGATAACCCAACATGCGACACGGTCCCGATCACCCCCAACTGGGCACCACTACTGATCATCAGGTAAAGAAACATAGTATCGTTGAGAGTCCTCGTCGAACTCCCACTTGAGCTCAAGCGCGTCACCTGGAGCGGAATCATCAGGCCCTGCATCTGGTGTAATAGTAATCTGTGAGCCACAGGGACTAAGCAATCTCGCACCCTCGCCATCAAGACTATTTAAGCTTAATAGGTATGGCAAGGTAAATATATGTGGAGCTGCGGCAAGCGACTAGCATATATGGTGGCTATCCTGTTCGCAAAAGAGAGCGAGAAGAGAAGGCAAAGCGCGAACGCATAACTAAAGAGGGCAAACCTGCGGTAAGCATTACTCCAACACCGTGTCCACTTCCCGGACTCCGCCGAAAAGAGGCCATCACGGTAACTCACACGGTTGATTCATTTTAATTAAGTTAAGGTTCAAGTTATCTACAACCGGACATTAACAAATTCCCATCTGCCCATAACCGCGGGCAAGGCTTTCGAAAGTTCAAATCCCTGCAGGGGAGTCCCAACTTAGCCCATGACAAGCTCTCACGGTCAACGAAGGAATAGACCTCCTCCCGAGACGTTCCGACCAGACTCGGTACCTCGGTTCTTCGAGACACTTCGACAGGTTAAAACAAGACCAGCAACACCGCCCGAATGTGCCGACAAATCCCGATAGGAGCTACACATATCTCATTCTCAGGGCACACTCAGATTGTCTTAGGTACGGGTAGGCCAGCCCAGAGTTGCCCCTGGTGGCCACCGGCAGCTGACAGGTGGACCAACACTCAGAGGAGCACTGACCCGGGGGG
>NC_041384.1:107163740-107166011 GCF_002162155.2 Triticum dicoccoides | reverse complement strand
TTAAAATAAGATGACCCTCGGGCTTCGGAAACCCAAGGGAAAAAAAGCTAGGTGGCAAATGGTAAAACCAAGGTTGGGCATTGCTGGAAAAGCTTGAATCAAGGCGAACTATCAAGGGGTTCCCATTATAACCCAACCGCGTAAGGAACGCAAAATCCAGGAACATAACACCGATATGACGGAAACAAGGGCGGCAAGAGTGGAACAAAACACTAGGCGAGAGGCCGAGCCTTCCACCCTTTACCAAGTATATAGATGCATTAAGATAACATGGCAATATAATGATATCCCAACAAGTAAATAATGTTCCAACAAGGAACGGTCTCCAATCTTCACCTGCAACTAGCAACGTTATAAGAGGGGCTGAGCAAAGCGGTAACATAGCCAATCAACGATTTGCTAGGACATGGTGGGTTAGAGGTTTGACATGGCAATTTGGGAGGCTTGAAAGCAAGTGGTAGGCATCGTAGCATTGACATAGCAAAAGATCGAGCATCTAGCATAGCAAAGATAGTAGTGATTTCGAGGGTATGATCATCTTGCCTGCAAAGTTGTCAGAGTTGACTGGATCCTCGAAATCAAACTCAATGGGCTCCTCGTTAGTGAACTCGTCTCCCGGCTCTACCCAAACAAGACAAACAAACAAACGGAACACAATCAACCACGTGCAAAGCTCAAACAATATGATGCAAAGATGGTATGCTATGCGGGATGCAATGCGGGATGCATATGCAAGATTTGACAAGGGATGCATGAACCTGGCCTCAACATGGAAATCCAAGTGTGCCACTGGAAATATGAGATTAAATCGCTTGAAAACGATATAAAAAACGCCGGAATCGGAGTTACGGTTTGGAAATGGCTAGCGATTCAAATATGACCACGGTCTGCGATTTACAGCAAGTAGCCATCTAAATGCAATGAGATGAACATGCTACAACACTCAAACATGACAACAAAATACATGGAAGGGATGCATTCAAGATGCTTAACAAAATTCTAGCACTGAGCTACGGCCAAATCATCCATTAACAGGTTCAAACAAGCATGACAAAAATGCATATGGTAAACAGATTTCAGACTTGGTGAAATTAACATTTGTCTGAAATCTCAGATCAGGTAGCACTCTTTGGAGCAACAAAACTACATGCTACAAGATCTGAACATGACAAATTAAACATGGCATGGAGCTACTCAAAAATCTTAACAAAAGTCCCTTAATGGCCTTGAGCCAAAAGGGATCAGAAAACATATTAGCAAGCATGTGAACATAGCAAAAGCATAATCAGTTCTCAGACTTGGTGAAAACTGGAACATGCTGAAACAGATATCAAGTAGGCATGTTTACGAGCTCGATGCACTCACTACAGAGCAAGTCATGACAAGCTAAGCATACAACCATCAAGAATACACAAAATGCAAGCTAGACATGGCAAGAACAATAGCATAGCATGCACGGACCAACTACAACATCCACGGCAAAATCGCTAACAAGTAGACAATCTGCCCAGATTCACGAAGTAGCAAAAATAGAGCTCGATTGACTCAAGCTAGGGTGCTCCATAATTGCAAACAAAGACATGGATGGATAGAGCACTACAAGATTAACAAAACATCCTTACTGATCATCCTCAAAAGAGGCACGAATCACTAGGAAACAACATGAACATATGGCCATATGAAACAAACAGGTCAAGGACTTAGTGAAAATGCTAAGTCCCTGAAATCAGCATTACCAAGTGCCTCACTTTGCAACCTTGTGCTAGTCACCACACACATCACAAAAATACATGGGTTGCACCTCTGAATAGATGGCAAAACCCTTAACAAAACACATGTAGAGCTCATGGGCATATCATGCACACAATAATCATGGCAAAAAATGACAAATATCTAAATGGAGCAGCAGATCTGACAATTATCTCAAGTAGCACCCTCCCAACAGCATTTCAGGCATCAAGGTGAACTCAAATGAAAATGATGCAATGGAATGAAATGATGTACTCTCTGAGGCGAACATTTTGATATGCTATATGCCCAAAACGGAGTTACGGATGAGGAGTTATGATGCCATGAACATGAGCATATGGATCTGGGAAAACGGGGACTTAGGAAAAAATATACCCTCTGAAAACAGATCTAGGGTTTTGCACGGAAACCGAGGTGGCGGCGGATCTGAGCTCGCCGGAGCTGTAGACACCGGAGGGGGGTCGCCGGAGTGGCGCGGAAGCCGAGGGGGGTCGCCGGACGGCGGCGGGTGGCGCGGCGCCG
>NC_041384.1:107156259-107163245 GCF_002162155.2 Triticum dicoccoides | reverse complement strand
GTTCTATTTATTGCCATAGAGGGAGCTAGGAGAGTCCAAATGAGGTGCGGTTTTCGGCCACGCGATCGTGATCAAACGCTCTAGATGATGGAGAAGGTTTAGGTGGGTTTTGGGCGAAATTGGAAGGGTGTTGGGCTGGAACACACACGAGGCCTTTTTGGTCCCTCGGTTAACCGTTGGAGTATCAAACAAAGTCCAAATGGTACGAAACTTGACAGGCGGTCTACCGGGAGTAAACCAAGGCCGCTTGGCAAGTCTCGGTCCAATCCGGAAATATTTAATCCCCACACACGAAAGAAAGGTAGAAATGACCACCGGAGGAGAACGAAGCGCCGGAATGCAAAACGGATAACGGGGAAAATGCTCGAATGCATGAGATGAACGCGTATGCAAATGCAATGCACATGATGACATGATATGAGATGCATGAAAACGATAACAACACACGGAGACAAAGACCCGAACCCGAGAAAATGAAATAACTTAAGGCTGGAAACGGCAAGAGTTGGATTACAAATTGGGTAAGTCATATCCGGGGTGTTACAACACTCCACCACTACAAAAGGATCTCGTCCCGAGACCTAGGACTGAAAGAACGCCGGGTACTCAGAACGGAGGTGATCCTCGCGTTCCCAGGTAGCTTCACGATCGGAATGGTGTGACCACTTGACTTTGAGGAATTTGATTGACTTGTTGCGAGTCTTGCGTTCAGTCTCTTCAAGAATAGCAACTGGGTGCTCACGATAGGAGAGATCTTCTTGGAGCTCAATGTCCTCGAAGTTGACGGTGCGGTCAGGAGTCTTGAAGCACTTTCGGAGCTGAGAGACATGGAACACGTCATGAACATTTGCAAAGTTTGAAGGAAGCTCGAGTTGATAGGCGAGATCGCCTCTCTTGCTGACAATCTTGAAAGGTCCCACGTATCTAGGGGCAAGCTTCCCTTTGATACCGAAGCGACGAGTACCTTTCATTGGAGAGACGCGGAGGTAAACATGATCTCCAATCTCGAAAGCCAAATCACGGTGCTTACTGTCATTGTAGCTCTTCTGGCGGGATTGGGCTGCTTTGAGGTTATCTCGAATGACTTTACACATTTCCTCTGCCTCTGTGATTAAGTCATTTCCCAAAAGCTGACGTTCACCGGTTTCAGACCAGTTGAGAGGGGTACAACACTTCCTGCCATACAGAATTTCAAATGGGGCCTTGCCCGAACTTGCTTGAAAACTGTTGTTGTAGGATAATTCAGCATAAGGAAGACAATCCTCCCACTTCATGCCGAAGGAGATCACACAAGCCCTGAGCATATCCTCAAGAATCTGATTGACATGCTCGACTTGACCGCTAGTTTGAGGATGGAAAGCTGTGCTGAAGCGGATGTTGGTGCCCATGGCCTTCTGAAAAGAATCCCAAAACTTGGAGGTAAAGATGCTGCCACGGTCTGAAGAGATCACTTGTGGAATACCGTGCAGAGAGACAATACGGGAGGTATAGAGTTCCGCCAATTGAGCTGCAGTGATTGACTCTTTGATAGGCAAAAAGTGAGCCACTTTAGTGAGTTTGTCGATGACAACGAATATAGCATCATTGCCACGCTTGGACTTTGGAAACCCAGTCACGAAGTCCATTTCAATGTGGTCAAACTTCCATTCTGGAATGGCAAGAGGTTGGAGGAGACCAGCTCGCCTTTGGTGTTCTGCCTTCACTCTTCTGCAGACATCACATTCATTCACGAACTGAGCAATCTCGCGCTTCATTCGAGTCCACCAATAAGCCTGCTTGAGGTCCTGATACATCTTCGTGCTCCCAGGGTGGATGGAGAGGAGAGAATTGTGAGCCTCGTTCATGATCACTTTACGAAGTTCACCTTTGGGCACGATAGTACGATCCTCGAAGAAGAGAGTATCCTTGTCATCAAGGCGGTAGCACTTGTACTTGGGTTGACTCTTGGCAATCCCAATCTTCACCTTTTTCACCATAGTATCAAGAAGCTGAGCTTAGCGAATCTGGTCTTCTAAGGTAGGAGAGACTTGAAGGTTGGCGAGGAAACCTTGAGGAACAACTTGCAGATTAAGTTTGCGGAAAGCTTCACAAAGCTCGGGTTGATAAGGCTTGAGAATCAGACTGTTGCAGTAAGCCTTCCTGCTCAATGCGTCAGCAACCACATTGGCCTTGCCTGGAGTATACTCGATACACAGATTATACTCTTGAATCATTTCGACCCATCGAGTTTGCCTGAGGTTGAGATTAGGCTGAGTGAAGATGTACTTGAGACTCTTGTGATCAGTTAAAATGTCCACTTTTCTTCCCAATAAGAGATGTCTCCAAGTCAAAAGAGCATGCACAACTGCCGCCAACTCGAGATCATGAGTGGGGTAGTTCTTCTCATTGGGCTTCAACTGGCGAGAGGTATAAGCCACAACTTTCTTCTCTTGCATCAACACTGTGCCAAGACCTTGGAGAGAGGCATCACAAAAGACCTCGTACGTCTTGGATTCATCAGGCGGAGTCAGAACTGGAGCAGTGATCAATTTCTCTTTCAAAGTGTTGAAATCAATGTCACACTCCGGAGACCAAACGTACTTGACGTGCTTCTGGAGAAGATTTGAGAGAGGCTTCGTGATCTTAGAAAAGTTTTCAATGAATCTTCGACAGTAGCTTGCGAGACCGAGGAAGCTACGGAGTTGCTTCACGTTCTGAGGAGGTTCCCATTTCACAATTGCAGACACCTTCTCAGGATTCGCCGCAATGCCCTTGGCAGAGATGATATGACCAAGATAAAGAACCTCATCGAGCCAAAATTCACACTTGGAGAACTTGGCGTAGAACTGGTGTTCCCTGAGCTTAGCGAGCACCAAACGCAAGTGCTTGGCATGATCTTCCTTGTTCTTCGAGAAAACCAGAATGTCGTCGAGATAGACCAAAACGAAGTCATTGGTGTAGGCGTTGAAGATGAAGTTCATCATTCGAGAGAACGTCGGAGGAGCGTTGACGAGGCCAAAAGACATGACAGTGTATTCATATGAACCATAGCTTGTCCTGAAAGCCGTCTAGGGAATATATTGCTCACGGATTCGAATCTGATGATAACCCATACGGAGATCAAGCTTGGAGAATACTTGGGCACCTTTGTGTTGTTCGAACAGCTCGTTGATGTTGGGAAGTGGGTATTTGTTCTTGATGGTCTTCTTGTTCAATGGAATGTAATCAACACAAAGTCGGTCCGTTCCATCCTTCTTCTTCACAAAAAGAACACCACAACCCCACGGAGAAGAACTAGGCCGGATGAGACCCATTCTTTCTTGAATATCGAGTTGCTTCTTCATCTCCTTCAACTCTTCAGGTCCGAGCTTGTAAGGACGCTTGCACACAGGTTCCGTACCAGGCTCAAGATCAATAACGAATTCAACTGGCCGGTGCGGAGGCATTCCTGGAAGCTCTTCTGGAAAGACGTCTTGATATTCGCAAACGACTGGAATTTGCGAGATAGCATCCAGTTCACCCTTCTCATTGAGAGAAAACAGACGGATAATATTATCCCGAGCGGCAAAGACAATTACATCCTCAGACGAATGAGTCAATTGAATCTGCCTGGCTGCACAATCAAGATGTGCCTTGTGCTTAGACAGCCAATCCATCCCGAGAATAAGATCAATATCCGAGTCACCAAGAACCGTTCGAGAAGCCAAAAACTTGTAGTCACCCAAGGTGATAGTAACGTCTAGAGCCATCATTTTAGTGTTCATGAACAAACCCGGAGAAGAAACCGCTATCGGCTTAGGCAAATCAATAGTATGCACATCATGCATGGATGCAAAAGGCTTCGATAAAAATGATAAAGATTCACCAGTGTCAAAAATAACTCTTGCGGGAATGTCATTAACAGGAAGGTTACCCATAATCACATCTGGCGAGTCCTCTGCCTGAGCTGCATTCAGCAAGTTAACCTTGGCGAACTTGGTGTTATGCTTGACCATAGCTGTACTTGCCGATCTGACAGGAGGAGGAGGAGGAAGACGCCTCTGATTGAAGCATTTGTTGGCATAGTGACCATTCTGTTGGCACTTGTTGCACGTGACCTCTGAAAGCGAACGGTGGTACGGAGCACTCGATCTTGGAGCTTGAGACGAAGTCTTGTTCTGAAAGCCAGGGTTGGGTGGGTGGGAAGAACCACTGCCACCTTTGCTCTTCTGCTGATACGGCTGACGGAACGGAGGAGGAGGAAGCCAATACTTCTGCTGCTTGGCCACTTGAGTAGAGGAAGGAGTAGCATCTCTGACTCGCTTCTTGGAAGCATCACACCTCAGTTGAGCGGCCTCTTGCTTCAGTGCCATGTTGTAGAACTCATCATACCTCAAGGGCTCAAAGAGAACAGGAGCTAGCTGAATTTCTTCTCTGAGACCACCCCTGAACTGGTATATCATGCTCTTCTCATCAGGCACGTCCTGCTTAGCAAAGCGGGCGAGCTTCTGAAACAACTTGTTGTAGTCTTAGACAGACAAAGAGCCTTGCTTCAGGTTGCGGAATTCCTCACGCTTGCTTTCAACCACGCTCTGGGGGATATGATGAGCTCTGAAATCTTGACGGAATTCATCCCAGGTAATAACACGTCCACCTCTGGAATCCTTGTACTGCTGGAACCATTCTACAGCTTGATCTTTGAGTTGGAAGGAAGCGAACTTGACGAAGTCCTCAGGCCTGACATTACTGCACTCGAAATGCTTGCACAGATCCACGAGCCAATCGTCAGCATCGGTTGCCTCAACACAATTGCTGAAAGTTTTTGGCCCGTTAGCAAGGAACTGGTTGAGTGTAGCAAAATGATTCTGATTGTTGCCTTGGTTCCCTTGGTTGCCTTGATTGCGCTCTTGGAGAATTTGCATGATCAACTGTGTGTTTGCATTGGTTGCGGCCATCACAGCTTGCCATGTTTTCGGAGGAGGGGGAGGTGGTGGCGGATCCTGATTCTGATTCTGATTGGTGCTCTTAGCGGGAGCCATCCTGAAGAGGTTGACCACCGTTAGCACATAGACAGATAAAATGAAGCTGCATCCAACAGAATGAAAATTGCAACATATAGTCTTCACATCCGAACAAAATGAACGAATGCATTCCTCTTGAAATGGTCACATATCCATAAATTGAGAAGCCACTTAGAATTTAGGTAGAGAAGTAAATCAACAAGGTACGGATCAAGAACGAATAATCGGTAAGAAATCCCAATCTCAAACCAAATATCCGTGGAAGAAGAACTAGAGCTACGAGAATTCCCACCTATGAAACTCCCGAACCTTTCCGGTTATGCAATCAGGTGTTGGGGATACAGGGGAAGCATAATATCTCACCCAAATCTAGCAAATCCTACATCCAGCTGTATCCATCCTTCAACACATAACCGAGAAAAACTTCGGAAACCATCTACCACAACCTTCCAAAAGCATCCGTTATACAAGTTATGGCGATACTCCCGAACTTCGGCCCCAGTACTGGGTGGCGTCGAGGTTATCTCACCAACGAACTGTATAAAAGAGATATTCGATGTCGGCGTACTAAACTCAGGTATTCCAGAACTGCAACGATAAAATTATGACGACAACACCTCAGAGCTCAACTCCCCGGGACACTTCCACAAAACCCCTGACAGGAGGCACCAAGACAATGTTCTCGTCATAAAACCATCGGAACGATTCCAAGATACCCGCGTGATCCTAAATATTTTTTAGTGAAATTTGAGAAGAGAAGAGTCAAAACTCTACGTCAGGATGCCTTACCAGAGCGATGAGGAGACTGGGAAGTAAAAAGAATTCCTAAACTCTCCGATATATAATTCCTAAATGACTCAAAACATTTTTCTACACACAACTCGTCCGCTAGAAACGATCAAGCAATGGGGCTCCTAAGGTCGGGGAAGGCTCTGATTACCAACTTATAACACCCTCGATGCGACTATATCTCCCACGTGTCGAGGCACGACTTAGAGGCATAATCGCATTGAAGGCATATGTCGCAAGTCAGGCAATCTTCACAACATCCCATGTAATATAGATAATAAAAGGGGAGAGATAACATAGTTGGCTTACACTCGCCACGTCAAGCAAGTACATAAATAACATTACATCATTGAAACACTCATGGCCCGACTACGGCGCCAAAATAAAAGATAACCCAACATGCGACACGGTCCCGATCACCCCCAACTGGGCACCACTACTGATCATCAGGGAAAGAAACATAGTATCGTTGAGAGTCCTCGTCGAACTCCCACTTGAGCTCAAGCGCGTCACCTGGAGCGGAATCATCAGGCCTTGCATCTGGTGTAATAGTAATCTGTGAGCCACAGGGACTAAGCAATCTCGCACCCTCGCGATCAAGACTATTTAAGCTTAATAGGTATGGCAAGGTAAATATATGTGGAGCTGCGGCAAGCGACTAGCATATATGGTGGCTATCCTGTTCGCAAAAGAGAGCGAGAAGAGAAGGCAAAGCGCGAACGCATAACTAAAGAGGGCAAACCTGCGGCAAGCATTACTCCAACACCGTGTCCACTTCCCGGACTCCGCCGAAAAGAGGCCATCACGGTAAC
This sequence comes from Triticum dicoccoides, assembly GCF_002162155.2. Classification (NCBI taxonomy): domain Eukaryota; kingdom Viridiplantae; phylum Streptophyta; class Magnoliopsida; order Poales; family Poaceae; genus Triticum; species Triticum dicoccoides. The sequence goes on along the minus strand of NC_041384.1, from coordinate 107,156,665 downwards.
TCACACGGTTGATTCATTTTAATTAAGTTAAGGTTCAAGTTATCTACAACCGGACATTAACAAATTCCCATCTGCCCATAACCGCAGGCACGGCTTTCGAAAGTTCAAATCCCTGCAGGGGAGTCCCAACTTAGCCCATGACAAGCTCTCACGGTCAACGAAGGAATAGACCTCCTCCCGAGACGTTCCGATCAGACTCAGTACCTCGGTTCTTCAAGACACTTCGACAGGTTAAAACAAGACCAGCAACACCGCCCGAATGTGTCGACAAATCCCGATAGGAGCTGCACATATCTCGTTCTCAAGGCACACTCAGATTTTCTTAGGTACGGGTAGGCCAGCCCAGAGTTGCCCCTGGTGGCCACCGGCAGCTGACAGGTGGACCAACACTCAGAGGAGCACTGGC
>NC_041384.1:107153653-107155952 GCF_002162155.2 Triticum dicoccoides | reverse complement strand
CTCGGGCTCCGAAAACCCAAGGGAAAAGAGGCTAGGTGGAAAATGGTAAAACCAAGGTTGGGAATTGCTGGAAAAGCTTTAATCAAGGTGAACTATCAAGGGGTTCCCATTATAACCCAACAGCGTAAGGAACGCAAAATCCGGGAACATAACACCGATATGACGGAAACTAGGGTGGCAAGAGTGGAACAAAACACTAGGCGAGAGGCCGAGCCTTCCACCCTTTACCAAGTATATATATGCATTAAGATAACATGGCAATATAATGATATCCCAACAAGTAAATAATGTTCCAACAAGGAACGGTCTCCAATCTTCACCTGCAACTAGCAACACTATAAGAGGGCTGAGCAAAGCCGTAACATAGCCAATCAACGGTTTGCTAGGACATGGTGGGTTAGAGGTTTGACATGGAAATTTGGGAGGCTTGAAAGCAAGTGGTAGGCATCGTAGCATTGGCATAGCAAAAGAGCGAGCATCTAGCATAGCAAAGATAGTAGTGATTTCGAGGGTATGATCATCTTGCCTGCAAAGTTGTCAGAGTTGACTGGATCCTCGAAATCAAACTCAACGGGCTCCTCGTTAGCGAACTTGTCTCCTGGCTCTACCCAAACAAGACAAACAAACAAACGGAACACAATCAACCACATGCAAAGCTCAAACAATATGATGCAAAGATGGTATGCTATGCGGGATGCAATGCGGGATGCATATGCAAGATTTGACAAGGGATGCATGAACCTGGCCTCAACTTGGAAATCCAAGTGTGCCACTGGAAAGATGAGATGAAGTCGCTTGAAAACGATATAAAGAACGCCGGAATCGGAGTTACGATTTGGAAATGGCTAGCGATTCAAATATGAGCACGGTCTGCGATTTACAGCAAGTAGCCATCTAAATGCAATGAGATGAACATGCTACAGCACTCAAACATGACAACAAAATACATGGAAGGGATGCATTCAAGATGCTTAACAAAATTCTAGCACTGAGCTACGGCCAAATCATCCATTAACAGGTTCAAACAAGCATGACAAAAATGCATATGGTAAACAGATTTCAGACTTGGTGAAATTAACACTTGTCTGAAATTTCAGATCAGGTAGCACTCTTTGGAGCAACAAAACTACATGCTACAGGACCTGAACATGGCAAAGTAAAACATGGCATGGAGCTACTCAAAAAGCTTAACAAAAGTCCCTTAGTGACCATGAGCCAAAAGGGATCAGAAAACATATTAGCAAGCATGTGAACATAGCAAAAGCATAATCAGTTCTCAGACTTTGTGAAAACTGGAACATGCTGAAACAGATATCAAGTAGGCATGTTTACGAGCTCGATGCACTCACTACAGAGCAATTCATGACAAGCTAAGCATACACCCATCAAGAATACACAAAATTCAAGCTAGACATGGCAAGAACAATAACATAGCATGCACGGACCAACTACAACATCCTCGGCAAAATCGCTAACAAGTAGACAATCTGCCCAGATTCACGAAGTAGCAAAAATAGAGCTCGATTGACTCAAGCTAGGGTGCTCCATAATTGCAAACAAAGACATGGATGGATAGAGAACTACAAGATTAACAAAACATCTTTACTGATCATCCTCAAAAGATGCACGGATCACTAGGAAACAACATGAACATATGGCCATATGAAACAAACAGCTTAAGGACTTAGTGAAAATGCTAAGTCCCTGAAATCAGCATTACCAAGTGCCTCACTTTGCAAGCTTGTGCTAGTCACCACACACATCACAAAAATACATGGGTTGCACCTCTGGATAGATGGCAAAACCCTTAACAAAACACATGTAGAGCTCACGGGAATATCATGCACACAATAATCATGGGAAAAAATGACAAATATCTAAATGGAGCAGCAGATCTGACAATTATCTCAACTAGCACCCTTCGAACAGTATTTCCAGCATCAAGATGAACTCAAATGAAAATGATGCAATGGAATGAAATGATGTACTCGCTGAGGCGAACATTTTGATATGCTATATGCCCAAAACGGAGTTACGGATGAGGAGTTACGATGCCATGAACAGGAGCATATGGATCTGGGAAAACGGGGACGTGGGAAAAAATATACCCTCTGAAAACAGATCTAGGGTTTTGCACGGAAACCGAGGTGGTGGCGGATCTGAGCTCGCTGGAGCTGTAGACGCCAGAGGGGGGTGTCGCCGGAGTGGCGCAGAAGCCGAGGGGGGTCGCCGGAAGGCGGCGGGTGGCGCGGCACCGGACTTGGCGGCGCCGGCAAGGGGCGAGGTGGCGGCGCGGCGC
>NC_041384.1:107144297-107152998 GCF_002162155.2 Triticum dicoccoides | reverse complement strand
TCTATTTATAGCCATAGAGGGAGCTAGGAGAGTCCAAATGAGGTGCGGTTTATGGCCACGCGATCGTGATCGAACGCTCTAGATGATGGAGAAGGTTTAGGTGGGTTTGGGGCCAAATTGGAAGGATGTTGGGCTGCAACACACACGAGGCCTTTTCGGTCCCTCGGTTAACCGTTGGAGTATCAAACGAAGTCCAAATGGTACGAAACTTGACAGGCGGTCTACCGGTAGTAAACCAAGGCCGCTTGGCAAGTCTCGGTCCAATCCGGAAATGTTTAAACCCCACACACGAAAGAAAGGTAGAAATGACCACCGGAGGAGAACGAAGCGCCGGAATGCAAAACGGACAACGAGGAAAATGCTCGAATGCATGAGATGAACACGTATGCAAATGCAATGCACATGATGACATGATATGAGATGCATGACAGCGATAACAACACACGGAGACAAAGACCCGAACCCGAGAAAATAAAATAACTTAAGGCCGGAAACGGCAAGAGTTGTATTACAAATTGGGTAAGTCATATCCGGGGTGTTACAGGGCGCCCCTCCTCTCTGCCTTCTCCTCTCTCTTCCAATAAAGCCCATGTAGGCTCATTAAGCCCCTGGGGGTTCCGATAACCTCCCGGTACTCCGGTAAATGCCCGAACTCATACGGAACCATTCCGGTGTCCAAACATAGCCTTCCAATATATCAATCTTTATGTCTCGACCATTTCGAGACTCCTCGTCATGTCCGTGATCACATCCGGGACTCGGAACAACCTTCGGTACATCAAAACACATAAACTCATAATAACGATCGTCATCGAACGTTAACCGTGCGGACCCTACGGGTTCGAGAACTATGTAGACATGACCGAGACTCACTTCCAGTCAATAACCAATAGTGGAACCTAGATGCTCATATTGGTTCCTACATATTCTATGAAGATCTTTATTACACTACTAGGAAAAGGCATGCTAGTGGCGCACCGAATTTGCCTTCTAATGGCGCACTACCGGTGCGCCACTGGCATCACGCCATTAGAATTAAATTCTAATGGCGCACCACCGGTGCGCCATTAGTATCTGGTGTTCTAATGGCGCACCACGTAGTGCGCCATTAGTATAGCCTGCAGTGCGCCATTAGAATGCCTCCCAGGGGGCCATATGTACCCATGTGCTTTGGCATTCTAATGGCGCACCAGCAGTTAATGCGCCATTAGTGTGATGATCACAGTGCGCCATTAGTGTCTTGTGTGGTGCGCCATTAGTATGAATATTAGGTTTTATTTTTTTTGCTTTTCTGATTTTTGCACAGGTTACAAAATATATTATTGGACAGAATATAGACAGAAGCACACAGCAACATCAGATTCATTGAATACAATAGAAGATTAGTCTCCGAATACAATTCATCATATTAGTCTCCGAATTCAAAAGACCAAACAAAGATAAAACATTACAAGTCTCAAGACCGCGAGTATCGAGTTTGCCTTCACATTACAAGTCGATATCGATCATCTAAACTACCATCACATAGAAGAGAGCTGTGGTCATCACGATGAGCATCATCGCGATCAAACTGGTCATCATCCGGTTCCTCCAACGCTCCCTCCTCTCTCCCGCTAGATAGCGGGCGTATCTACATTCGGCCTCCGCCCTAGTGGTGTACCCTTTGTAACTGTTACCGCTGAAACGGTGAACCTGTCTCCGACACTCCTCCCAGTCGTCGTAGACTCCAGGAATCTTACCTTGTACACGACATACAACGACATCTCTATGCACAAGCCAAACAACAGACAATACATAAGCAATATGTAAGTATGCAACAAAAGGATCGGAAGAGAAAAGCAAGACATTAATAGCACGATTCATGGTCCTACTAATAAATAGCATCGATTACATCTAAGTTGAACGACTGTCCAAACAAAAGAGACATACAAATTCATTAAAGTATAATTACAACATGAGCCAATCAATGTTTCAGAACTACACATCACTACTTTCGACTCGACTCATCGGATAGGAGCGTGGATGAAGCCGCCGTCTGTCGTGATGGTCATGAAATCGCGGTCGTTATCACCCTGCATTTGTAGCGTTTCATCTATCTCACTGTTGGACGGTTGATATCTGAGGAAGAACTGCCCCGAGGTATGAAGGACATCTTGATGGATGATGTCCGCAAACTCCGACTGGATGTGAAAGAATTCTTGTCTGAGGTCCGCGTCTTGGACTACCGACAAGCTCGCGGCCCAATCTTTGAGATTATCTGGTAGCAGAAGTTGATGATGGTCCCTTACGATCGCCCGCATGTGATGGAGGGCGTAGTAGGAATCCTTCTGACCGCCAGGTGGCTGCTTGACGTAGCAGAACTTCATATTGTGTGAGAACATGTGCTTGCCGTACTTACGAACTGCCCTAGTGAAGGTGCCTCCAGATTTGGTGTAGCCGGGGAGAACATCATCAAGAACTTTCTTGACATTTGTGTAGTCTATGTTGGAGTTACGGTTCGGGTCGAAATACGTGGCCATGGAATATTTCGGGCTTAAGAGGATGAGTGTGCAATGTGTGTCACTGCACAGAACACGGAATGTTAGAAAAAAAAGAATGATCGAAATCTAAGAAATCATATGTTACGGGGCGGTTAAGGGATGACTTACTCGGGAAAGTAAGCCGCAAGGAAGTTATCCCTATCTGGGTTTGCCAGAATGACGCCTTCGAGGTGTGAACTCGCAACTTGGCGGTCCCCAGCGCTGCTCAAGTGCTTGGCACACATGTAGAAGGGGTCGACTATCACGACGTCCGGGGTCTTGTCTCTAATGATCCGCATCTCCATACTCAGCGAAAACAGCCGAACGAAGGTGTAGTGCAGCGGATGAAGGTTAAACATAGCAAAGATGTCATCAAACCGCAGGACGATCATACCCCGATGTCGCCATCCACAAAGCCCTTGCCCTCTGGCACCTTGGCCACAAAAACCGGGTAGGCCACATCCTTCTCTCTGAGACGCCGCTTCTCCAAAGAAAGAACACTGTCGTGCAGACTCCGCATAGCACCGGTTGCAGCATTCAGCATATTTGGCGGTAGCGTCGCCCTACCCGCCACATGCACCCTCCTCGAGGTATCCTTAGGTGAAGGTGGCCCGTCCTGAGCACGGATCGAACTCGGTGCCGGCTGGCTCGCACCGGCGCCCTTGTTAGTCTTTCCTTTCTGTCCCTTCTTCTTGATCTCCTGTAATGGGACCGAGTTCTGCTCATAGACCGCCTTCTTGAGCGTGTTGGGACTGATAATATTTCGCACCTCAGCTATCTGAGGCTCGGTGAAGGCGGGAGCTGGAGGCGTGTCCTGAGAACTGAACGCCAGACGATGCCTGTTGCAATTGGATTTCTCCGCCGTACCAGCTAGATCGCGGTGGTCTTGGTTGGGTTCTTGAGAAAGAGGCCCGCAGAACTCGTCAGCGTACCCATGTTCGGCAAAGTACTTATCAACGTTGGTAAATGTACCATCGTCGTTGTCATCGCCGTCCGGATCCTGTGCCATAGGGCTGTCCGGATCCTGTGCCATAGGGATGTCCGGCAGGTCCGGTAGCGTTGCGGCGTTCTTGCCATGGCTTGGCGCCGACACGACTAGCGGTCTTGTCTGTGGGGTGGTGTCCCCCGCCCCCAAACGAATCTGGCTCTTCGGTCAAAGCAGGGGCCAGTTTACGCAGGCGCTGAGGGTCATCTCATCTTCTTCGTCGGCCCCAGCGGGTCGAATCGGAGGTAACAGCTCGTCGCAGCCTGGCAGCACCCGAACCACTTCAACCCTATACATTGTGGGTGGCATCGGATTACCGTGGAACATGGGGTTGCCCGGTTGAACGATTCTGCCCTTGGCGACATCGACCAACTCGGCGCCCACGAAGTGCAGAATAGTGCACGGAACGTCGGCGGTGCCCTGCGAAAACATGTACATGGCGTCAGGGATGCCCAGTCAAAGGCAAGGAGATGAAGTCATCGGCCGAGAGGCTTAGTTACCGTGATGCCATCGAGCTCGGCTAATGTTGAGGCACCGCCAACGGCGGGCGTGCAACTGACGGAGGGGACGCTTGTTGGCGAGGTGCCGGCCGGCGTACACTCGGGTGCATTAAGCTCCAATGCCCGTGCCGGCGCCCGAGACACGAATACCGCCTCCGCCGGAGACACCAATGGCGCCGCCGCCGGAGACACCAATGGCACCGCCTGCGCGCTGTGCGAGTTGCTGGCCGTGAAGCTGGGAACCGGGGGAGGCCCCTGTTGGCCGCCCGCAATCCACGTCGTCAGCCCATGAATCAATGTAGGCACCATGTCGTTGAGCGTCGTTCCAAGTTGTTGTTGCACTTGCTCTTGGACAAGCTCCAGAATCCGCGCCACTTGTGCCTTGAGTTCTTCAACCTCGCGCGTCTGGCTTTCCGAGCTGGTCTTTTTCTCCTTTCGCACACCAGCGGTATAGTATGACCCCCATTTTGTGGACAAGCCTTTGCCGGCCACACGACCAGCTGACGTTGGCTTAGTGAGCTTATCCTTGTTTTTCATTACGTTCAACGCCCTATTTAAAGTGGTGTCGAAAGGGGAGCTCTTAGACGACCCCGCGCTACTGCTTTCAGTGTCCTGCGAAAGGAACGTGAACCATTTAGAAATATTGGGGATTAATTAGAGTGCAACCATATGGAGCTAATTACGCGGGGGTGTATTCCTTACCAGAAGAAGCTCAAGAGCCCTGGTCTTTGGATCCGTGGTAAGCTCCTTTGTTATCGGGTCCTCCTTGTACCGGGCCCTGACATAGTTCCTGTTCTGCTTGTCACTGCTGTATTTCTCGAAGCGGGGCGGTAGGCCTTGCTCGGCACGCTCCGCGTCCTCCTTGTCCCATATAGGCTCCGCCACTCTGTAACCGCCGGGACCGAGTTTGTGTTCCCCTAAGTTCAACTCCCGCATTTCTTTCCCCCACTGACTTGATTCGAAGGTTGCACTGCTCTCGCACTTGATCTTGAACTCCTTGTACTCATCTTCGCTCATCAAAGGATATTTCGCCTTGATCTTCTCATAACTATCACCTTTATCAATCATTCTCTTCACCGCGCTTCTCCAAGTAGACAGGGCCGTGCTCATCTTCGTGAGGGTGGCACTGTTCACTTTATTCCCTGAGAGGCGTGTGTTTTCAAATTCGGCGGGGAACTTGTATCGTTCGTGCAGCTTCGTGAAGAGGAGGTTGCGCAAATTCCCTCAGTCCTTATGCCTAAGGTTCTCGGTGTTGATCGAGACGGTGCTCCGGAGAATGCACCCGAGCTGAACCGAGTACCCCTTGACTATATGTTTGGGCTCCGTTGGATTCCCGTCGGAGTCCACTTGAGTGTATTCCTCCTTGAGGGTGCGGAGCGCATTCGGGCGCCGGTCCTTCCTTTGCTTCTTCGGTTGGTTGCCATCTGTGTGTGCGCCGCCATCATCAGTGGTGGCATCCTCGGCGGCACCATCAGTGGTGTCATCCCCGACGCCACTAGGGGTTGTGTAATCAGGATCGGTGTCTTCCGCGGCGTCCTCATAGCGGTGAGGTTGTTCCTCCATCTCCTGGGACAGCTCCCAGAATTGCTTGCCACCCGAACCACCGGCCTCATTGTTGTAGGCCATGTTTCGCTCTAAATAGGAAAAAAGTTTGGTCAAAAAGTTGGTTATTGTCAAGGAACAAGATCATGGTCTCATCATTTAGGGTTTGTCGACACCAAGGCACCCTAAAATCCTAAGCTTTCATCATTTAGGGTTTGTCGACGCCAAGGCACCCTAAAAGCCTAAGCGTACATCATTTAGGTTCTCATCGACACCGAGGCATCCAGGGCAGCCAAGTTAAGTTTTCATCATTTAGGGTTTATCGATGCCGAGGCACCCTAGGTTGGGCCTAATCACTTGGCACTAATCACTTGGCTCTATTGCCACCTATGTTGGGTTTATCATGTAGGGTTTATTGATGCTAAGGAGAATTCTAAGTTGGGCCTAATAACTTGGCTCTATTGCCACCTATGGTTTAATGCAGCAAGAATGGCAGGGCAGTTGATCCTACTTAACTAAGTACTAAGATACCCCGGCCCATGCATTAGTCGCAAGTACCCCATATGTCCTATTTTTAGCAAAGTCATGCTAAAATTCACGGGAAATTTTAGCATGACCTTTGCTGAAAATAGGACATATGGAGTACCCGAATTTGCCGGAACGGAAGTTAATCGACATTCCGGCAAACTCAAGGGCGACTCGGGGTACCTGCAAATTCATCACGACACAATGGTCGGAGACAAAACCCAGCAAACTAGCAAGATGATCATCATCTTTGCAAGACAGTAGCTTGAGTTTTTGACAGTAGCCTCTGAAGAAAACAGCATTGCAACATTCAAGTTCACAGGATAAAAAATCATCCACATTCACCAACCCACATGATGTTAAAACCCACATGAGCTGTAAACAGACTTAAAAAACCCACATGATGTTATAACTGTATACACTGAACATGATGATACCAAATAGGAAGGAAAATTGTATCACTCTAGATTAGTGTAGCCACTATCTAACAAAACCAGAATGTTAACAAAATTACACCATGATGATACCAAATTCTTGTAGCAGTACAATGAGTTCACAGGATAAAAAAATCATCCACATTCACCAACCCAAACTGGTGGAGATACAGCAAACCAGAACCTCCCAGGTTTCTGCCATTTTATTTTTCCCACCGTATATGTTTTTTGATTCATGTCATGGTACTTGCTGTCAAACCAAGTATTTTCTTTCTACATAATCTGGGAAGTTTCCTTCTTACTATCTCACTATCTTACTGTCTCACTACAAAAAACTAGTATGCTTAGTTGAGACGAGTATGCTTAGTTGCATTATGACAGGCAAAAACTACAAATATTTGTGTTTTTCGTTGAGCAATGCAGCGACAGTGTGATAGGCAAGTTTCAGCTGGCAAAGTGTCACGATTCAGACAACAGAGCAGCTAAGCATAGCAAGTGGATAGTTTAGTCAGTATACTAGTACTCTTTAGAAAGCATGAGACATAGATTACCTGGAGGAGACTTCGTCAGAGAGTTGCCTGTGAATTGAAAATACAACGAGGTCAGCAAAGGACAGTAAGATATATACTGAAATTATCATAACAAAATGCCAGCTACTGCCATGGTCAAAGAATAGATTATGATAGCTGGACAAGTACATGTCAAACTAGATAATTTTCAGAACCGATTTAACCACCGCAGGATAAAACAATGCATCCAAGACTAGCCTTAGACTAATATCCTCATAGCATAATCTAACATCTAGCAAATAATATAAGAACAGTGAAAGTGTATGTTCACTGCAAATGAATATGGACCAAGTGTTCACATTCTTGGTGTAACAAATATTCATCTACTCATTTGTAGATACCTAGGAGTAACAAGACTGCACTTGCCAATAATGTTTTATTTATGCTTCCCAAGGACCAACTCCTAAACTGAACACAAAAAACTGTGTGCACATCTGCAAGTTGTAGAAGGAAAAGGTGCAACACTAAAAAAAATATCAAACTAACAGATCCATTAATCAATTATGGACTTCTTACATGTTACATCTATCATTATGGACTTCTTACATGTTTCATATTGTTGCATGAATCCAAATTCACTGGAATATTGTTGCATGAAGCAAAAGAGGCCCTGGGCATCCATCCAACATAGCTAAACAAAGAAAATGCAGTTCCATGCTTTCACAATACAATTCTCTTCAGATTTCTTATTAAGAGACAACAAGATACTTGTCACTGAAATTTTCTTCAGATTTCACAGTACTGAATTTCAATGGGAAAAATTCTTAGTACAGTTCAATCTCAGGGAATCAAATATGAGAATCAAATATGGGTCATGCAGTTCCACTATCTGTATAAAGAACCATCAGTGGCGCTCCACTAAGAACCATGCCGCCGGCTGGTGCCGAGGATATGGGGATTGCCGGTGGGAGGAGATGGGATTGGGGTAGGGTTGCCTCACTCACCTGCTGGCTAGCGCGCCGGCATCGGGAGAGGCGGGAGGGTTCAGGTGGCGTGAGCAAGGAGGTTGGTCAGTGCGGCGGTCCTCGATCTACGGTGGCGGTCCTCCTCGATCTGCGACGGCGGTCATCCCGGCCTGAGAGTCACTTGGCAGCAGCAGCTTCCCAGCCCGTCGGGGCACTCCTCCCTGGTCCAAACTGGCCACGCTGCTCGGGGACGATGAAGGAGGCGAGGGGGCGGCGAGGGGGACGGCAAACACGGGGGGCAGCGGGTGAGATCGATGAGGCAGGGGAGAGATTAGAGAGATTGGGGATTTAGTGTGGGGGGAAGCTTTCTAATGGCGCACCACCCCCTTGTGCGCCATAAGTACGACTATTCTAATGGCGCACCACCCCTCGGTGCGCCATTAGAATTTTGTTTTAATCTAGCCCACTAGCCATATCTACAACCTAACCCTATCTACAACAGAACCCACCCACTAGCCCGACTGGTCAGCACGCAGCACACACACCAAGAGGTCCTGGGTTTGATTCCCAGGCTCCCCAATATTTTTTATGCATTTTAAATGCTGTTTTTATATTTATTTGTGTTTAAATATGTTCAAACTTGTTTAAATCATAACAGTAATATTTTTTTATAAAAACAATAATAATTGTTTAAAAAATATGTTCAAATTTGTTACTTGAAA
>NC_041384.1:107124081-107143866 GCF_002162155.2 Triticum dicoccoides | reverse complement strand
GGTGGAGTGGGGGAGGGTTGCGGTGGGTCGTCGGCGGCGGTGGAGCTAGCGGGGGAGGGTGCGGGTGGGATCGAGATGGAGGGGGATCGAGATCGAGATGGAGGGGGAATCGAGATCGAGATGGAGGGGGATCGAGATCAAGTGTCCTCATGAATTCAAAAAGTGCCCATGAAATTTAAAAATATTCATGATATCAAGAAGTGCCCATGAAATACAATCGAGAAATGAAGACTACGATTTAAATACAATCGATCTTAGCTAGCTATCTGTTCACAATCTTCTTGCCCTTCTGTTTCGCAAATGGAGTTCTTTTATGGAACGGACGTCCTTTAGGTAGGGTGGTCCTGCTTCTTCTTGTGGTGTGTGCTGCTACTTCATCGTCATCGTCATGTTCGATCTTCGGGTCGCCGTACTTGTCGAAGTCTTGCTCATTGGCTACTCCATCCATTCCGATGATCTTCGTTTTGCCTCTCCTCACGACAACACGACTGGGCTTTGACGGGTCGGTAATGAAGAAGCATTGGTCCACTTGGGAAGCCAGTACCCATGGCTCATTTTTCGCGGTGACGTTTGCGCCCGCGGTATTGGATTTGGCTTCGGGTATAACCATGGTGGTGAAATACTGGTCTTCTTTTAGGACGCTCTTGGACCATCTGACACAGAACATCGAGACCTTCTCTCCAGCGTAGCTCAGCTCCCAGATCTCCTCGATCCATCCATAGTATCTGTCCTTGTCGTTACCGGTGTAGGACTCCATCGTTACCCCGGAGTTCTGATAACCATCGCTCTTCATGTCCTTGTCCTCGGTTTAGAATGTGTAGCCGTTGATATCGTACGCCTCATAGGTCATCAGGTTGTGCTCGGCGCCCTGTGACAAGGCGAATATGAGTTGTTCTTCCGTGGAAGAATCCTCATGTAAAGGGTACGACAGAAGCTTCTGCTTGAACCAACGCGTGAAACATGAGTTGTGCTCTTTGAGTATATCTCCGTCCGTCCTCTGTTGGCCTCGGTCATTGTACGTCCTCTCAATAAAGGTTTTGTGCTCTACCACCCAAGGATCAACCACGTCTATGTGTTGTAGCACGACTAGGTTTGCTCTTTCAAAGTCGGCGAGTCGACCCTCGAAGTCGACATGCATTTCGCGGCGACCCTCACGGTGACCCCATCCAGCGAGCCTGCCGAGGTGTCTGTTGACGGGCAGACCAACGGGGTTCTCGATGCCTAGATAATTCGTGCAGTAGGAGATGCACTCTTCGGTCAGAAAGCCCCTGGATATACTTCCCTCTGGACGTGACATGTTGCGAACGTATCCTTTGACGACACCATTCATCCTTTCGAACGGCATCATGCTGTGCAGGAACGTCGGCCTGAGTTGGATGATATCCTCCATGATATGGACCAGCAGATGCACCATAACATCGAAGAATGCGGGCGGGAAGTACATCTCAAGCTCGCATAGTATCACCATGATCTCTTCCTGTAGCCTTCTGAGTTGCCTCACGCCAATCAACTTCTAAGAGATGACGTCGAAAAAGTTGCATAGGCCAAATAGCATTTCACTGACGTGCGCATCCATGATCCCACGGATTGCAACTGGAAGTATCTGCATCATCAGCACGTGACAGTCGTGAGACTTCATCCCGCTGAACTTCTGCTTCGCTGGGTCTAGGTATCTGCTTATCTTCCCCGCGTAACCGTAAGGAAGTTTTACTCCTAGGAGGTAGGTGAAAAACTGCTCGATCTCCTCCTGACTTAGAGTGAAGCACGCGGGAGGGTAGTCATTTCCGGTCTTCTTGGCCTTTTTGCCTTTGCGACGACTTTCTGTGTCCTGCTTCGCCTCATCATCATCATCATCATCATCATTAGCGTGAAGCTCCTGCCTGATGCCCATTGATTTCAAGTCTGCCCTTGCTTTCGGCCCATCTTTGGTCCTCTCTGGCATGTTGAGCAGGGTACCAAGCAGACTCTCGCACACGTTCTTCGTGATATGCATGACATCAAGGTTGTGAGGCACACGGTGGATCTTCCAGTACGGCAAGTCCTAGAAAACAGACCTCCTTTTCCATACCTTCAGCAGCGGCTCTGGCGCCTTTCACTTCTTTCCCGGCTCTGGCGCCTTTTGCTTCTTTCCCGGCAGTGGGCAGTCTTTCCAATTTTTCAACAGCTCGTCTATTTCCTCGCCGCTCCTCGTACACGGGCGTTTCCGGGGTTCGGTTTCACCATCGAACAGATCCTTGCGTTTCCTCCACGGGTCATCGTCGCGAAGCCACCTTCGATGTCCCATGAACACGGTTTTCGAAGACCCGGGATCTCTATCTAGCTGGCAATACGTTGTGTCATCCATGCACCTTACGCATCCAGAAAATCCGTGGACTACCTGCCCCGCAAGATATCCGTAACCGAGATAGTCGTGCACCGTCGTGAGCAGTGCGGCTCTCATAGGGAAATATTCTTTCTCTGCGGCGTCCCACGTATTGGCTGGCGTTTTCCACAACGTGTCTAGCTCCTCCTTCAGTAGCCCCAGATACAGATTGATGTCGTTCCCTGGTTGTTTCGGCCCTTCAATTAGCATACTCATGTGAATGTACTTCCTCTTCATGCACAACCAGGGGGGAAGGTCGTACATCCACACAAACACAGGCCAGGTGCTATGTGTGCTTCTCTGGCTGCCAAACGGATTGACTCCATCGGTGCTCGCGCCCAGCACGATGTTCCTTGGATCCTTCCCAAATTCTGGGTATTCGAAGTTCAACGCTTGCCACTGGCTCGCATCCTTAGGGTGACTCCGCATCTTGTCTTTTTTATTTATCTCCGGATCATTTCCATCATCTTCCCGCTTCTTCTCCTCCCTATCCGCGTGCCAACGCAGGAGCTTTGCTACCTTAGGGTCCGTAAAATACCGCTGGAGACGAGGAGTGATCGGAAAGTACCACACCTATTTTCGAGGAGCTTTCTTCCTCTTCTTGTATCGAGTGACGCCGCACACCGGACATATGGTAGACTCCGCGTGCTCGTCCCGATAAATGATACAATTGTTCATGCACACATGGTATTTCACGTGCGGTAAATCCAGAGGACACACGATTTTCTTCGCCTCCTCGAAACTGGTCGGGCACTTGTTCTCCTTCGGAAGACGTTCGTGCTAGAATGACATGTTCTCGTCGAAGCATGCGTCGGTCATTTTGTGTTTTACCTTCATCTCCAGAGCCATGAGTGTTACTTTCGGGCGGGTATCCTCGGGCCTGCATCCTTCATACAATGGAGTAACCGCGTCTATCTCCAGTTGATCCAGCTTGGCTTTCTCTCAGGCGGCAGCTCTTGCGTTATCCGTCTGCTTGAGAAGCAGCTCTTGAATATGAGGGTCCTGCACCTAGCCTCCATCATCCGCTGCTCCAGCATCTTCATCTTCATGATCATGCCCTTCGTCTTGATCTTCCTCATCATCATGTACGACATCTTCTACATGATGACTATGTACAACATCACTGTCGTGATCATGTCCTGGAGATTCTTCGTGTTCTCGCCCGCCCTCGCCACGGTGGTACTTGTCTTGTTGCCCTTCCTCATTTCTTGCCCGGCCCCCATGGACGACTTCATAGTCATCTTCATCACCTTACCACCGATAGCCATCCATGAAACCACGCAAGAGCAGGTGATCCCGCACCTGCCCGGAATCCGGGTCCGCAATAAGGCTCTTCAGCTTGCATCTTCGACACAGACATCTTATCTCTGTCTCGTTCTTTTGAAACATCTCGGCCTTCACGGAGCTCAAAAACCTATTCACGACGCCTTCAGTCATCGTGCGGATCATGGTCACCTGCGGGGTAGAGCAAAACGATATTTTAGAACCAAGAAAAAATTTGGCATGACCTTCCCTAAAAATAGGACCAGAAAGAATGCATAGTGCCAAAATTCTCGCCGAAACGGAAATGAATCAAAACATTCCGGCAAAATATTGGCAACTATCGCATTTCAAATACCGGTACCTTCAAACACAGACATGTTGGAAATATGCCCTAGAGGCAATAATAAATTAGTTATTATTATATTTCCTTGTTCATGATAATCGTTTATTATCCATGCTAGAATTGTATTGATAGGAAACTCAGATACATGTGTGGATACATAGACAACACCATGTCCCTAGTAAGCCTCTAGTTGACTAGCTCGTTGATCAATAGATGGTTACGGTTTCCTGACCATGGACATTGGATGTCGTTGATAACGGAATCACATCATTGGGAGAATGATGTGATGGACAAGACCCAATCCTAAGCCTAGCACAAAGATCGTGTAGTTCGTTTGCTAAAGCTTTTTCTAATGTCAAGTATCATTTCCTTAGACCATGAGATTGTGCAACTCCCGGATACCGTAGGAATACTTTGGGTGTGCCAAACGTCACAACGTAACTGGGTGGCTATAAAGGTACACTACAGGTATCTCCGAAAGTGTCTGTTGGGTTGGCACGAATCGAGACTGGGATTTGTCACTCCGTGTAAACGGAGAGGTATCTCTGGGCCCACTCGGTAGGACATCATCACAATGTGCACAATGTGACCAAGGAGTTGATCACAGGATGATGTGTTACCGAACGAGTAAAGAGACTTGCCAGTAACGAGATTGAACAAGGTATCGGGATACCGACAATCGAATCTCGGGCAAGTATCGTACCGCTAGACAAAGGGAATTGTATACGGGATTGATCGAATCCTCGACATCGTGGTTCATCCGATGAGATCATCGTGGAACATGTGGGAACCAACATGGGTATCCAGATCCCGCTGTTGGTTATTGACCGGAGAACGTCTTGGTCATGTCTGCATGGTTCCCGAACCCATAGGGTCTACACACTTAAGGTTCGATGACGCTAAGGGTTATAAAGGAAGTTTGTATGTGGTTACCGAATGTTGTTCGGAGTCCCGCATGAGATCCCGGACATCACGAGGAGTTCTGGAATGGTCCGAAGGTAAAGATTTATATATGGGAAGTCCTGTTTTGGTCACCGAAAAAGTTTCAGGTTTTATTGGTAATGTACCGGGACCACCGGGAGGGTCCCGGGGGTCCACCAAGTGGGGCCACAAGCCCCGAAGGCTTGCATGGGCCAAGAGTGGGAAGGGACCAGCCCCTGAGTGGGCTGGTGCGCCTCCCACAAGGCCCAAGGCGCATCTAGGAGGAGAAGGGGGAAACCCTAGGCGCAGATGGGCCTAAGGCCCACCCTAGGGCGCGCCCCCCTCTCCCCCTCTTGGCCGCCCCCCTCAAACCCATCTAGGGCTGCCGCCCCTCTAGGGGTGGGAACCCTAGAGGGGGCGCACCCTCCTCCCCTCCTCCTATAAATAGTTGAGGTTTGGGGCTGCCCAACACATGACGATTTGATCTCTCCCTGGCGCAGCCCTACCTCTCTCCTCCTCGTCTCTTGCGGTGCTTGGCGAAGCCCTGCTGGAGTACCACGCTCCTCCACCACCACCATGCCGTTGTGCTGCTGCTGGATGGAGTCTTCCTCAACCTCTCCCTCTCTCCTTGCTAGATCAAGGCATGGGAGACGTCACCGGGCTGTACGTGTGTTGAACGCGGAGGTGCCGTCCGTTCGGCACTAGGATCTCCAGTGATTTGGATCACGACGAGTACGACTCCTTCAACCCCGTTCTCTTGAACGCTTCCGCATAGCGATCTACAAGGGTATGTAGATGCACTCTTCTTCCCCTCGTTGCTAGTTTCTCCATAGATAGATCTTGGTGACACGTAGGAAAATTTTGAATTTCTGCTACGTTCCCCAACAGTGGCATCATGAGCTAGGTCTATTGCATAGATTCTATGCACGAGTAGAACACAAAGTAGTTGTGGGCGTTGATTTTGTTCAATATGCTTACCGTTACTAGTCCAATCTTGTTTCGACGGTATTGTGGGATGAAGCGGCCCGGACCGACCTTACACATACTCTTACGTGAGACTGGTTCCACCGACTAACATGCACTAGTTGCATAAGGTGGCTAGTGGGTGTCTGTCTCTCCCACTTTAGTCGGATCGGATTCGATGAAAAGGGTCCTTATGAAGGGTAAATAGCAATTTGCATATCACATTGTGGTTTTTGCGTAGGTAAGAAACGTTCTTTCTAGAAACCCACAGCAGCCACGTAAAAAATGCAAACAACAATTAGAGGACATCTAACTTGTTTTTGCAGGGTATGCTATGTGATGTGATATGGCCAAAAGGATGTGATGTATGATATATGTGATGTATGAGATTAATCATGTTCTTGTAATAGGAATCACGACCTGCATGTCGATGAGTATGACAACCGGCAGGAGCCATAGGAGTTGTCTTTATTTATTGTATGACCTGCGTGTCATTGAACAACGCCATGTAATTACTTTACTTTATTGCTAACTGGTAGCCATAGTAGTAGAAGTAATAGTTGGCGAGCAACTTCATGGAGACACGATGATGGAGATCATGATGATGGATATCATGGTGTCATGCCGGTGACAAGATGATCATGGAGCCCCAAGATGGAGATCAAAGGAGCTATATGATATTGGCCATATCATGTCACTATTATTTGATTGCATGTGATGGTTATCATGTTTATGCATCTTGTTTACTTAGAACGACGGTAGTAAATAAGATGATCCCTCATAATAATTTCAAGAAAGTGTTCCCCCTAACTGTGCACCGTTGCGACAGTTCATTGTTTCGAAGCACCATGTGATGATCGGGTGTGATAGATTCTAACGTTCACATACAACGGGTGTAAGACAGATTTACACACGCAAAACACTTAGGTTGACTTGACGAGCCTAGCATGTACAGACATGGCCTCGGAACACAAGAGACCAAAAGGTCGAGCATGAGTCGCATGGTAGATACGATCAACATGAAGATATTCACCGATGTTGACTAGTCCATCTCACGTGATGATCGGACACGGCCTAGTTGACTCGGATCATGTAATCACTTAGATGACTAGAGGGATGTCTATCTGAGTGGGAGTTCATAAGATGAACTTAATTATCCTGAACATAGTCAAAAGGTCTTCGCAAATTATGTCGTAACTCGCGCTTCAGTTCTACTGTTTAGATATGTTCCTAGAGAAAATTTAGTTAAAAGTTGATAGTAGCAATTATGCGGACTAGGTCCGTAAACTGAGTATTGTCCTCATTTCTTCATAGAAGGCTTATGTCCTTAATGCACCGCTCAGTGTGCTGAACCTCGAACGTCGTCTATGGATGTTGCGAACATCTGACATACACATTTTGATAACTACGTGATAGTTCAGATAAACGGTTTAGAGTTGAGGCACTGAAGACGTTTTGAAACGTCGCGAAACATATGAGATGTTTAGAGGGCTGAAATTGGGATTTCAGGCTCGTGCCCACGTCAAGAGGTATGAGACCTCCGACGATTTTCTTAGCCTGCAAACTAAGGAGAAAAGCTCAATTGTTGAGCTTGTGCTCAGATTGTCTGAGTACAATAATCATTTGAATCAAGTGGGAGTTGATCTTCCAGATGAGATAGTGATATTTCTCCGAAGTCATTTCCACCAAGCTGCTAGAGCTTCGTGATGAACTATAATGTATCGGGGACATATATGATGAGCCTTGAGATATTCGCGATGTTTGACACCGCAAAAGTAGAAATCAAGAAGGAGCATCAATTGTTGATGGTTGGTGAAACCACTAGTTTCAAGAAGGGCAAGGGCAAGAAGGGATACTTCATGAAACGGCAAATCAGCTGCTGCTCTAGTGAAGAAACCCAAAGTTGAACCCAAACCCGAGACTAAGTGCTTCTGTAATAAGGGGAACATCCACTTGAGCATAATTACCCTAGATACTTGGTAGATGAGAAGGCTGTCAATAGAAGTATATTGGATATGCATTATGTTAATGTGTACTTTACTAGTACTCCTAGTAGCACCAGGGTATTAGATACCGGTTCGGTTACTAAGTGTTAGTAACTCGAAACAAAAGCTACAGAATAAACGGAGACTAGCTAAAAGGTGAGATGACGATATGTGTTGGAAGTATTTCCAAGGTTGATCAAATATCGTACGCTCCCTCTACCATCAAGATTGGTGTTTGCGTTGAGCATAGACATGATTAGATTATGTCTATCGCAATACGGTTATTCATTTAAGGAGAATAATGGTTACTCTGTTTATTTGAATAATACCTTCAATGGTCTTACACCTAAAATGAATGGTTTATTGAATCTCGATCGTAGTGATACACATATTCATGCCAAAAGATATAAGATAGTAATGTTAGTACCACCTACTTGTGGCACTGCCACGTAAGTCATATCGGTATAAAACGCATGAAGAAGCTCCATGTTGATGGATCTTTGGGCTCACTCGGTTTTTTGAAAAGTTTGAGACATGAGAACCATGTCTATTGGTGTATATGCATGAAGAAACTCCATGCAAATGGACCATTTGGACTCACTTGATTTTGAATCACTTGAGACATGCAAATCATACCACATGGGCAAGATGACTGAAAGCCTCGTTTTCAGTCAAATGGAACTAGAAAGCAACTTGTTGGAAGTAATACATTTTGATGTGTGCAGTCGAATGAGTGCTGAGGCATGTAGTGGATATCGTTATGTTATTACTTCACAGATGATTTGAGTAGATGTTGAGTATATTTACTTGATGAATCACGAGTCTGAATTATTGAAAGGTTCAAGTAATTCAGGGTGAAGTTGAAAGATCGTCGTGACAAGAGGATAGAATATCTATGATATGATCATAGAGATGAATATCTGAATTACGAGTTTGGCACAGAATTAAGACATTGTGGAAATTGTTTCACAACTAATACAGCCTGGAACACCATAGTGTGATGGTGTGTCCGAACATCATAACTGCACCCTATTGGATATGATGCATACCATGATGTCTCTTATCGAATTACCACGATAGTTTATGGGTTAGGCATTAGAGACAACCGCATTCACTTTAAATAGGGCACCACATAATTCTGATGAGATGACACCGTATGAACTATGGTTTAGAGAAACCTAAGCTATCATATCTTAAAAGTTTGGGGCTGCGACGCTTATGTGAAAAAGTTTCAGGCAGATAAGCTCAAACCCAAAGCGGATAAATGCATCTTCATAGGACACCCAAAAATAGTTGGGTATACCTCTTGTCTCAGATCCAAAAGCAATAAGGGATTGTTTCTAGAATCGGGTCCTTTCTCGAGGAAAAGTTTCTCTCGAAAGAATTGAGTGGGAGGATGGTGGAGACTTGATGAGGTTGTTGAACCGTCTCTTCAACTAGTGTGTGGCAGGGCACAGGAAGTTGTTCCTATGGCACCTACACCAATTGAAGTGGAAGCTTATTATATTGTTCATGAGACTTCGGATAAAGTCACTCCCAAACCTCGCAGGATGACAAGGATGTGTACTACTTCAGAGTGGTATGTAATCCTGTCTTGGAAGTCATGTTGCTAGACAACAATGAACCTACGAGCTATGGAGAAGCGATGGTGGGCCCGAATTCCGATAAATGGCTCGAGGCCATAAAATCCGAGAGAGGATCCATGTATGAAAACAAAGTGTAGACTTTGGTAGAACGGCTTGATGGTCGTAAGGCTATTGAGTACAGATGGATTTTAGAAGGAAGACGGACAATGATGATAAGTATCACCATTAAGAAAGCTCGACTTGTCGTTAAGATGTTTTCCGACAAGTTCAAGGAGTTGACTACAATGAGACTTTCTCACTCGTAGCGATGCTAAGAGTCTGTTGGAATTATATGAGCGATTACTGCATTATTTATGAAATCTTGCAGATAGGATGTCAAAACATTGTTTCCTCGACGATTTTCTTGAGGAAAGGTTGTATGTGATACAACCGGAAGGTTTTGTCAATCCTGAAAGATGCTAATAAGTATGCAAAGCTCCAGCAATCCTTCTAAGGACTGGAGTAAGCATCTCGGAGTTGGAGTGTATGCTTTGATGAGATGATCAAAGATTTTGGGTGTATACAAAGTTTATGAGAAACTTGTATTTCCAAAGAAGTGAGTGGGAGCACTATAGAATTTCTGATGAGTATATGTTGTTGACATATTGTGGATCAGAAATGATGTAGAATTTCTGGAAAGCATATAGGGTTATTTGGAAAGTGTTTTTCAATGGAAAGCCTGGATTAAGCTACTTGAACATTGATCAAAACGCTTAATGGTACTTTCAAATAAGCACATACCTTGACATGATCTTGAAGGTGTTCAAGATGGATCAATCAAAGAAGGAGTTCTTGCCTGAGTTGTAAGGTATGAAGTTAAGACTTAAAGCTCGACCACGGCAGAAGAAAGAGAAAGGACGAATGTCGTCCCCTATGCTTTTGTCATAGGCTCTATACGGTATGCCATGCTGAGTACCGCTCCTGATGTGTGCCTTGCCACATGTCTGGCAAGAGAGTACAAAGGTGCTCCAGGAGTGGATCACTAGATAGCGGTAAAAAATTGTCCTTGGAGTAATAAGGACATGTTTCTCGATTATGGAGGTGATAAAGAGTTCGGCGTAAAGGGTTACATCGATGCAAGCTTTAACACCTATCCGAATGACTCTGAGTAGCAAACCGGATACATATAGTGGAGCAACCATTTGGAATAGCTCCAAGTGGAGCGTGGAAGCAGCATTTATAATATGACCTAGAGATTTGCGAAGTACATACGGATCTGAATATTGCAGACCCGTTGACTAAAACCTCTCTCACAAGCAAAACATGATCAAACCCAGAACTCATTGAGTCTTAATCACATGATGATGTGAACTAGTTTAGTGACACTAGTAAACTCTTCGGATGTTGGTCACATGGCGATGTGACCTGTGAGTGTTAATCACATGACGATGTGAACTAGATTATTGACTCTAGTGCAAGTGGGAGACTGTTGGAAATATGCCCTAGAGGCAATAATAAATTAGTTATTATTATATTTCCTTGTTCATGATAATCGTTTATTATCCATGCTAGAATTATATTGATAGGAAACTCAGATACATGTGTGGATACATAGACAACACCATGTCCCTAGTAAGCCTCTAGTTGACTAGCTCGTTGATCAATAGATGGTTACGGTTTCCTGACCATGGACATTGGATGTCGTTGATAACGGGATCACATCATTGGGAGAATGATGTGATGGACAAGACCCAATCCTAAGCCTAGCACAAAGATCGTGTAGTTCGTATGCTAAAGCTTTTTCTAATGTCAAGTATCATTTCCTTAGACCATGAGATTGTGCAACTCCCAGATACCGTAGGAATACTTTGGGTGTGCCAAACGTCACAACGTAACCGGGTGGCTATAAAGGTACACTACAGGTATCTCCGAAAGTGTCTGTTGGGTTGGCACGAATCGAGACTGGGATTTGTCACTCCGTGTAAACGGAGAGGTATCTCTGGGCCCACTCGGTAGGACATCATCATAATGTGCACAATGTGACCAAGGAGTTTATCATGAGATGATGTGTTACGGAACGAGTAAAGAGACTTGCCAGTAACGAGATTGAACAAGGTATTGGGATACCGATGATCGAATCTCGGGCAAGTATCGTACCGCTAGACAAAGGGAATTGTATACGGGATTGATCGAATCCTCGACATCGTGGTTCATCCGATGAGATCATCGTGGAACATGTGGGAACCAACATGGGTATCCAGATCCCGCTGTTGGTTATTGACCGGAGAACGTCTCGGTCATGTCTGCATGGTTCCCGAACCCGTAGGGTCTACACACTTAAGGTTCGATGACGCTAAGGGTTATAAAGGAAGTTTGTATGTGGTTACCGAATGTTGTTCGGAGTCCCGGATGAGATCCCGGACGTCACGAGGAGTTCCAGAATGGTCCGGAGGTAAAGATTTATATATGGGAAGTCCTGTTTTGGTCACCGAAAAAGTTTCGAGTTTTATCGGTAACGTACCGGGACCACCGGGAGGGTCCCGGGGGTCCACCAAGTGGGGCCACAAGCCCCGGAGGCTTGCATGTGCCAAGAGTGGGAAGGGACTAGCCCCTGAGTGGGCTGGTGCGCCTCCCACAAGGCCCAAGGCGCAGCTAGGAGGAGAAGGGGGAAACCCTAGGCGCAGATGGGCCTAAGGCCCACCCTAGGGCGCGCCCCCCTCTCCCCCTCTTGGCCGCTCCCCTCAAACCCATCTAGGGCTGCCGCCCCTCTAGGGGTGGGAACCCTAGAGGGGGCGCACCCTCCTCCTATAAATAGTTGAGGGTGGGGCTGCCCAACACATGACGATTTGATCTCTCCCTGGCGCAGCCCTACCTCTCTCCTCCTCGTCTCTTGCGGTGCTTGGCGAAGCCCTGCTGGAGTACCACGCTCCTCCCCCACCACCACGCCATTGTGCTGCTGCTGGATGGAGTCTTCCTCAACCTCTTCCTCCCTCCTTGCTGGATCAAGGCATGGGAGACGTCATCGGGCTGTACGTGTGTTGAACGCGGAGGTGCCGTCCGTTCGGCACTAGGATCTCCGGTGATTTTGATCACGACGAGTACGACTCCTTCAACCCCGTTCTCTTGAACGCTTCCGCATAGCGATCTACAAGGGTATGTAGATGCACTCTTCTTCCCCTCGTTGCTAGTTTCTCCATAGATAGATCTTGGTGACACGTAGGAAAATTTTGAATTTCTGCTACGTTCCCCAACAAAACATATATGCAACACCACAAACACATCCAACACCACATACATACATAGATCTAGCTAGGCCACAAAAAGTGCATGTGCACGTTGTTGGAGCGAGCTAGGGAGAAAAAAAGTAGATCTACATCATGAAGATAGCTTTCCCCTTACTTACCTATCAAAAAGGTAATTTCACCACTTAATTTTGATGAATCTATGGTGGAAATGAGGTGAGGAGGTGGAGGCAGCCGAAATCTTGGAGAAGGAGGTGGAGGGAATGAAGTGGGGAAAGTGAGTGGGTAGGTATGGGGCTGTCCAAAATATCTTGTTGGGGTCCCAGGTTACTAATGGCGCACCACCAGTAAATGCGCCATTAGTAACCCTGGTTACTAATGGTGCACTTGCAGGTGGTGCGCCATTAGTAGTTTTGCAAAAAAGTAAAAAAAATATATACTAATGGCGCACCGGGTAATAGTGCGCCATTACTAGTTTAAACTAGTAATGGCGCTCTGTGAAACGGTGCGCCATTAGTAGTTTTGCAAAAAAAAGAATATTTTTTTATAGTAATGGCGCACTGTCTGCCTCGTGCGCCATTACTAGTTAGAACTAGTAATGGCGCACTTCGACCTGATGAGCCATTAGTTTGTACGGAAAAATGGAAAAAAAATTAATACTAGTGGCGCACCCTGTTTCTGGTGCGCCTTTAGTGTCTTCCACACTAATGGCGCATCACCAACCGGTGCGCCATTAGTATATAATAGTGGCGCACTGCTTCCATGGTGCGCCATTAGTATCAATCCTATCTATAGCCCTTTTCCTAGTAGTGTTAGTCAAACCGCATAACAACATATGTTGTTCCCATTGTCATCGGTACGTTACTTGCCCGAGACTCAATCATCGGTATCTCAATACCTAGTTCAATCTCGTTACTGGAAAGTCTCTTTTCTCGTTCCGTAATGCATCATCCCACAACTAACTCATTAGTCACATTGCTTGCAAGGCTTATAGTGATGTGCATTACCGAGAGGGACTGGAGATACCTCTCCGATACACGGAATGACAAATCCTAATCTCGATCTATCCCAACTCAACATATACCATCGAAGACACCTGTAGAGCATCTTTATAGTCACCCAGTTACGCTGTGACGTTTGATAGCACACAAAGTGTTCCTCCAGTATTCGGGAGTTGCTTAATCTCATAGTCATAGGAACATGTATAAGTCATGGAGAAAGCAATAGCAATAAACTAAACAATCATAGTGCTAAGCTAACGGATGGGTCAAGTCAATCACATCATTCTCTAATGATGTGATCCCGTTCATCAAATGACAACTCATGTCCATGGTTAGGAAACTTAACCATCTTTGATTAACGAGCTAGTCAAGTAGAGGCATACTAGTGACACTCTCTTTGTCTATGTATTCACACATGTACTAAGTTTCCGGTTAATACAATTCTATCTTGAATAATAAACATTTATTGTGATATAAGGAAATATAAATAACAACTTTATTATTTCCTCTAGGGCATATTTCCTTCAGTCTCCCACTTGCACTAGAGTCAATAATCTGGATTACATTGTAATGATTCTAACACCCATGGAGTCTTGGTGCTGATCATGTTTTGCTCATGAGAGAGGCTTAGTCAACGGGTCTGCAATATTCAGATCCGTATGTATCTTGCAAATCTCTATGTCTCCCTCCTTGACTTGATCGCGGATGGAATTGAAGCGTCTCTTGATGTGCTTGGTTCTCTTGTGAAATCTGGATTCCTTTACCAAGGCAATTGCACTAGTATTGTCACAAAATATTTTCATTGGACCTGATGCACTAGGTATGACACCTAGATCGGATATGAACTCCTTCATCCAGACTCCTTCATTTCTGCTTACGAAGCAGCTATGTACTCCGCTTCACACGTAGATCCCGCCATGACACTCTGTTTGGAACTGCACCAACTGACAGCTCCACCATTCAATAAAAATATGTATCCCGTTTGTGACTTGGAGTCATCCGGATCAGTGTCAAAGTTTGCATCGACGTAACTGTTTACGACGAGCTCTTTGTCACCTCATAAACGAGAAACATATCCTTATTCCTTTTCAGGTATTTCAAGATGTTCTTGACCGATGTCCAGTTATCCACTCCTAGATTACTTTGGTACCTCCCTGCTAAACTAATAGCAAGGCACACATCAGGTCTGGTACACAGCATTGCATACATGATAGAACCTATGGCTGAAGCATAGGGAATGACTTTCATTTTCTCTCTATCTTCTGCAGTGGTCGGGCATTGAGTCCGACTCAACTTCACACCTTGTAACACAGGCAAGAACCCTTTCTTTGCTTGATCCATTTTGAACTTCTTCAAAACTTTATCAAGGTATGTGCTTTGTGAAAGTCCAATTAAGCGTCTTGATCTATCTCTATAGATCTTGATGCCCAATATATAAGCAGCTTCACCGAGGTCTTTCATTGAAAAATTTATATTCAAGTATCCTTTTATGCTATTCAGAAATTCAGTATCATTTCACATCAGCAATATGTCATCCACATATAATATCAGAAATGCTACAGAGCTCCCACTCACTTTCTTGTAAATACAGGCTTCTCCAAAAGTCTGTATAAAACCATATGCTTTGATTACACTATCAAAGCATATATTCCAACTCTGAGAGGCTTGCACCAGTCTATAAATGGATCGCTGGAGCTTGCACACTTTGTTAGCACCTTTTGGATCGACAAAACCTTCCGGTTGCATCATATACAACTCTTCTTTAAGATATCCATTAAGGAATGCAGTTTTGACATCCATTTGCCAAATTTTATAATCATAAAATGCAGTAATTGCTAACATGATTCAGACGGACATAAGCATCGCTACGAGTGAGAAGGTCTCATCATAGTCGACTCCTTGAACATGTCGAAAACCTTTAAGTCGAGCTTTGTAGACAGTAATATTACCATCAACGTCAGTCTTCTTCTTGAAGATCAATTTATTCTCTATGGCTTGCCGATCATCGGGCAAGTCAACCAAAGTCCACACTTTCTTCTCATACATGGATCCCATCTCAAATTTCATGGCATCAAGCCATTTTGTGGAATCTGGGCTCATCATTGCTTCCTCATAGTTCGTAGGTTCGTCATGGTCAAGTAACATGACTTCTAGATGAAGGAAATATGCCCTAGATGCAATAATAAAGTTGTTATTTATATTTCCTTATATCATGATAAATGTTTATTATTCATGCTAGAATTGTATTAACCCAAAACTTAGTACATGTGTGAATACATAGACAAAACCAAGTGTCCCTAGTATGCCTCTACTTGACTAGCTCGTTAATCAAAGATGGTTATGTTTCCTGACCATAGACATGTGTTGTCATTTGACGAATGGGATCACATCATTAGAGAATGATGTGATGGACAATACCCATCCGTTAGCTTAGCACTATGATCGTTTGGTTTTATTGCTATTGCTTTCATCATGACTTATACATGTTCCTCTGACTATGAGATTATGCAACTCCCGAATACCAGAGGAACACCTTGTGTGCTATCAAACGACACAACATAACTGGGTGATTATGATGCTCTACATATGTCTCCGAAGGTGTTTGTTGAGTTGGCATAGATCGAGATTAGGATTTGTCCTCCGTGTACCGGAGAGGTATCTCTGGGCCGTCTCGGTAATGCACATCACTATAAGCCTTGCAAGCAATGTGACTAATGAGTTATTTACGGGGATGTTGCATTACGGAACGAGTAAAGAGACTTGCCGGTAAGGATATTGAACTAGGTATCGAGATACCTTGTTCCGTAATGCAACATCCCCGTAAATAACTCATTAGTCACATTGCTTGCAAGGCTTATAGTGATGTGCATTACCGAGACGGCCCAGAGATGTCTTGACCATTTCGAGAATCCTCGTCATGTCCGTGATCACATCTGGGACTCTGAACTACCTTCGATACATCAAAACACATAAACTCATAATATCGATCATCATCGAACGTTAAGTGTGTGGACCCTACGGGTTCTAGAACTATGTAGACATGACCGAGACTCATCTCCGGTCAATAACCAATAGTGGAACCTCATATTGGTTCCTACATATTCTACAAAGATCTTTATCGGTCAATACGATTGAATCTCGGGCAAGTACATACCGATGACAAAGGGAACAACGTATGTTGTTATGCGGTTTGACCGATAAAGATCTTTGTAGAATATGTAGGAACCAATATGAGCATCCAGGTTCCACTATTGGTTATTGACCGGAGATGAGTCTCGGTCATGTCTACATAGTTCTTGAACCCGTAGGGTCCACACACTTAACGTTCGATGACGATCGATATTATGAGTTTATGTGTTTTGATGTACCGAAGGTAGTTCGGAGTCCCAGATGTGATCACGGACATGATGAGGATTCTCGAAATGGTCGAGACATAAAGATCGATGTATTGGAAGGCTATGTTTGGACATTGTAAGGGTTCCGGAAGAGTTCGGGCATTTACCAGAGTACCGGGGAGTTACCGGAACCCCCCCGGGGAGTCAATGGGCCTTATTGGGCCTTAGTGGGAGAGAAGAGGAGGCAGCCAGGTGGAGGGCGCGGACCGCCCCCTCCCCCCGCAAGCCCAATCCGAATTGGGTGGGGGTGGCTCCCCTTTCCTTTCTCCTTCTCCCTCTTCCTTCTTTTCCTAGTGGGACTAGGAAAGTGGGGAGTCCTACTCCTACTAGGAGGAGGACTCCTCCCCACTTAGCGCGACTAGAGGGCCGGCTGACCTCTGATACGTCTCCAACGTATCTATAATTTTTCTTTGTTCCATGCTATTATATTATCCATCTAGGATGTTTTATGTGCATTTATATGCTATTTATATGATTTTTGGGAGTAACCTATTAACCTAGAGCCTAGTGCCAGTTTCTGTTTTTCCTTGTTTTTGAGTATCGAGAAAAGGAAAACCAAACGGAGTCCAATTGACCTGAAATTTCACGGAGATCATTTTTGGACCACAAGAAGCCCACGGAGTATCAGAGATGGGCCAGAAGAGTCCCGAGGTACCCATGAGGCTGGGGGCGCGTCCTACCCCCTGGGCGAGCCCCCTACCTCGTGGCTGCCTCGGGGACCCCCCTGACTTGTTCCCGACTCCAACACCTCTTATATATACCCAAACTTCCAGAAAGAAACCTAGATCGGGAGTTCCTCCGCCGCAAGCCTCTGTAGCCACCAAAAACCAATCGGGACCCTGTTCCGGCACACTGCCGGAGGGGGGAATCATCACCGGTGGCCATCTTCATCATCCCGACGCTCTCCATGACGAGGAGGGAGTAGTTCACCCTCGGGGATGAGGGTATGTACCAGTAGCTATGTGTTTAGTCTCTCTCTCTCTCTCTTGTTCTTGATTTAGCACGATCTTGACGTACCATGAGCTTTGCTATTATAGTTGGATCTTATGATGTTTCTCCCCCTCTACTCTCTTGTAATGGATTGAGTTTTCCCTTTGAAGTTATCTTATCGGATTGAGTCTTTAAGGATTTGAGAACACTTGATGTATGTCTTGCATGTGCTTATCTGTGGTGACAATGGGATATTCACGTAATCTACTGATGTATGTTTTGGTGATCAACTTGCGTATTCCGTGACCTTGTGAACTTATGCATATGGGTTGGCACACGTTTTCATCCTGACTCTCCGGTAGAAACTTTGGGGCACTCTTTGAAGTTCTTTGTGTTGGTTGAATAGATGAATCTGAGATTGTGTGATGCATATTGTATAATCATACCCACGGATACTTGAGGTGACATTGGAGTATCTGAAGGAAATATGCCCTAGAGGCAATAATAAAGTTATTATTTATTTCCTTATTTCATGATAAATGTTTATTATTCATGCTAGAATTGTATTAACCGGAAACATAATACATGTGTGAATACATAGACAAACATAGTGTCACTAGTATGCCTCTACTTGACTAGCTCGTTTATCAGAGATGGTTATGTTTCCTAGCCATGGACAAAAGAGTTGTCATTTGATTAACGAGATCACATCATTATGAGAATGATGTGATTGACTTGACCCATTCCGTTAGCTTAGCACTTGATCGTTTAGTATGTTGCTATTGCTTTCTTCATAACTTATACATGTTCCTGTAACTATGAGATTATGCAACTCCCGTTTACCGGAGGAACACTTTGGGTACTACCAAACGTCACAACGTAACTGGGTGATTATAAAGGAGTACTACAGGTGTCTCCGAAGGTACATGTTGAGTTGGCGTATTTCGAGATTAGGTTTTGTCACTCTGATTGTCGGAGAGGTATCTCTAGGCTCTCTCGGTAATACTCATCACCTAAGCCTTGCAAGCATGTAACTAATGAGTTATTTATGAGATGAAGTATTACAGAACGAGTAAAGAGACTTGTCGGTAACGAGATTGAACTAGGTATTGGATACCGACGATCAAATCTCGGGCAAGTAACATACCGATGACAAAGGGAACAACGTATGTTGTTGTGCGGTTTGACCGATAAAGATCTTCGTAGAATATGTAGGAACCAATATGGGCATCCAGGTCCCGCTATTGGTTATTGACTGGAGACGTGTCTCGGTCATGTCTACATTGTTCTCGAACCGTAGGGTCCGCACGCTTAAGGTTTCGATGACAGTTATATTATGAGTTTATGAGTTTTGATGTACCAAAGGAGTTCGGAGTCCCGGATGAGATCGGGGACATGACGAGGAGTCTCGAAATGGTCGAGACGTAAAGATCGATATATTGGACGACTATATTCGGAGTTCGGAAAGGTTCCGAGTCATTCGGGTATTTATCGGAGTACCGGAGAGTTACGGGAATTCGCCGGGGAGAAGTATTGGGCCTTATTGGGCCCTGCGGGAAAGAGAGAGGGGCTGCCTAGGGCAGGCCGCGCGCCCCCCCAAGGCCTAGTCCGAATTGGACTAGGGGGAGGGGCCGCACCCCCTCCTTCCTTCCCTTCTCTCTTCCCCTTCCTAGTCTCCTACTCCTACTACATGGAAGGATCCCTAGTTGGACTAGGAAAGGGGGAATCCTACTCCCGGTGGGAGTAGGACTCCCCTATGGCGCGCCTCCTCCCTAGGCCGGCCTCCTCCTCCCTCCCTCCTTTATATACGGGGGC